>NC_139718.1:14415365-14835365 GCF_964188405.1 Protomyctophum parallelum
GGGGTCCCATAGACTCAGATACAATTTTACAAATCATACTTCATACACACAGTACAAGTATACAAATAAATACATTCAGCCTCTCCCACGCCAACCCACCCACCCACATCCCCATGCAACATCAACCATTGCACAACAAAAATGACACCTTAACCACTTAAACCTCATAAGTTGTTGAGCGGAGTCCCCCAGGGCCCTACTCCAGTGTATTTTAATTCCGTTTTGACCCTGTACATTAAATTATCTCAGCAGAAAATAGCCTTGTGAGCCACTGTGAGCATGTCGATCTGCTATTTTCAGCAAGAGTTTTCGCCTCAGAATGCAGATGCTGGGGTTTAAGTGGATATACTGGCCATCTAACGAGGAGTGCAAAGAGAGACAGAGACCACTAACAGATATTGTTATTTCAAATATGTTATTGACATAATATCAACAAGCAGCGATGCAAGCAGCGATAATACATATATAGTGCCAAGCCATAAAGTTGGAGACTGGAGATGTCACTTTTTTTGTTACGCTGATTGGATGAAGGGGTTGTCGCTGACGCTGTACTCCAGAAGCCAACCATGCATTAGCAAGGTCCAGGAAGTGGTTAACCAGGCTACGAAGATCCCAGGAGTGGATAGAGTGGATCATAGAATTCATACAATCGTATAATTGGCTGTGACTGTGAGCTTCAGTTCTTGTTCGTTTCCCATGACCCTTGCCGAATTTCATGGAAAACGACAGCACAGAACTGCCAGAACTGCAAAAATAGTGTCAGATGAAGATTTTTTTTTAGAAAAACAACAGGGGCCTTCCCCTTCAGGCTTGGCCCCTACTTATTATTCATATACATGCATGTTTGTATGAGTAATGCTTTAAAGAAATATAGGGATCGCAGCCATAGGTGGCCTGAAGTGAGAATATTTGCACAGAAATGTGTGTTGTTGACATGTAGATACAGTGACAGACAGTGTATCGTTATAGTGACAGTGTATACTATAGTATGGTATATTGTGACAGAGATACAGTAGAATAGGTACAGTGAGAGAACTCCATGCATAAATGTAGGTAGTGAGGTGCAGGGCATGTGACATAAATGTTCTCAAGTAAACATGTGCAAAGACAACATGCATTCTACTACTGTGTTACTTGTCCCTCTAGTCTCGTAGTGAGTGACAAAGTATTTGAGGTATGAAAGCAATTTGTAAAATCATACGCAAACAAATTGTCAGAAAAAAACAGAACAGCTCACAGGATATATAAAAAAGGTAACTATAGTAAAAAGTGTCAATGGTGCGCACGGATCAAACAAGATAAAAATATGTGAAAAAATAACAAACGATATTGGCACTCAGGAGTTTATACATACAGCCTATGTATATAGGGTTAAAAGTGGTTAAATTGTTGCTGGACGCCCCCTGGAAGCCCCTCAAGGACCTCAGGGGGTCCCCGGTCCCCACTCTGAGAACCGATGATATCAATTAACAGGGGAGATGATAGGAACCAAACATTTTCACTACATTTTGTCTGTGGAGAATGCTGATTCACCACATTCATCTGTGGTCAAAACAAGGGGAAAGAAATCAACTCTTTACCACCATCTGCTGGCCAGACACCCACCGTTTCTAGACCAGTGATTTTCAATATAAGGCCCATTATTTATCCGGCATTTGATGAGATGTAGCCTCTCAGACCCAAAACTAAAGAATATTTTGTTGTCGTTGGATAAGATTTTGTCCACAATTCCATGCTGTATTGATGTTGGTACCATAGGAGAGATAACAGGCAAACAATCAAAATAACAATTATTCTACAATCTCAAATTGTGTAGACTTCTTGTAAATTAGGTAATGCAGATGTTTAATAATAAAACTCTTGAGAGCGTAAAACTAAGAATTAAAGATCTCTAAGGGTCCATTTGTTTAGCAACTCTCCATCATTTAGCTGGGGACCACCTGGAACCCCCTCAAGGCCCACTGGTGGTCCCACTGGTTGAAAACCACTGTTCTAGACATAGGTTTATAGTATACACATCTGTATTCTGTTTCGTTAGTAAGTTGTGTCATGATTTAAAATGAAAACAAACCATATGTACACAGTTGTTGCTGAAACTACATTGACGTCTCCTCAGTTTCAATCAATCTTATTAAAGCTTCCATAAGATTTGAATATGTTTATTAAATACATGAATCCAGCAGTCTTGAGCACTTACATGGCCTCTGGTGATACACTCATAGCTTTTCAGAATAACACCTTCATTTAATAAGGCTCAAAAGAATGGATGACAGTATTTTGACATTTATGCAATGGTGGAAAGTAACCTACTACATTTACTGTACAATTGTGGGGTATTTTTACATCACATTTTCAATACTTTATACTTCTACTCCAATACATCTCCGAGGCAAATATTATACTTTTTACTCATCTACAACAATCCTGAAAACTTATTTACAAGTTAATGTGTAGATAGATGTAGATTATTATCACAAGCCCCTATTTTATACTTTGTCTGTATATCTGCCGATATACAAGCTCACAACGAACTCCATTGCATTGAATCATCAATTTTTGCTTTGATTTTATGTTGGTACGTGTAGCATGTTTTGTATACCGTACTTTTGAACACGGAACTTTTACTTGTAAGTTGTAACAGAGTATTTTCACATTATGGTATTTTCAGGACAGGAACCCCTTTTGGTGTTTTAAGCATTGTGTTATACTTAAGCTATTGAAAAATAGCAGATCTACAAGTTCATAGCGCGTCATCGAGTGGCGCGCTACGAGCTTGTAGATCTGCTATTTTTGAAAAATCTTGAAAATGTGGCGCAAATCTTTGAATATATATTCTTTCAGAGAAAACGTTTTTAACTCAAATCTTTGCTTCTGGGCCAAATCCATATATTTTTTTAAATGTCTGAGAACAACTGTCATAGAAACAAGAGGTTTTTCAGAAAACTATCAGGATTTAGAATTTAGAAATTTGTAGAATCGTCCTCGGGTCTAAATGGGTTAAGTACTTAATCCACCATCCGCCATTTAACGAAGAAGTCATTTTACACAGGGGTGGTGGGTGGCTTTTCTGACTTAGTTAATTTCAACAGTCTCTGGATGTCAGGCTCGATGTCTATTGTGGGGAACTTTTTACTGTATCTTTTAAAGGGCTCGCCCTCTGGCCCGATGAGAAACTTCTCAAAGTTCCAAGAGATGTCAGACCTGCATATGGGACTCCACACCAGGAACTTGGGGTCCTGCATGAGAGAGGTGGGGTCGTCGTCGGGGAAGGGCAGCTTGTTTTTGAGGTAGGCGAACACAGGGTGGGTGTTGGTGCCGTTGACCTCACACTTCTCTAAGACGGTGAAGCCGGGCTGGAAGCCTCCGCCCGGACGCACATGCTTCAGGCAGTTCAGGATCTCTCCGTTACTGCAGTTCTCCTGAAAAATACACACACACACACACACACACACACACACACACACACACACACACACACACACACACACACACACACACACACACACACACACACACACACACACACACACACACACACACACACACACACACACACACACACACACACACACACACACACACACACACACAGTGTGTTTGCAGTGGTGGAATAAGTACTCAAAAAGTATACCACAAAATTCATCACGATGAAAATACATTATTTATTTCCCCCTCACTGTGTGACTAATAAAGTGCTTTCTAATGATCCATAATGAAAACACATTCATTTACTTCCATTATCTTGAATTGCTAATAAAAACAAATGGAAGAAATGTGTCAACTCACTGTCAAAAAACATCTCCCGCCACAGTTTTTTCCCCTCAGCTGCCAGGCTGCTCAATGACTCTGGCTTCCCTTCCACCCCTGCCTCCTATAGTGACACCGGCACTTTAATCACCGGCAACATTTGATGCACTATGTACTACTGTATAAACCTGCACTTTATATTTATTTCCCTGCACGGTGTTGTCTTATGTTGTCTCTATATGGCGGCGGCGGCGGCGGCGGCGGCGGTGGCTCAGGGGTAGAGTGCCTGGATGGTAACCGTAAGGTTGCCAGTTCGAACCCGGGCTCCCCCAGAGTTACTGTCGAAGTGTCCTTGAGCAAGACACTGAACCCCTAATTGCTCCCGATGTGCTAGTTGGTGCCTTGCATGGTTTCCGCTGCCATCGGTGTATGAATGTGTGTGTGAATGGGTGAATGTAATGCACAATCTCTGTAAAGCGCTTTGGATAAAGGCGCTATATAAATATAAATGCACCATTTATATGTGAAAAAAGAATTGAATGCACTCATGTTATGTCAAAACAAATTCCTATGTGTGTATACACAAATGGCTAATAAAGGTATCTGAATCTGAATCTGAATCTGAATATATATGGACATATTGGTCGAAATGGTGTTGCAACATAGGTGTGTGTGAGCACTGTAATGTGAGGGCTGTGTAGCATAGTGCCCCGCACCTCTAATTTAGGTAAATGTCCTGTGTTAAAAATGTTACTTAGAGTAAAATACTTCATCAAAATAATATTTACAGTACCAATTTCAAAATAATTATCTTTGATTGTACGTTAAATTAGTAATGCATGTTTATGTTTATGTTTATTTATTTGATATGGACATAACAATCACATTGCTCATTGCACAATTGTACAACTTGTAGATGCATCGTTTACATAAATGTGTTCTTCACTTTAATGCTGCAGCTGGTAAAGGAGGGGCTGATTTTAATTACTTAATGTGCTGGGTAGCTTAACCTAATACATAATTAATCAGTCAAAGTGTTTTATATATCTGTAGTAACCAGTAGTATAACCATAGTAAAAAGTACAATACCTGTAGCTTTGCCATCTCTGTTCTGTACAATTCAACACATTTGCTGGTAGCAGTGTGTTTGACTGTTTCTAAGTACTGCTACTATTGACTCTAAGTACTATTTAACCCATTTAGACCTGGTGTAACCTATACGTTGTTTGCTGAACTAGAAGCCATTGTCCAGGCATACATCAAAGAAGCTCAACGTTACTTATAGCAAACCTGTGAGTCGTCTCTGTCCGGTGGAAACCTCATCTGTCCAAAACTTTTAGTTTTGAGGATCCAAAAGTAGCAGATCTACAAGCTCAAAGAACTTACACATCTGCTACTTTTGAGTGACACTGTGGTACAGTATGATCAATTAGGGGCGTTAATTTACAAAAAACTATGGAGATAAGAGGTTATCATCATCATCATCATCATGTCACTGACCTGGTAACCAAACTGGTTACAGGGGAAGCCCAGGACCACAAAGCGGTGGGGGTACTTGCTCTGCAGCTGGTTGAGCTCAGTGAAGTCCCGGGTGGTGGTGCCTCAGAGAGACGCCACGTTCTCGATCAGCACCACCCTTCCCCTCAGCACGTTGAAGTCCATCTTGTCCCCTTCCACCGTGGTGGCCTGCGGGTCATAGGGGTCATCACCGTCGTGACATTTTAGTTGACGATTAATTGTCATATAAAATTGTATAACTTATACAATTGGGTGATTGTATTGTGTCTCCCTGCTCTTCTATTGGGACATTTAGATCGTGTCAAAGGTGTCACCTAGACACAGGATCTGACACGAATTCTGACTTGGTCAAGATTACATTTCTCCCCTGAGCAAGCAGGCAGGCTCCATTAGCTCAATGGTAAAAGTGCCAGCGGATAGAGTGTGGACCCGGGAGAGACAGCCCCACCCCCTGCTGTTCATTTCAATGGAAGTTGCTCAGTGGCATTTTGAAGCAGCCGGAAGAATGCTCTACTTCCGCACAATGACTGGCACCAATAATCTAAATGAACAATGTACTATGTAGATAGGCCAACATATTTATATTATATAATTATATACTTTCAATAATCTTCTGAAATTTCAGATCTACAAGCTTGTAAAAAAGATGATTTTATACAGAAGAATGGAAGCGATTATACCAAAAAGAATTGTGATTATCTCAAATGAATTGTTATCAGTCGATTATATACAGTATATATCGATTAAATGTCAAAATAAATAAAACATTAAATCTTACATATACTTTAAATTTGCCTTTGGCACGCTTGCATCCAGTATACTGTACATACAAACAATAAGAAACACAACTAATAGGCCTAGATAGATTACACTAGCTAATGCAATGAAATATAAGAATTGTGACAAGCGTATAACCTGCAGATCGTAGAATGTCTTGGCGATGTATGCCATCTTGTCCCGTGCTGCGACTCTGGTGGCAGACAGGATCCCAGCGTGTGACTGTACCCAACACCCTGACGATCACCTGGCTGATGAGAGAGAGAGATAGATGGAGAGAGAGAGAGAGAGAGGGCTCGCTTCCACGGGTGTCAAATGGCCCAGTCTGCGGGGAATCAATATGTACCTGACACCCGACACTCACACGGTGTAGGTAGATTACTATTACATATAAATCAAGTGGGTTTATTGTCTATATATCGCAGTAATCACATGATATGGCACTTTATCAAGTGAGATCAGAGTATTCTGTCAAAGATGTGAAGTTGTGAATGTCACAATTTATATTTGTGACATTTTCCTGTGTCAAAAAATCTCCAAATACTATGTGAATGAAATGTAAGTGTAAGTAGTGTGTAGATTAACTAAGTACATTTACTCAAGTACTGTACTTCAGTTCTTTTACTTTACTAGATTTCCAAGTACATTTTCTCCGATCTACAAGCTCACAATATTTTCTAAATTCAATTTTCAATTTTATACATTTGAATTTGAAAACATGTGAAATGGGACAGTCTGCATAATGATGCAGATACTTTGAGTACATTTTTATACCAAAACCTTTGTACTTTTACTCAAGTCAATTTTGAATTCCAGACTTTTACTTTTAACAGCATATTTCTACATTGCTGTATTAATACTTAAAAAAAACACTAGCGATGATACATGATTGGTTACAGGTAGAAAAGGGCTACACTTGTTATGTTATGATATTCATTTCATGACAATGTTGCGACCCATCTTGACTTCTGGGTCATAAAACATTTAACAAGTCATTACCTTTCTTTTTACAGCATGTGATGAAAAATGAATGAACACTGTGCAGTGTCTGTCTCCCTCAATGGGCCAAACTACCCCCCCCAGTCCTATTCTGGAGAAGCACCATGACTCTGCAATTCTCACATCTCCAATCAATCTGCTTTTGACACTCAAAATTAAAGTTTCTTCACAAAGTTTATTTTCCTTCAAAAATATCAAATTTAAAATAAAATAGAAAATAGAATTTCAGTGACACTTCGTTTCTATGTCAATTCAACATAACCATTTGTTGCCCTCGAGGACACCACTTCACCCATGTTCAAGCTATCCTCACTCATGCTCATTATTAGAAGAAAATATTTCTGTCTACTCGGTCAGAGAACATGCCTACCAGTACCAACCAGGTAGGTTTGGTCATGTCAAACAAGATATCAAAATTCAACTTCTTCATAATTATGCAAGGCCAGTGGCTTCAATTTCAGCATTAACTTTTCCCAGGAAGAAAAAGGCTGTAGCTTTCCACAGACCAGTGAGACAGACAGAGTAGACGGAAATGGTGCCATTTTATAATGAGCAAACCATAAATTGAAAATACAAAATTATTAAAACTCAACACACAACAACACAGTAGGACTTTGAACAGAGGTTCTCGTGAAGATCTTTAGCCTTTTCCTTCCCCAGGACCAAGAAATCAGCCACCGAAACAGCTGGAAAATCTGTCGATTTACTGATTGTGTTTGAAAATGGGTGAAGGACTCCTTTACTTTGCTGGTACATCTTTGTCTAAACTGTGACTAGTTTCAGCATGGTAGACAATAAACATGATTCAGATTTACGGTCATCATGTTGGAGAATGTCACGTCTTTTCCTCATGCAAATAAGAGTGGCAAGGTAAATTAATCCCTCCTCACCCAGGTGTGGGTTTCACGGTGTAAATAATTTATAGTTTGTCCTCTGGCTTCCTTGACGTTGACCCTAAATAACCCAAACCACACCTTTAGTCACCTTAAATAGTAGGCTACTTATGTTATACAACAGTCACACAAACACACCGCTTACCGGCAAATGTGTCGAATTGTACAAAGTAAAGCTTGACATATTCACAGTTATAGTTAAAAAGTTATAGAAATATTTTGTGCAAAGACATTTCTCAGAAGCAAGGCTATCACAGCATCATAGCGGGAGTGAATCAATGATAAAGAAAAAACATATAAACCATATAAATATACAAAATATGTAATGGGCTTAAGTGTGGTTCAGATGGTTTTGCACTCCCTCTGCTGGTATAGTCAGGTACAACAACCTGCTTTCAGTCCATCCATAGGTGTACTGTACAACAAGTGGAAGTAGTATGATGGAAGGGAAAGAAGTGAAATGAACTCCAGGTTATAAAATTAAATATTAAAATAAGGGGTGCAGCATCGGGGCACCATCGATGGTCTTCGCTACACATTCATACCATTTAGAATGAAATGCCCCACATACTGTGCAATTCAGTGGTTCCCAACCTTTTTCCTTGGAGCTTCTATATATGTGACAAAAGCGGAGAGACTCCACGCACGGATATGCAGTTTTCAGACATTTAGGCTATTTTTGAGTGACATACTGTATTGGCCTATTGGGTATGTCATACACAAAATAGGGATGGAACTTGGTTATAAGTGTTTTTACTGTCGGTGTGGAAGCCTCATATGTCCAAAACTGTTACTTTATAGGATTCAAATTCAAAAGCATCAACAGTAGATGAGCTCAAAATACAAGCTTGCAGATCTGCTACTGTTACTCGCTAATTTACAAAAAAAACACAAAAAGTTAAAATATGGAGATAAGAGATTTCTGCCCGACAGCAATGCTATGTTAAAGTTAAAACGTTGAGACTACCTTCAATCAGACAAGATCTTTGGCGACCCCCCCCCCCAAGGGGTTGGGAACCACTGCTCTGCATGAAGACACAGTGGTGAAAAGTAGCTATTTGGCACCATGAGGGTTGGTTTTGTGGCTAACAGCAGGAGGAGGTCTTGTTGGCATCGTGGGGCTCTTGAATGTCCTGTGTTTCCTCCAGAGAAACGCGGTCTAGATACTTATCTAGTGATCCTAGCAGGTTGGCCGCCTCTCTGTTGTGAGCCTGCAGCACCAGTTCGGTCAGACGAGTGAATGACTGTGTGGAAGGAGGAGGAGGAAATACGTTTTTAAGTATAGCAACGCTCCGTCTTCATGGGGGGAATTTCCACAAACATGAATGACTACACGCTTAGCTAACTTAGACATCATTCTATCAATTACGTATTTCATTAATCGGATAACTGAAGCCCATTTTCGAAATTCTTTGAAACTGCTAACTTTTAATGACCTTTTAATTGATTTTTAAATTCAATTATTTTATGAAATTAATTGAACATTTAAATTTAAGATAGGGTAAGTGATATTTTTTGGTTGAAACAATATAGCAATGAGTACTATCAGAATGTTTAACATGTTTTAACCAAAGAAAATCACTTACAGTACCTTGAATTAGTTATATTAACTGTTCCAGCTCTATTTGCTCTATTTGTGCTTTGTTGTGATCTTGTATATCTGCTATTATGAGAAACATAACATTTGTGACATTGTGATATTTGACAATATAATTTAATAAGTTTAGCCCTCAAGATGTTGCTCTGCAAAAACTAAACTAACATAATACTCGGCTCATGTGCTGATCTATATTTCGAGTGGCCTACCTCATTGATGTTAGTGTTTTTAGAGGCACTGGTCTCAAAGAAGTCCATGCCATTTGACTGTGCCAGCTACAAAATGAGTTATATGGAAGAAGATAAGTTAGAACTTCTGTCAGGTGGAAACCTCATTATGTCCAAAACTGTTACTTTTCAGGATTAAAATTCAAAAGTAGAAGATCTACAAACTCAACATGTGTTGCTTTGCACCACGTTTTGAGCTTGTGGATCTGCCTTTGATGCTTTTGTGTAACACTGTAGTATGATCAGGCAGGGAGTTAATTTACAAACATAATACAAAAGAAATATGTGACACAAAAAAACTGCCCGACAGTGACGATATTAAATCATTTAAAAAATAAATGTTTTTTTTTCAACTTCATGAACTAAAAATAAATTAAAAATGGTAAATGGTGCATTTATACAGCACTAAGGCGCTTTACATAGGTGCATTATATTCACCCGTTTACACACACATTAATACAGCAATGGCAGAGGAAACCATGCAAGGCACCAATCTGCTCATCGGGAGCAATTAGGGGTTCAGTGCCTTGCTCAAGGACACTTCGACATGAACTGGGAACCTTCCGGTTCCAAAGCGACCGCTCTACCCGAGCCACTGCCGCAACTGTAAATATTTCCACCATATTTGTACATGTTTGTGAAAAAGTCTGAACATTTTCAACAGATTAATGGAAATGACTGCGGTCATTGGGCTTCAATGGGCTAGTATGTAATACGTGTGACAGAGGCCTAAGTGATGACAAACAGATCATTGTGTCGCAGACTGGATTGGAATGACGTCCGAAATGTGTACCTTTCTTCCTTGTTCCTGGGTGACCTGCCTCCTCGGGTCCTCGTCAGACTTGTTTCCCACAAGAATCCTCTGGAGCTCACCAGGCCCGTACTGCAAATAACAGCAACAGGACACAGTCAAGAGTCAGGACCCAGCTTATCACTGACTCACACACTCTGCAACCTGCTGCTTCAAATTCACTAGAGGTGCTGCAGTTGGCTCATTAAGACCTGATGCAGATTTAATTATATCAGTGGCTGTCAAACTTTTTCATATCAAGGACCCCCAAAATTATACGTTTTGGCCACACCGGCCCCCTCAGCTCACCTCATCCACATCACTTGCCCACTTCACTATGTGCTGAAAGGAAGGCTCGCTGGTGATGTCGTACACCAGGACGATGCCCTGGTTAGGATGACAGAAAAGGGGAAGCATGAGGGTTAACCTCGCACCACCAGACTTTCCATCTCGGAGGAAAACCCGTTCTGTGTTCCTATATTGCCCATTGCCCCCCCCCCCCCCCCCCCCCCCCCCACTGTTAGTTTTTAGTCTCGCCAGTCACTACGAATTGGAATAAAATATGGATATACCAAACAAACTGTTCCAAGAAGTACTTGAAGAAATTACTCTGAAAAGCCCTGCCTTCCATTTCCACCAAAACCGGGAGGCATAATCTTCCATTACTACCTCGCACTGTCAAGCCTGATCTCTCTTTAGAAGCGTTAATATTCAAAATTAGATGCTTGGTTAAGTCAGAAATTAGGAGAACATCATCAACAGCAACGTATATTCAGAGATAATAGCAAGGTTTGTCGGGCCGTAAACAAGAAAGTGAATGCAAAAAATGTCCGGGAGCTCTGTGTAACGCGTTGCCTAGCAACGGGAGCTGTCAAAAAATAGATATTAGCGATTCGGTGATTATTACCATTAAAAAATACCTAAAAACTTCTCCAGACGTCCTGGACCTCCTACGGGTATAATTATAAAGACTATGGGCACGTCTTTGGCAAAAATAGTGTTAACAGGTTAAAAGTTAAAACCTAGGAATAAAAAGGGATATTGATCATAATAATTATAAATGTGTAGAATACTCACCTGGGCCCGTCTATAGTACTGTTTGGTAATGGTCTGGTACCGTTCCTGTCCAGCCGTGTCCCTGCAAAGAAGACCAAATGCAACCACACCAAACAAACTCAACATCTGCATCAACATACCAACAAAACAGCATTATATCCCAATCTCTCTCTACGCCATTTCACTTACCAAATCTGTACTCGTACCTTGACGCCATCTATTTCTAGCGTTTTCATTTTGAAGTCGACACCTGTGAAATGGAAGAAAACATGTTTATTGTCTGGGGGGACGGACGGACGGACGGACAGACATCAGAATCATCACGATCAAATGAAACTTTTAGTTATTTTCAATGGGCTGTCACGATTATGACATTTTACGTGACGATTTATTGTTTCCCAAATAATAATCTGTTGTTGAACATTGTGAATAAAACTTAATATTTGGCTTTTAGGCTTTGTAAACAAAAATATGAACAGGGCATAATTTGACAAATAACTGATATACTTTTTACTTTATACTTAGTGAAGTGAAGATTGACAGGAAAGAGGGAGAGAGAGACAAGGGGAGACATGCAGTAAAGGTCGTCATGAACGGGACTCGAACACGTGATGCACCGTCATGCCAGAGCCTATATGTCTAATATGTGGCATACGACTGGACCACAAGGTCAGCGGGCGCCCACTACAAGCTCAAACGCATCACAATGAAACATGATTCAGAGACACTCATATCACTAAAAGGGATATGAGCTAATTTCAAGTACCTCCAGTTTTGAATACATTAGCCATGGACACCCGAGAAAGAAAGACATCATTCATAAAATCAACTGTCAAATAGTCAGAAGTTTATATGATAGGGTTGCCCACTTCCAACAAACAAAAAAAAGGCTTTGACATCTTCCAACTCCTTGTCATTGTAGCATTTCAATGATGTGAATGTCAGGCCAGGGAAAGGATCACCATTAGACAAGCTCTTTTGTTTGCCATAACAACCCTCTGGTCATGTAAAACAAAGAAAAGATAATGTGTAAAACAGACCAGTCATTAGCTTATCTCAAAGACAGGAAGAGAGACATTAGTGATGCAGAACACTAAAGTTTAATTTGGCAGTCTCTACACATTTTATTGTGAAAAGGAAAAGAAATAGCAAATATGATCTGATATGATCAGTAGGCCTACATTAAACAAGTCGTCTTTGGAAAATAAATCATCATTTGGTCTATTCAACACACTTCAAACGGTGTCCAAGTATTTATGTAATGGGGATTTATAGGAGCCTTAAGCCAAACTTCAAATAACAGTGCTGCCAGTGCCAATATGTTTCTTTGCTGCTCAAGCAGTTTGCACAATCCCAGCTAATGCTTGGGAGACCAGGAACTATAAGATTAGTCACAAGTACAATTGACTGTGGACAATTCAATGTTGAAACAACAGCTTTTCTACTCGTTTATATTGTAACCGAACATTGTCTATTCTAATCTAGACAAACATCCATAGTAAGTTTTGGGACAAAAACGTCACTGCGTCAGTGGCTGCTTGCTTACCAATCGTGGATATATGCGATGGATGAAAATCGTTGTCCGAAAACCTGCTCAGCAAACAGGTTTTTCCAACACCAGAATCTCCGAGGATCAGCAACCTAAGCAAGACGTCGTACTGCTTGGAAGAAACCATAATAACGATGTGTGTATTTATTTATTTAGATTCAAAGCCAACTTAGCCAAGTGTTTTGTTGCTGCTCTGACTCTCACTCACACAAACAAGACGGTGGAGAGAGAGAGGTGTTCTGTTCTCCCCATCACTGTGAAGTGAAGGAAGGGGCGGGGCGCAGACCGACAGCCAGACACAGTGGGAGGGGTCAGGTACAAAGTTAGCACGTTCTCAAACTTTTTCATGTCAAGGTCAAGGACCCTGGATCCCTAAATTAATGTGCATTTGGGCCGAAATATTTCGTGCCACACTAGATTTATGGTGTTGAAAAGGTCAAATCAGATAATTTCAGGATTTAAAAAAAGAAGGCCCTGGGGGTCCCCGGACCACACTTTGAAAACCCTGCACTAGACCAATGTGGATCACCATGGTAGTAACCTCGAGTAGTTTATAGTGTTCTAGTTTAACATTTTGTCTGCTTGTTTCATTGTGTCAGTGTCATCATCACTTCCAATTTCACTTTCACTTTAAAGCGCAAATAACATGCATTTTAAAACTGCTTTTAATATTAAATATCATATTGTCCCTCAAAGATATTTCTAATGGTCTGAGCCTCAATCACCACTCTGATATAAACCAGTCCTCGTCACTTCTTTATGGACTTTGAAAGCCGTTTTAGTTGCAGTACCACAATGTCCTGAGATGGACAGATGGCTGATATGCATATTATTTAATATTTGAGTAATTATAATACTGATGCTAGATAAAACCAGGCTTGTTTCCATTCCATGCCAGCTTGGAAAATCAACAATGGTGGACATTGTAAACAAAGTGGAAATGCAAATTTGGAACTGAAGACTGAAGAAGAGGAATTATACAAAGTAGGGTGACATTGATGACATCACGACGAGGACAAAATCAGTCAAGCTGTTCCTGAGAGCAATTTCCATTAAAGCACCTATATATTTTATGTTATAGGTCCTTTAAGATTATTGGATACCAAAGGTGTTGTACTTTTATTCAAGTATAATGTTTAAAATACAGGCCTTACTTGAACAGAGTATTTCTATATGGTAGTATTGCTAATTTTACTTAGTACTTCTTCCACCACTGCTCTTGGCATTCCTTGTGGACTTATGGAAGTCAAATGTGTCCGTAAGTGGTTCCCAAACCTTTTCATGTCAACTCAAGGACCCACAAATTGATATGCATTCAGCCACGGACTCCGTCTGAAAAGGTATTGTGCCACAGACCACCAGAAGAGAACCCATCTTTAAAAATAAATCTAGTATTCCAAATAAATGTTTAACATTCTCAAATATCAATGCACAAGCTCACAGAGCAACACAAAATGATGCGCTGTGAGCTTGTAGATTTGAATAGCCAACATATAAATGGCTAGTGATTAAAAGGATTGTGATGCTGTTAACTAATTTCACTGAGGACACCTGGAAACCCCTTTGAGAACCACTGTTTTCCCAAAAAACTGTCCGAGTTGAACGTGGTCACTACTTTTAATTTTGACACACATTGCTGATCATAGCTTATCTACAAGCTCACTTGTTTTAACTGTTCACCTTACAGTGACATGATTATCCTGACTGAACCAGCTTTCCAACCTTGGGGGAAAAAATGTAAACATCACAAAAGGATAAAATAGTTTTATTTATAGTCTCATAGTAAAGGTACGCCTCAACTTGCAAGACAATTGTTGGCAGTATGTACAACATACCTGTAATTTCCATGGAATGGAATAAACAAATATCTATTTCGTACACACTAAATTTACCTCTGCAAGAAGAAAAAACATAAGATATCAAACAAACATTCCCAGGACAGGCAAATAACTCCAGGGAAGGTTTTTTCCTTTGCAGAACTGACAACATTTACAGTATACAGTATGAGTATACAGTGTTTATTACTACTAACACACTGATATGGAGTTGTTTTTTTGTTCCAATAACAAAAATAAAAGGTTTACTATCTTTTTAACTGCATTGTGTAACATTCAGTATCCGTTTGGGGATTTGTTTTTGCTTTTTATACCCACCTTTTGTTTCAAGATAACAAAAATAAAAAACAAAAATTAATAGTTGGACTGGTGAAGTGAGAAATATATTAAAACAAAGAGGTCAACATTGTTCGTCCATGTATGTGCGTCCACTGAAGAAAAAAAGAATATCCAAGCCAGACAACAATGTACATGAGATAAGAAATCAATTCAATTGTTTCATTTTAAATATATAGGGATTCTTTTGATTTCACAAACATTTCAAAGACGAGAGGAAAAAAAAAAGAAAACTTCAGCCATCTACACTGATTCAGAACGGTTGCATCTTGCATGACATAATTTTTTTTTCTCCAAAGCAACTTCACATTCTTTTCTGGAAAAGTACAAATATTAAAAAGGTAAACTATGTCTAAGGACAATTTTTCCAAAGATCTCAAGTCTCAAAAACTTTCCAACAAAGTTTGCAGAGGTTGCCCAAAAATGTTTAAACAAACGGGGGGGTTTTGTTGTCGCTGTACTCAGGCTTGATTTATACTCCGCTGCGTGCCAGGGCCGCACGCCGTAATCACAGACGATCTTTATTTAAAAACATAGCAGATGTACAAGCTCACAGCGTGTCATCTCGTGCCGCGAGCTTGTACATCTGCTATTCTTTGGAAAAATCTTGAAAGTGTGAGAACTACTGATTTTAGAAGGCATTTGAAGAATCGGCCTCGGCTCTGAGACGCATTGCCAACATGGATCGGCTTGTTTTCGGTGCGCGACACCCAGGCGCGCAACGAAGCATGAATCAGGCTTAAAGCTTTACACACCATGTCATCTCCATGTGTTATATATGAATGGTAACATTGAGAGGGTTTCTTAAAAGCATCAAGTCCTTCAAAACTGCAGAGCTGCCTCACTTGAGGGGGTTGTGTGTGTGCGTGTGTCTCGGGAGTTGTTGCTGCTGTGACACGAGAGAAGTGACAGGACTGTTTGGCTGAGCGGAACACAGAAAAAGGTAGACGCGCTTTTTTTAAAGTTTAGACATACTGTAGTAGCAGCCCTCTCTCACGCCATATCTCCACCGGTAGCTCCTGGACTGGCATCAGAAGGCTGGATTGGAGTGAGGAAAGGTAGGAGCGGCGGGGGAAGGGGGCAGGGGGAAAACAACAAAAGAGTCTCTAGTGAGAATGCCGGGGGTCTAGCCTATAGAAGAAAGACACCAAGGATCCGGTCAGTGAAGTCACAACTAAGCATCACCAAGACAGGAAGTGCTTCAGACTCGATGGGGGCCCGTTCGAATGCAAAAAAATGCACCATTGTCACGTTAAATCACACACCGGGGAGGGGGGTGGCAAAATAAACGATACGAAAATGCAAGCATTTCGCATCAAAAACTATTCATATAGTTGACGCTCCCCCTCATTCATACAGGCGGATGCCTTTATAAGCTCAGAATAAATCAACCTTGTTCTGAATAAAAAATCATCACCTTATCACCACCTAATGTGAGAACTATGACAAAAAAAATGTAGTCAAAGTAAACGGACGAGGAAAATAAATAAATTGCATGCCTCCGGTGTGTACGGACAGGCTCAGTTGGACGATCCTTTTCGATGGACATAAAATGCCTTTTTTTTGGGTCTACATCGCTTGTGAAAAAAGCGTGACAAACTATATTAATGATGTCTGGGCCCCGCAAAACAGCTACAGGCTAAACACGCACACTTCCTTTCTGATTTGGTTGTTGTGACGCCACCGATCCTTGGGTGTCTTTTAGTTCTAGAGTCTAGCTGGGCTCCACGCGCAGCTTCTTCCTGGTGGGCGGCTCCTCGGGCTCCGACTCGGAGCTGGAGTCGGAGCCGCCGTCAAAGGCGGACACGGCGCTGCCCTTGCGGTTGGTGTACAGGCTGCTGTCCGAGGATGCGTAGTTGGCCTGGAGCTGAGTGTTTCCCTTGGCCTTCTCCAGTGCACGGACTGCTTCCACCACAGACAGGAAAGGAAAAGAAACGTAAAGTTACTTGCCGTCAGTCAGAAACCTCCTATCTCTATATTCTACGTTTGTTTCTTTTTTTGTTTTTTTCGTAAATTAACGTCCCTCCTTGATCACATCACAGTGTCACACAAAGGCATCAAAAGTAACAGATCCACAAGCACGTTTCGAGTTTGTAGATCTGCAATTTTTTTTGCGATTTTGCGATTTGCGGTACGGGCCTGAAAAGCTCTAGACTTGAGGGTTTAAGCGGTTAAGTATTGGTATTCCCCCATGATGACTTACCCTGCTGCTCCAGCAGTGAGTTCTGCTTCTTCAGGTCATCAATGTCCTGCTGGTGGGTGTGGTTTTTTCGCCTCATGTACTGGATGTATTCTGTGGCTTTGTCTAGAATCTGTGCTCGGGACGCCTGTTTGATAGCGCTCTGTCAGCACAGAGTACAAGGATAAGACATGTGGCAAGTGCTAATCACACATACATAGTTATATAAACTCAGCAACAAAAGTTTGGAAACTTAACTTTTATCCATTATTTCCCTACTTTATTAATACCAATTGGTATTGTATTTTCTATCATTTTAATCTTTACAACGAGGTATAGATTGTAAGGATTGGGCTTTTAGGAAATGAGCAACACAGCTAAACATGTGGGTAGCACCTCCAACAAAAGTGGTTGGTATTCACCCTTGCTTGGAGTTGCTTAGTGGATTGGATGATTGCTCTCTCCAACAGTAATAAGGAAAAAAACATAACATAAATACACACATATTGGCAATTTTTACACTTTACACTACAATAATTTTAGCGTCTGGAAGATCCATACGCAGCCACAACACTTGGTATGGTATGGGACAGTATCTGTCTCACAGGCAAGAGAGAACTTGAATTTGTCATGAAGGCAATCTCAATGCAGTGAGATATCGGGATGAGATAAATTATCTGGAGACAGTGGCGATGCCATATCTTCAGAATCTGGGATCTAACGCCATCTCCTCCAGGATGACAACACTCCACAGAGCCAGGATCATCACAGAGTACCTCCAGAATTTGGGATTGGAGAGGATGGAATGGCCTGCCGTGAGACCCAACCTGAAAATTGTGGGATCAGCTTGGGCTATACGTGCAGCTAGAGTGACCAACAGAACCACGTTGGCTGACAAATGTCAGCCTGACATGCAACAAAACCTGTTTGAGGAATGGGATGCCATCCCACAGCAAAATGTTGGCTAGGTTGGTTGACCAGCATGGTGCCAAGCTGTTGCAGCTGCTTTTGGATCTTCCACCCGCTACAGCGAGTGTAAAATTAATAAAGTGAAAAAATGGCCAATATGTGTTGTTTTTAACTTATTCTCCGTATTACTGTGGGAGAGAGCAATCATCCAATCCACTAAGCAACTCAAAGCAAGGGTACCAACAACTTGCCATTTTTTTGGAGGCGCTACCCACATGTTTAGCTGTGTTGCTCATTCCACGAATGCCTCGTTGTAAACACCTCGTTGTACGTGAGGAGTATGAGGAGTAGGCCTAAACACAGTTGGAGACGGAGGGCATATTTTACGCAGCACAAAGATGTCCCGTTACCGTGGATAGACGTGGTCGAATGAGGAGACCAAAGCCCTCACCGAAATATGGACGAGAACATTAAGTCTGTCTGTCTGTCTATGGACAGTGTGTGGGGATTGAGTGGGGACTTAATTCATCTCGTTTAAATTAAATAAATAAAAGATTGAACACAAAAAAAAACAGATGAAAATGGGTACCTCACCTCTCTCACTTTCTCCCCCTGTAAGGCAGGCACGGAGTCTCGTAAACTGTGAAAGCTGTCTTTAATGTGGTCCCTGCGTTTGCGCTCCAACGCATTGTGATGTGCTCTTTTGTCCGCCTGCAAACACAAATCAAATGGTTATTTTTAAAACACATCTCCTTTTCTTGCATTTAAGACAAAACCATCAAATTTCATGATGCAAATTGCAGTCAATAAAACCCTGATCAAAGTCAGTATTGGGACCACAAGAATTACTTTTGCCATATAATTAGCTGTTGACGTTTCTTCTCAATACGCAAATGATTCTGTGAAATAAACAACTTCCTTGGGGTTTTACACATTGTAAATGGCACCATTCATTCTAGTGTAACGGCATATGAAGGACACCACCCTTTACTCAACTCACAATAACTCCAGAAGCACATAATGGACATTTTGGAGCCTTTGGTGCAAAAAACATTTTACACAAAAATAACAATTTACAACTAAACGTCATGTTCATGGTCAAATCCTAAAATAATCAGATTCAGCCTAATACAATAATAATCTAAATACCAGTAAGTGGTTCTTAGAGAGGGTTGGTCTCTTTGGGTCACCACAGGTCCTTGAAGGGGTTAGAGGTGGTCCCCAGCAAAATGTGTTACTTTAGCTTAATATTGTGCACAAAGATGCTTACACACACCAAAGTCCTTGTCGCGGTGCCGGCCCACGGGAGAAAACTGAAGAGGGAATCTTGAAAAAACAACGTGGCCGCACACGCTAATAGCCAAAGTGCCAATATTTTATTAGGACGCAGCAGATTAAGACATCATGAATCCAACTTTTCGGTGGTTAATGGTGAAGGCTTAACCACCGAAACGTTGGATTCATGATGATTGTATATATTTTTAATATTTGTGATAGATTATTTTGAACACCACAAATCTTAAAAGGGGGTCCCTGGCACAAGTACTTTTCAGGCCGTGGCCAAACTGGCCATACACACATCTAAATGTCATATTGTCCGTCGGGTGGAAAAGTGTGTTACTTTTCAGGATTCAAATTAAAAAGTAGCAGATCTACAAGCTCAAAACGTTACGCACCACGTTTCCAGCTTGCAGATCTGCTACTTCCGTGTGCCGCTGTGTGTAGTATGATCAAGTAGGGCATTCATTTGCAGGGGTGGGGTGGGGTGATAATATGGAGAAAATATGTTTCTGGCTGACAGTGACGATATCTTTACCCATGTAGGAAACATGTTATGATGACAGACTAGTAGGCCAATATGTGCCAGCAGAGTAACGTATCACAGCTGATCTAAAGCTGGGGAACCAGCTTAGCCTAATGGGGGAGGGGAAGCCCTTCCCATTGCTATGGCAAGAACCATGCATAGGCTACAGTACTGCATCAACAATCAGACATGGCTTCAAATTAATGTTATATAAATAATGTATAAACTTAGTCATTGAAAAACACATTGTAGATTAGGCTAAATCTTTTTTCTAACTAATCTGCGATTGTCCTATGAATACGTAGCAAATCCCCCTTGTATATCAAGTGCATACAAGCAGTTAAGATTTCTTACAGGTACAAACACACACTCTACAGGGGAACTTGTTAGCCTAAAACCCTAAAGTCTCACTGTTTGCGTTGGCTAATTGACAAAACATGGAAGCACGACAACAACAGTTCTGTTCCACTACCCATAATCTGTTCTCGTACGGTTACATAAGAGAATGCAAGCTGGCTGCTGGCAGCAACATGGCTACATGTAGTTATAGCACACAAGCTAGTATGTCATCTAAAGAGATCATATTGAAACAAAATGGGACATATTTGCTTTACACTGCTAGTTGTCAGCTAAATATAGCCAGGGACACGCTTGCTTGGGTTTATGGGATGGGATTACGGTACTCTTTCGTGGATAGTATTTACCACACCTGCCCATATGCATGTGTTTAAAAAAGCAGAACTTCCAAAGTAAAAGCAAAACATAATCGGTGTGTACTGTGTGTGTAGCTACTCATTAGCTATACAACACTATATCCTGCATGACATACAGGCTTTGCTGCTGCTGTACGTTACACCCACCACCATCATCATCACACGAGCTCAGCTGACCTTATTTTCAATGCAGTGTGTTTATGGTCGTGGCAACACAATCAACAACAACAATCCACGTCACGTCTAGAATGTCATTTTCTAGCGGCCTGAACAAAATGTCAAGCAGATTGAAATAAGGATCTACTCAGGCCAGGGGTTTGGTGTTGGTTGGTGGGGGATGACATTCAACTAAAGGCCGTTTCAACTCTAAAATGATCAAGGGCTTGCTTATGTAATGTTATGGGGGCAACGCTGGGTCTTCTGCTTCGAGGCTGCATGGCCCCAAGAACAACAACAAGTGGCGATGCCACGCGTTGTTAGCTTGTAGATCTGTTATCATCATTATTTTACAACAACACGATTACTGATCCACTGGACTGAGCTGTGCCTTTGCTCTGACGTGATCACATCAGATCTACAAATGTATGGCCTGTTTTTTTTCCCTCTATTTTTACCGAATCAAGACCAGTAGGCTTAACATGACCGTTTACTGACAAACATACTGGGCTGGGCCGTAAAAGAAAAAAAAGGGTTTATTTTTCTCCCACCCCCCATCTGCTCTTCTCGATTCCGTCGCAACGTTAGCCAACCTTTAGCCTATCTTGGCTAACGGGCCAGAATACAAAAAACACCAAGGATTCACACGTGACGTCACGGGCCAACATCGACTAGCAGGAAATAAACGGGGCCTCCTCTGGACCGCCACGTTTTTGTTATTGTTATGCTAGTGCCTGCATACATATTTGTACTATTTTATTTTTAAACAAGTTATACAACATTTACAATTTGGCGATCTGTCAAATAGACATACTTTGTATTTTGTTTATTTTAAGCTCTATTTTGTCAAATTGTCATTTTATATATTAACTTGGATTGCTATTATTTAGTGCATTTAATATTGCAATTATTTAGTCTGCATGTATTGTAGACTATGATGTTCTTCATAAATACATTAAAGACAATAACGCCTGGGAGCGCCGCCATTGTGGAATTAAAAGGCATAATGTAAAGAAGACAAGAGTTTTCAAATCAAGTTAATTAAAAAGGGGGACACTGATTGGAACTCCTGGAAATAAAAATGTCTGTGTTTCCGAGGCTACTGCTCAGAATTGTATTGAAAGGATAGCCCCTTGAGATGCAGCATCTCATTTTAGAGTCCCGTACACAGGGAAAAACATTACATACAGTAATTGGGATACTGATTGGGAGACAACGCTAACACTTCCCACTCGCCTGTGGCGTCATCGACCAACCCTTGCTACCTTCGTCCGAGCTAGCAGAGAGGGTCAGCTAGGGTAACGTTAGGAGCAGAAATGTGAAAAACACGTTAGGAGGGTTTTAGCTTCTCCCACTAGCTGAGACGGACGAGCCTTTTTCTAGGAGCTTAAACACACACACAAACACTCACACACAAACACCAACCAAACACTTACATCACTGTCGACTTCGATGTCATCGTTGTCGCTCATTCTTCGGTGGAGGAGGACGAGGAAAAGAAAAACAAAAAAAAACAAACGGCTGTCTCGAAAATAAAAAGGGGAATGCAGCAGCAACTAACACGCCAATAATAAAAAGCTATGGGAGCATGAATCTGGCTGCTACTACAGCAGAGACATCATCATTATGACGACGAGCCAAGGATCCTCTACACGTGATTCGCCTACACACATGGACGGGAAAACACAAATGGCGCAGGCGCGGCGACCGCGTGGCTCCCTGGGTAGTGGAGTCCTTCATTGCAGTGTTGCCAGATTGCGTGAGAGAAATAAGCAGCCGTGTTTTTTGATTGATTTAAATATTTATTAACAGTTTGTAGAATTGACAGTACATTTTAAGCACAAACTCAATACAAAGACTGTTAACTGTGAGTGGACGACCCAATTAAGCATTACACTTGTTTACAACAGGGTCCACATTGTTCAATTCATCAAAACATTTAGAGACATACAAATAGACACTTCTATGTAGTTAAAGAACAAAGAATTCATCATATAGGAAGCAAAAAGGGAAAGGATACATATACAGTGAGGGGAAAAAGGGGGGGGCGGTGGGGGGGATTCAGATTCTACAGAGGCCAGTTTCGAATTGCAGCCATCCGTAGGTGCCCTTTGAGAGCGGTTTTGAAGGAGTCAAGGGATTCACATGTCTTAATGACTGTTGGTAGGGCGTTCCACATTTTGGTGCCATAGGAGCGAAAATAATTTAGTCCCTTGTTTGTGCCGAATCTGGGTTGTACATGGTTTGTTGTACTCCCTCTGGTGTTGTGGGTGTGGACTTCGTTTACATTAAGGAAGTATTTAGACAGGTACATGGGTATCTTGGTGGTGTATCGAATCTTGTGGACCAGACCCATTGCAAGATGCTGTACTCTGTCGTCGACCCTAAGCCATCCCAGCCTGTCAAAGTGGGCAGGGGTTCGGTGGGTTTGGGGGGTGAGGCCAAGTAGGAGCCTGACCAGTTTGTTTTGGGAGGTCTGGAGCCTTGTTTTAAGGGCCTTTGAGGTGCTGTGGTACCAAGAGGTGGATGCATAGTCAAAGAAACCTTGTACGAGGGCTCCTGTTAAGGTCTTCAAGGTGTTTTTGTTGACCAGTGAGGAGATCCTGTAAAGGAATCTTGTTCTTTGATTGACTTTTTTGATTACGTTGGTGGCCATTTTATCACCGGAAAGATTGGCCTCCAGGATGGAACCTAGGTAGGTAATTTCATCTTTTCGTGTGATAATATTGTCACCCACTCTAACCAAGAAGCCATCTGCCTTGCTGAGATTACTATTTGATCCGAAGAGAATGGATTCAGTTTTTCCCAGGTGTAAGGATAGTTTGTTATCAGCGAGCCAGGTGCAGATTCTACCGAGTTCAGAGCTGAGGGTCTTTTCAACCTGCAGTTTGTTTCTGTCCGAGACCAGCAGTGCTGAGTCATCTGCGAACAGGAACAAGTTGCAGTCACAAGCTGAAGTCATGTCGTTAACATATATTAGGAACAGTAAAGGCCCTAGTATGCTTCCTTGTGGGACGCCACAGCTCACTGGGAGGGGGGGGGGGGGGGACAGTGTTCCGTTCACCTCCACCATCTGTTCTCTCCCCTCCAGGTAGGATTGGATCCAGCTCGTTGATGTGCTATCAAAACCAATAGCTTTAAGCTTGTTAACCAGTATGGAGTGGTTCACTGTGTCAAAAGCCTTTTGGAAGTCCAGCATGACCATGCCGCAGTATTTTCCAGCATCCACCTCGTGTTTGATGTGGTCGCTCAAATAGAGGAGGCATGTGTCAGTGGAGTGGGATGTTCTGAAACCAGATTGGAACTCGTACAGCAATTTATTAGTGGCAAGATACTTTTCAACCTGTTCATAGACTATTTTTTCCATCACTTTCGAGATAGAGCTTAGAATATAAATAGGGCGGTAGTTGCCGGGTTCTAATTTACTCCCTTTTTTGTAAAAGGGGTTTACTTTGGCCAGTTTAAAATCTTGGGGAACCTGTCCCTGTTTGATGGAGAGGTTAACTATGTGGGTGATGACTGGAGCTATGGAAATGGCTGAGTCTCTGAGAAATTTGGAGGGAATATTGTCATGGCCAGTGGCCTTGTGGGGTTGGAGGGCACTCAGTTTTTTAAGTACCTCCTCGGTTGTTACCATTGCCATTTTAAAATCATCTTTACAAACACCAAGGTTTTTGTATAGAAGGCTTTGATGTGCTCTACACCAAAACGCCCAGAATGGGAGGGCAGTTTGTTAACCAGCTTTGTTGCAATGTTTGTAAAGAAGATGTTCAAGTGGTTGGCTACATCAAGCTTGTCAGTGATGAGGGTGTTATTCTATTTGATGTTTATGTTAGTAAACCTGGTTTTTAGTTTCTGACCACAGCCTAGTTGGTTGTTTAGTAACTTCCAGAGCTCCCGAGGATTGTTTTTGATTTCCTCGGCTTTATCATTGATATAGTTACATTTGGCTGATTTGGTCATGGCAATTACACCGTTTCTTAGCTTGTTACACTGGGTTTTTAGGTTGCACAGTTTGGTTTGGAGATCACTGTCGAAGCGCTTGCACTTGGCTAGCTTGGACTTGCATTTAAGAAGTTCAGAGCATTTGTTGTCTCTGGCTTTCATTGCAGTCAGTATGTCCGAATTCATCCATGGCTCCGAGCGGGTTTTGACCCTGACGGTTCTCAAAGGAGCCATGATGTTTAGTACTGATGTAAATTTGGTTTTAAAGCCAAGCCATGCTTCTTCGACTAGTGAGCTCCTGAGCACATCAGACCAATCCAGACTCTCCAGTTCAAGGTTAAAGGCCTCACTAGAGTAGGTCCAAAAGAAGCGACTAGGTTATATGACTAACATGAGCACGTTACCACCACATCGGCTATTCCCCCCCTATCCCCGAAAAGAAATCTTGAAAAAAAATAAGACAAATACGGTATAATAATTATGGATGTCTGCAGTGTTGCCATGTCTGCTTATTATAAGCGCTTGTTTTTCCTGTAAAGTTATTTATAGATGTGTAATTGGGGGCTTGTTTATAAGTTATTTGGGCATGCAAAACAAAAAATATATATATTCAATTGTTTACTTTAAACCACTTCTCAAACACTTTTTTCTTTTTCTTTTCAAGATCATTTTGAAAATAGCAGATCTAGGCTACAAGCTTTTGTGTTGGTAATGTGTTGTGATCTTGTAGATTGGCTATTTTCGAATAGCCAATGTATATAGTTTTAAATAAATTGTTAAAAGAAAGTGCTCATGATGTAGCCGTCGCTTCTTTTGGGCTTGTTTCCATAGAACTAGCTGCTAATATTCCTCTAACAAAACCTGGCAACAGTTATGATGATGATCTGCAGGAGCAGTGGTTCAGAACTTCATCCCTTTGAATCACTTTAATAAAGCCTCTACTCTATTCTCATGACCTGACTTATAACCGTACTCGTTCATGGGCTGTTTTTGTCCCATCTACACATAATCTCTTGGGACGCAGGGGTTCAAGTAGTTCACTTTCAAGTTAATTTCTATTTTGGTCAAATGTTCGCCTTATTTATGCCGAATGTTGGCCTATCACGTGGTTAAGCCTGCAGATCATGGGGCTGCCTGCATGCTGTTTGCTGTGGTGTTCAGCCAGACATCACGGTATAGTGTCAGCAGCAACAATAACCTCTTTGCAGCTATCTATGATTATGAGGCCAGATGGTGGCTCAGTTTCAGCATCCCTCCCCCCACATCAATGCATGCTCCACTCTCCATTCTATATAGGGTATAGATAGACTACCCCAGTGTCAAGAATCAAGCACTTTGCCCGTTCCTGAGTGTAGCCTATAGGCCTACAAAATCACTGCTGCAACATACACTAGCATGCTTCATGAGCAGGGTTCATCAATATATGATATGTCCAACATGTATACACAGACAAATGTGTCAGTGGTAAAGACTTGGCCTTGGCCTTTCTTCTGTTTTACACACCATGTTCTTATTTTGATCATACTAGGTTTACAAGTGAGTGTGCAAATGCATCCTCACACCTTGCATACACGGTAAGCAGCACAAATTTTGGCTTCAGTAGGACTGGTGTCACTGCCAGTATCCATCTGCACGTATAGCTCTGGTCCATAGCTCCCTCTAATGCCATCATTAGAGCTATGCTACTCGCATGAAATGCAGACCAGTCTCTCGACTGGAGCGGGGGAAAAAATAATGTTTTCGCTACTCACCAATACAAAGGCGGCTTGTGTTATTAGAAAGCCTACTTTCCTTGGTGGACGCACTCTGAGCCCCCACCACACGTAAAAAATGCACTTTTTGGCCAGAAAGGGATTTGTTTTTCATCTGAAGAAAAATACTTTGTTACTCCACTGCACCCTCTACCAATATTGCTAAGAGAAAACCCCATATATTTTTCCTTCCGGTGGAAAAGAAATCCCTTTTTGGCCAAAAGGTGTAGGCCTATTTTTGTATTGGTGGGTGGCGAAAACATTCTTTTTATTTTCACTACAGTCGAGAGACTGGACTGCATTTCATGCGAGCGCAGTAAGATGAGAGTAGCATAACTTTAATGAAGCTATGGACCATATAGCTATTATAGCTAATCCGCACGCAACAGTGCCTCAACCACCATCGAAGCAGAAGAGGGTAATATTTGTTCAAAGCAAACGTTTAGTTTCAGCTCCAAAAATGCAACAAATTCCTTGAGAAGATCTGCAAAGACTAAAACTAAGCTAAAAACTAGTAATTTCCAATACAAACATGTTTCCTACTACTATTTATACACTCGTAAACCTAAGTACATTTTATATTGATCACATACATTATGTAGCCGCACGCATGCATGCAACGTTATTAAAATACCATTCCCCCTGGGGGGAAAAAATCACCATTACACCATTGCCTGTGGCAGGGTGTGGATTGATGATTGGTGTTGCCATCAGCTGCTCCCTCTAAACATCTGTGTAGAATAGACAGTTGTCACAAAGTAATTGCCTGGCATTGCCAGACTGATCACGTGGGATTCACTCACAAGTTCCTCCACACTGTTCACGTGGGATTCACTCACAAGTTCCTCCACAGTGGAGGAACTTGTGAGTGAATCCCAGGTGATCAGTCTGGCAATGCCACTGGCAGTCCTCCTCACTCATCAGCCTCTTTGTTCCAATGCTGAATGACTCTGGAAACTGGTTTTCCCTGTTTCAGTTCTGCAGGCAGCAGTAGAGTGGAGCAGTGGTCAGCCTTTCCAAAAGCAGGGCGGGTGAGGGGTTTGGTTTTATAGAAGTCTCTCTCTGAATAGACTGAAACAATTATCCAGGGTGTTGCTCTAGTAGTCTCTCCTGGTGGGAGGTGATGTGTTGATGAGATTTTGGGAGGACCTGCAGGTTGACAATCTGTTAGTTAGGAAGCTCTGTACTCCTCCTACAAAGGAGGAGTCATCAGAGAGGACGAATAGGTCATTGTTTGCTTTGTCATTGTTTAGTTTAGTTTCCTAGGATAAATTAAACAACATATATACATATTTAAAAATATTAAAAAGAAAATGTAAATTAAAAAAGTCACAACCTTTCGTCAATTAAAAACAATTTCAACATTTTTCAAAAAATCATATAATTTCTAATAGAAAAAAAACGTTGCAACAAGCTTGCAACGTGTCACGAAGAAACTTGTAGATCTACTATTTGCTCGCCTTAAATTACGCTCGCATCATTTATTTCCGTCGACCCCTCAGTGGGCTGGTTCTTGTATTTGTTTTACTGTGAATAAGGTTAGACATTTTTTTAGGGTTCGGCATAGTTTGTTTAAGTTTAGGAATAGGAACAGGGTTAGGCTAGGAGTCTAGGACACGAAGACGCTGCAGAGAGAATAAATGGTGCAACTGTTCACGTGTTCTATGGGCATAAGTGAAGGTGGTTTTGGAGGTGTGCTCTATTTAGACTAGGACTCCAATGTGTTCATGATTTAATGTTCAAGGTTGTCTTTGTCTTCCTTAGGAGAAATTGAGAGATTTGTCTAGTCAGGCTTTTGTGAAC
Source organism: Protomyctophum parallelum (assembly GCF_964188405.1). Classification (NCBI taxonomy): domain Eukaryota; kingdom Metazoa; phylum Chordata; class Actinopteri; order Myctophiformes; family Myctophidae; genus Protomyctophum; species Protomyctophum parallelum. Next base: position 14,443,950 of record NC_139718.1, read on the forward strand.
AGCTTTTTTAAGTTGCTTGATTCAGTATTTAGATATTTGATAGTCTTTTTAGCTGCCCCGCCCTGTTCCCATACAAACCCATTGTAACTTCATACTTCATACTCACCCGTCCTTGGTTCTGGTGACTGATACTTTCCTTTTAATATGAGAGGAGGCCGTGTTTTGTCAATTACTTTTTACAACACGAGAGAGACATGGATGTAAATTTGTTTTTATTAAAAACTAGTACAAATACTGAATAGAAAAACTATCATTGATTCACAGAGAAGAGTTGTGTGCATCAGCGAGCTTCTGCCATTTGGTGTGATGTCATGAAATGCACAGTAGCCTATGTCAATATCATTTGTAATCATGCATAGTATCTGTTTTATTTATAAGTTAAAGGTAGAATAAGTGATATTTTTGGGTTAAAACAAAGGCCCCTGTTATTGGAAAAACTCTAGCAATGATTATTATCAGAATATAGAGCTATTCACTTATTTCATGAACAAATATCACTTACCCTACCTTTAACACCATAGTAATCATTACTATTAGTGTTTGTTCAATAATAGGGCCCTCCTCTATCTTTTCACATTTCCAGGTTGGGATACCAACTTCATCCAATCCGGAAAGAGAAGGATAAACAGGATAAACAAATGACAACTAAAATCACTGGAACACTATAAAAATTGAAGATGATAAATGGGTTCTCTCTCCTGATTGGATGAAATTGGTGTCTCACCACTGTTTAATGGAAGCTGGAGACCCCTGTTAGTGAACATACTCTCTAGAGCAGAAAATATAGAGCTTTTTAACAACAACAAAAGTTTTGTTTTAACAAAAAAATATCATTCATTAACAGCACCTTTAATGAATCATTCACGTTCAGTCGTAGCAACATGATAATCTTCTCCATAATGTATACAGTGGCTCAATATAAATAATGTATTTAGAAAGCCACAGCGAGGCTGCTGAATAACCCCTGCTTTGCTTCGATGAATGCAGCCCCTGGAAGCTTTCACAAGCTGTAGGCTACAGTGACTGGGGAATGGACACAAGAATATAAAAATGTCTCTTATTTGGTTCAATCTCACTATATCAGTGCGAGATTCTGTTCTCCCTTTTGCATAATTTAAACGCTCAGCCGTACGACCGCATTGCGGACTGAAAATAGTAAATAGCAGATCTATAAGCTCACAAAACGTTGGCTATTTTAGGCCCGCAACATTGTTGTACGACTAAGTACAGTATATAAAAGAAGCCTTTGTCCTCCTCTCCACTAGTGCTGCTGGTCTTTCACATGGTGACATCTTGTTTTGGTTTGACTCTCTTCCAGTGGTGACACCTTCCCTTCCTCTTCTTTAACGTCAACAGCACAGTATATCTTTTCTGTGTGAAAGAAAATGAAAACGTATAAGCAAGCAGGTCACACAATCGCATAAATGTGCAAAAACAATAGTCAGTCTTTGGGACATGGGTTGGATCAAAAGCAATACCGAAGTGGCAACGATAAACAAAAGATAACAATAAGATCCCTCGCACAAAACCTTTTCAGTTGGGGGTCCACGGCCAAATACAAATCAATTTTGGGGGTCCTTGACATGAAAAAGTCTGAGAACCACTGGTGTAGTTCTCTGGGTCCCAAACAGTGTGTGGGTCATGGACCAATTTTTATGGGTCACAAATAAAAGTATAGATTTTACAACAAATTCCATAAATAAATAAATATTCATAATTAAAACGTTGCTTGTAGATCTGCTATTTTCACTAGTTTGGGTCCCGGGGCAAACGTTGAATCTCTCCTTTGGTTCTTGACCTGAAAGGTTTGGGAACCACTGCTCTACGGCGTGCGTAGCTCAGGCAGCTGTGAGCTTTTTTCTTACCCTCGGACTCGGTGGGCGGCCAGAACGTCTGGTAACATCTGAACAGCAGGATGAAGAGCAGCGCCTCGCCTCCCTGGAAGATGATGTAAATGAGGGGGAACAGATAGAGGGGTCCGATGACCTGGGGGGGAAAGGCCACCTTCAAGATGGTGCCGCACAGCTGGATGTTCTGACAGCCCGTCTCCATGGAGATGGTCCTTCTACACCTGGAACGCAAAGTGCAGTGGTATAAAGTAAGTAACCAAGTATAACTTTGAGGTATTTTTTTAACTTTACTGGAGTTATTTCCAATTTTCAGTAGTTTCACTTCTACTCCACTACATTTCAGAGGCAAATATTGTACTTTTACTCCACTACAATTATTTGAAAACTTTAGTTACTACATGTAGTTACTTTGAAGATTTTGATTATTATTACAAAACATACATTAACCACTTCAGCCCTATATACATTTCGGCAATTTGAAAATAGACGATCTTCAAGTGCACAATGCGACGCAAGTATCAAAAGTAGCAGACCCACAAGCTCGGAACGTGGCGAAAAGCCAATGCATTTTGAGTTTGTAGATCTGCTACTTTTGAATTTGAATCCTACAAAAGTTGTATGAGAGAGACGATACACTGAATTAAATAACGACGTATATAAAAGTACAAATTATTTTTTAACACCATTGCATTGCCGTATTGAAATTAAAAAAATGTCCAAGTAAATGTCAAATATTTATGAGTGAATGTTCTCCAAAGATGTACTTTAGTTCAGTAACTAAAGTTCATGTGCTTAGTTACTGTCCACCAACCGAGCACATTCTGTTCTGTCCAAAATATTGCGTGCAGGTGTCCGACAGGCTATATGCGGCTTACCGATGGTTGAGTTTGAACAGGGTGGACATGACATATCCGAGCATGTAGCCGATCAGTGGCATTAATGCGCCCACTGCCATGAGCTGGGGTGAGAGGACCACCCACACGGCCCCCCCGACCGTGATGCCAGACATGACACCGATCGCCACGGCGGATACGAACAGGATGCTGAGGCCCACCTGTTGAGAAGAACAGACGCATCATTTCAGAAAGATATGCTGTAGGAGGACAACATAAACCTCACTTCTAAAACAGCCAAAGTAGTGGATCTACTTGTAGATGAACTATTTTCGCTATTTGTTTGTTGGCGGAGAGAGAAAATGGTTGAAAATGTTTGGCTATAATGACATTTCCAAAATAGGGATGACACATTGCAAATGCTTAATACATTTATGGTTGCATATACAATACACATGATGGATGGGCATCGATTGCGATGAAATCAGATTAATTTGCAAAAACCATCCAGAATTGCGGATGAAAGATTGCGATGAAATCAGATTAATTTGCAAAAACCATCCAGAATTGCGGATGAAATGCATAATATGCATAAAATAACGGAATTTGGTCAAAGTATCCATCTAAACCGGGGTCTTCAACAGGGGGTCCACGTGACCCCTAGGGGGTCCTCGGAGTTATGAAAGGGGGGCCGCCAAATCATTGTGTGATACACTGATATTAAAGCAATTTGTTTTTTACATTAATAACATAACAACCCCCAACATCCCTATTGTGGGGGGAGAATCCCTGACTCTTCTTTCTCTCAGCTAGGGGGTCCTTGGCCTTTTTTGGCCTGAAAAACATTGAAGACCTCTGGTCTAAACAAGTTGGAACACCATAAACCCAGGGCTAGAAACCGTTAAACCTATAGTGTCTCTATTCTGGGGCAAAAATATCAGATCTCCAAGCTCTGACATGGTGACACGTTGTGAGATCAGATCGGCTGCAGATGGTGCTGTTTCTGAGGACGAGATTTGATGTAGAAGGGGTAAAAAGAAGGGGGCCAAGTACAGACCCCTGGGGGACTCTGGTATAGGCTTTAACTGGTTAAAGCAGCACTACGCAACTTTTAGCAACTATATAGCATTATTATTATGTCCCACAAAATGATAAAGTTACGTTTAAGCAATAACAATCATTCTTCCATAAAAGGCCCAGGGTCCCTGCTAGGGGCTTGACTGTAGGCCTATTACTATTTATAGGCGAGACAATGAGTTTCAACCGGGCATTTGCCAATTATGGCACCAAAGCAGAACTTCCAGTATGGCCACACACAGCGCATCCATGCTTGCAGAGACTCTTGGGAAATTTATTTGTGCCCACTTACTTATACCACAAATAGCCAAATTGGTCAGGCCCAGTTATGGCCCACATAATCCACTTACAGTCGGCTTACTTGGAGCAATGAATTACGACCCTTTTATGGCCCAGATCTGGTTTGCCAGAGCTGTGAAAACGGTATCAGGTACCGTCGCCCATGATCCATCTGGCCCTCGCTTCTTCCGCTGACCTCACGCCGACCGCTCGGTGCGGCGGTTCTTGTATTCGTTATTGTGTTTTACTGAGAATAAGGTTAGAAATAAGTTTAGGGTTAAGCATAGTTTTACTGGGGTTAAGTTTAGGAATAGGGTTATGTTTAGGCAGTTTTACTGAGGTTAAGGTTAGGAATAAGATTAGGTTTAATTTACTTAGATTACTTTAAGAATACCAGGCTGAGCAGTTCCGCCGGATGTACGCCTGGGGCGAGTTGGTAAATGGGCGACTCGTTTGGTATTCGTGGGAACACTGTTTTGGCCCAGCACTGGGCCTATATGTGGGTACATAATATATAGTGCTGCTTTAAGATCACGATAGTATAGACTCACTTTGATGATGATGGGTGAATATTTGGGCTTGTGGTGGTTGATGGCGACGCCGACGGCGCACGGCACCAGGGTCATGATGAGAGCGAGGGTGATGCCTTTGTAGGGCACGGCGTGCTCCAGGTCGCCGAAGCTCTGGCAGTAGACAAACAGCAGCAGAGGCATGAGGCCCAGGGCCAGCACAGTGGAGCATGTTGTCATCACAATGCTACACGCACACATAATGAGAGGGAGGAGAGACGAGACAGTGGTCATGGCGGATGTACTCACATTTTTTACTTAAGTAAAACGTATGCCAATCACCACAATATAGAAATACTCTGTATGTCACAAAGTTCTGTATTCACATTTTACTTCAAACCCTTCTATATGGATATATGTCAGAACCTGTTTTGCCATTCCATATGTTGATCCTTCCCCATCTCTTCGATGTCTCCCTTTTGACTTATATACCTGTCCATTAAAACTCTAGACGGGCCTGCCCCAAATTTATTAGTTCAGCCACACCCGACAGCCGCCGAAAACTAGAGTTCTCAACAGGCCGAAAATTAAGGCCCCAACCCTACCTGGGCCCTCATCAAACCCTGTACACTCAAGAGAATGTCCCCGCTACCACCTTTAGATCCCCATGTACTGTATGGAGCTGACCGGTTCTGACATTCCATATGTTGATCTGACCTCATCAAACCCTGTACACTCAAGATATGCTCTTTATATGGGAAGTACAGAATTCATTCCATGTTGATGTTGATCTGACCCCCCCCCCATGCCAAATGCCAGCGCTTGCCCAGCAGTCTGCCGTCAACAAGGCGGATGCGTGCAAAGGACGAGGTTGCTTCTCGCCCTCAGGCGTCTTACAGGTAGTTGGTTAATGTATTGTTTTGTCTTAATCAAAGTCTACAAAGTTACTAATAACTAATGTTTTCAAATAATTACAGTGGAGTAAAAAGTACAATATTTGCCTCTGATATGTAGTGGGGTAAAATTATAGAAAATTGGAAATACTCCAGTAAAGTAAAAAGTACAGTACTTGACTCAAGTAAATGTACTATGTTACTTTACACCACTGGCAACAGCCCTTAAAAAATAAAAGCAAACAAACACTGTTTCAAACAAAGGAAATGTTTTGCACAATATATACATAGGCTCTATTAGGCTGGCGTGTTAAGTGGTCAGATGGGTGGGCCGAACTCTTTCAAAGTTTTCAAATTAGCCCTGATGCAGAAAAAGTAGAGAATCACTGTCCAACAGTAGGCTATATTGTCTCTGGGTGGAAAAAACCTCATCCTGTATGTCCAAAACTGTAACCTTTCAGGATTCAAATTCAAAACCAACTAGAAAAAGTGCCCTTCTGGGCACAGGTCTCCTCCACCAGGAGGATAGGAATGTTTAGGAGTAATATAAACATGTTTTTTGTTTGTTTGTTCCAATCTTTGCCAATCAGGATGGAATATGGGAAATGTTGCAGATCCGTGTTGATCGCACGCATGCACAATCCACCTGTTGGTGGCGCTATAACAGGCCAATGTGAAATGGGTGGGCTATATTCCTCAGCCTAGTAGGAAAGTGCGTGAAAGATTTCACGTCAAATTGCACGCTGCGTTCATGATTTGAGGCTTTTTGTTCAAAACAGGCCAATCCTGCAAAATTTTAAAGCCAATGTTAGCCAATTAGGATGGAATATGAAATATCAGACACATCCGTCTTGAGCACATGACTATGGAGATACTGTGTAACGATTTGCGGGATTTTTGGACAAAATCCGGAGGAGTAATATCCAAAAATGTGTTTTACAAAAGTCGGCCTCTAAAAGCCAGATGTGAACGAGAGAGACTGTGTACCAATTTGCGCGATGTTTGGACAAAATCTGTAGGTGTACTGTGCAAAAACTTGTTTTGCACAAAGCGGCCTCCTGGTGGCGCTATAACAGGCCGTTCTGGAAATTTTGGGGCAGAGGTTCATCGTTGGCATCCAGGGAGTGTGTGTGCAAAATTTGGCATCGACCGGGTTAACGGTGCCGGAGATTAGCTGCTCACGGACACACGGACGGACGGACGGAGTGCAAAACATACTCTCAGCAGGTCTGCAAGTTTCATGCCACGTACATTTTGAGCTTGCAGACTTTTGATACCTTTGTGTGACGCTAGTATGATCAAATAGGGCGTATTCATTTACAAAAAATACACAAAAAGTTAGAATATGGAGATAAAAAGATATAATCTTATCGAAGAAAAAGCTAAAGAGGAAGGCCTGTGGTGTTCTAAAAGTCAGGGAAAGATAAAAACACTAAGGTTTGTTCTCAAGTTTGTTTGTTTTCAGAGTCAGAGTCCAAACTGGGCTCAAAATACACAGGATGTTTTGGCGAGATGCTCTTCTGTCTCGTCAGAAAATCGACGTGTTCCTATCTTACAATAATAGAAACTTTGAAACCTGGCGTAAAAAGGGTATTGCATGCTTGGAGCTTTGTTATATGGAGAGATTTCTTTCTTTCTATTTTCTTTCCAGCAATTAAAGACAGACATAACTTTTTAACAGCCTTTCTTTTGTTTATAATTACCCAGGGCCACAACTAAGAAATGTTATTACAATTCATTTTAAAGGTCAAGTCAGTGGAAACTACCTGGGAGGTCAATATTTTGTGATGGTCAACCAATAGAACTACGGTAGCCTACCTTAATATGTATTTATTTATGCACCAATGCCCATTGTACGGCATGAATTGCCGATCTACAAGCTCACAACGCATCACTGACTTTGCATTCGTAATGCGTTGTGAGCTTGTAGATTGTACTGTACATATATTAGTCTCAAATGTACTAGTAATGGTCTGTATATATATCTATTCATACATGCCATGCCATGGTGCCAGATTAGAGTATTAGAGTTGGACATTTACGCATGCACGAACGAATGCACACACGCGCGCGCGCGTGTGTGCGCGCCCCCCAGGCCACTTTGAGATGCATTAGGCGGCAGGCCACGGCCCCGGAGCCCATTTTGATATAATGTTTTGTCTCTGGGACAAAATCAGAGCCTCAATACAGACCCTTATGGGTGCAACGTTGGTCCCCAGACCCAACGTTGAGAACCAGTGCATGACTATACAACAGTGTCAACGGGGTAGAGTTCTGAGGGACATAATGTTCTAGAGTAAACTTGCCTCTGAGATGTAGTGGCATAGAAGCATTAAGTATCAATAGGCTACATTTAAATGCTCAATTCAAGTTAACGTGGCTTGATATTGTAACTTAAAGTGGCATTATGTAACTTTTCTTTTTATGAATGAAATTTGTCCAATCTGTAATATGTTAATACAATATTTTGTCTCCCTGCTCTTGTGTCTATTAGGTGAGACATTACCTTTGACACGATCCTGTTTCTGGTTTGACACAAATTTTGAAACTGAAGGTCAAGATTAAATTCATCCCCTGAGCAAGCAGGCAAGCTCTATTAGCGAGGTAGCCTGGCTACTATATACCGGGGTAGAAGAGGAAAATAACATTTTTAAGTACAGTAAACTTGAGAGTAAATGTACTTAATCGCTTTTCACACCAAACTGACCTGAGGTTCATGTCCCCCCTCAGGGCCAGGGCGAATATGTTGGAGAGGTTTCCCCCTGGACAGCAGCCACAGATCAGCACCGTCACAGCCTCCATGGGCCCCAGCCGGAAGACCTTAGCCAGGGTGAACGCCGTCAGCGGCATGATGCCAAACTGGGCCACCACCGCGATGGCCACCCCTTTGGGCCTGACGATGTGTCCCCGGATCTTGGATATCTCCATGGTGCAGCCAAGGGACACCATGGTGATGAAGAGGATGATGATGGTGAAGCCGTTGATGGCCTTGTCCATGGCGGGGGAGATGTGGATCTGGAAAGCCTCGCCATCGCCGTCGTCGCGGCTCCCGTTGATCGCGCTGATGCTGTTGTTGTTGTTGTTGTCATCGTCACCTCCGTGGCCAAAGACATAGCTGACGGTGGACACGAAGCCCTCGGTCGGGTTCATGGTGGTGAGCCCGATGCAGTCTGCTGCTTCTTACTGGGCTGGGCTTTTAACCTGCCATGCAGGGACAGCAAAGTGTTTAACTGTGTTAAATATGTGCAGTGGCTGTCGAATGTTTTCATGTTAAGGACCCACAGTTTGGTATATTTGTCGGAACAGAAACCTTCTATATCCGTGTTTTTGTGTGTTTCTTTCTCCCCGTAAATTTACTACAGCATCACACAAAAGCGTCAAAAGTAGTAGATCCATAAGCTCGAAACGCGGCAGTGCGTTTTGAGCTTGTAGATCTGCTACTTTTGCTAATTTGAATACTGAAAAGTATGAGTTTTAAACATATGAGGTTTCCACCCAACCGAGGCCATGTATTAGGCTTCAGAGAGCGTTCCGTTTGTACACTCTTGGAGTTACAAGGGTTATATATTAATTAAGGACACCTGGCCTAGGGGTTCCTCCCTGGACCCCACTTTGAGAACTACTGAATAATGGTATTATGTCAGTTACGTCAGTAGACATTAGACATAGACAAAGAGATTCTGGCCTACAGTAACTTATTGTTCTTTAGTTTTCATTGTTATATATCGTCTTTCTTTTTTGGTTTCTTTGATGTGCTACTTTTGATGCGTTTGTGTGATGCTGTAGTACGATCAAGTACAGTGTCAATTAAAAAAACACAGTTAGAATATGGAGATAATTAAGAGGTTTCGCCCGACAGCAACAATATCTAAAATTACATGAAAGGTAGAACAACATAGACTTTCCAGGTCTTAAAGGGTTAATAATGTCGCCTGATCTGATTAAATGGGATTCAGGTTTCACATTCAAACAAGAAAACATGAGTGTTTTTGGACAGTGCATGATATGAATGGAGGTTTTTGTCTGCATGGGTTTTCACGATATCGACCAAAAAAAGCCCCTCGGGATGGACCGGTGGATCTTAAAACACATGTTTGTCACCCCTGCTCTGGAGAACAACTGCTTGTTGATGATGTGCCATCATCAACAAGTCCGGTAAGGCCTGGTGTTTGTGTATGTACTGTATGTATGCCTCGGTCTCAGCCCCAGGGGGGGGGACAAGAACTCAGACCTGATGTGTGCAGCGAGGGGAAAAAAGCAAATGTCGTCATAAGGATCCAGGCTCTAATTTAGCCCGACAGCGAGGGGCAGGTTCGATGCCGAGCCTGACGACCTTTGTTGCGTGCCACTCCCTGTCTCTCTCTCCCTGTGTCCCATCGTTTTCTACTGTGTTATACTATCAATAAAGGCAGAAAAGCCCCAAAAATATCTTAAAAAAGTGATTATGAAATACTACCAGTTGCTAACAGCACTGACCTACACAGTGAATCACCATGCACATTACCGCCAGTAACGTTTTTGAAACACCCATGGCAGTGAATCACAGTGAATTACTGGAAAGTAACATTTGCAGATTTTGCACAACAGCCCATCTGGACGACACAAACAGTTCATGAAGGTAGAGAAGAGAAAAAAGGGCTCTCTGTTAAAAGCTCTCTTTGTGTCTTTAGTTCTCGCCTCGTTCCCTTGGTAGCTCTACTGACACCACTGCCTCTGCGATGGCATTCAGGCAGTGACACACACAGTCACACAGGCCCAGACACAGTGGGGAAGCAACCCAATCACACATTAAACCAGAGGCCCGCCGATGGGGGGAAAAAGTACTTTCCTTATGCACGTCTCAGAGATACTGTCAGGTGTCTTCTCCATGACAAGACTGCAGAGGATAGTTATAGATATTTGCTTCTTCTCAGTTTTAGACAATATATATAAGCTTTAAAATATCGTACACAACTCCTGAGATCAGATTCAAAAAATGTCTTCTACATCCTGACAGTTTTCTGAACTGTGGTTCTTTGATTTTTCAAAGATAGCAGACTTACAAGCTTGTAGATCTGCTATTTTTCAACAGCTAAAGCATAACATAATGCTAACACAAAAAGGGAGAATGGGTTAAATACACAAGTTAAAATTAGATATCCAAGTCAGGAAAGCACTGATATCAAATGTAATTTATATCACATTTAGGTCCCATACGATAAGAATTACATTTCTCACTTCATGGTGTAATTTAACAAAAGGAACTTGACAGCCTTTGTCAACAAATCCACCAAATCCAGTCTACTTCCCCCCCGAGGTACCATGCCTTAAATTAACTTAAATGAATGTATACATTCTGATCTTTTAAGCATCTTAAACTACAGGTACTTGAGTAAATGTACTCAGTTACTTTTCCACCACTGGGTTAATTACATGCCTGAACCACTTAAACCCCAGCATCGCGTTGTGAGCTTGTCGATTTCACACAACAACAGAAAACACAATACACTAGTATTGAGCCCTGAAGGACTCCAGTCAACCACATGGGGTTTAAGTGGTTAATATAGCTGCTGGGTGCTCAAGTTCCAACAGTGGATATTGGTTAAGTAAGGTCAGGAATGTCGGATTGCACTGTCTAATAAATGCAGAATAAAAAATAATGTTTAACTTCAATAACAGTTGTCAATATCAAATGTTCCCTGACAGAGTTTAAATCACTTTAAAACAAACCTAAAACTAAACAGAACTATAATGATACTAATGTATAATAAAGTGAAGTGTTTTTTCCCCTACCTTCATAGTTGTCCATGTCCCGCTCGCTTAAATCTTAGGTCCTGTCTGAGCGGTTCTCCCTCCCCGATTGTATTATTCTCTCTCCTAAAACACACACGCACGCACGCACGCACACACGCACACCCCCACACACACACACACGCACGCACACATGCACACATGCGCGCGCACACACACACACACACACACACACACACACACACACACACACACACACACACACACACACACACACACACACACACACATACTCTCTCCCCATCCCTCCTCGCATTCTTCTGTCTTGCCCCATTTCTCTCTGACCCCCCCACTCCCCCCCCCCCCCCCCCCCATGTCACATGGAATCATGATCACATGGTACAGGACAACCGTGTGTGCAACAGTTATCCTCTGATGCATTATGAGGATAACTGAACCCCCGCCCTCACACACACACACACACACACACACACATTCTGTAATGAGCAAAATTTAACCCAAAAACACTAGTGAACAGTGGAGTTCAATAAAAGCAGTGGTTCTCAGACTTTGTTTTTCATGTCAAGTCCCCACATTAACCCATCAAGACCCGAGGCTGATTCTACAAATGCGTTCTAAATAAACGTTTTCATTTTTAGGCTTTGGTTTTTTACTGGGGCCAGTTCCGAATTGCAGTCACCTGTAAGTGCTCTTCGAGAGAGTAAGGATTCACACTTTCTTATGACTGGCAGTCCACATTTTTGTTGCAGTAGAACTAATTTAACCCCTTGTTTGAGCGAAATCTGGGTTGAAAGTGATTTGTGGAGCTTCGACTGGTAATTATTTATTTGTTACAACGTTTCGACCACTGTGGGTCTTCATCAGGTATGAGTACACAACATCAAGAGGCGAGCTTGTTCCTTGTATTAATACGCCTGTTGTTGTGGTATGTCAGGTATGTTGTGTACTCATACCTGACGAAGACCCACAGTGGTCGAAACGTAACAAATAAATAATTTTCCTGGGAGCTACAATTCAGTGTGCGGACATCACTTCCTTTTTCATGTTACAAAAGTCCAACACAATCCCCCCACACATTCCCCATAACCAACAACGACATGCCATTAGATCGCAAACTGTTTTATTTCAAAGACCCCCATTCCATTTGGTTCCATTTGTACACTCTCAGAGTTACAGACATGTAAGGGTCCATTTGTGACCCCTCAAGTAACCTTGGGATCCAAGCCACCCAATAGGCCGGGATGCTACAGAGCAGAATTTAAATGCTGAAAAGTAACAGTTTTGGACATATGAGGTGTCCACCTGAAGAGACGATATATAAACAACAAGATGCTATAATGTTACTTTTGTTAATTCCGAGTATATTGTACAATGTGCATTATACCCCACTCCAGTCCTGGGAAGATTTGCTGGGTCATCCAAGTGCTATATGGTGGAAAAATGTACTTAATGCATTCAACGAGGTCAACTTTGACTGACCTCGTTGAGTCCAAGTCAAGTTAAGTCCTAGGGGGGGCGAGTCCAAGTCAAGACCGAGTGTGGGAGGGGGTCAGGTCTGAGACGAGAACGACGGGAGGCGAGACCGAGTCAAGGCCAAGACAAGATTTATTTTTCTGGCTTTGGCTTATAATGCAAGTGCTCTTTGCTGCCTTCATATCCAGAATTTAACCAAGAGAAGAGGCAGGACTGTCAGATCCGTTACTGAACAAGCTAGCTCTCTTATGAGTGGATATAATATGGATATATTAAAATTATTCCATTTCATTGTAGTGACTCATGACTCGAGTGGACGAGTGGAAGAGTCCCGAGTCCCTTGGCCCGAGACCAAGTCAAGTCCAAGTCAAATTATAGGGCGAGACCGAGACGAGACAAAGTAAATGAAAATGTGGACTCAAGACCGGACTCGAGACGAAAGGACTCGAGTACTACAACACTACTAGAAAGCTACAAAAAGTTGAGCTGATTTCAACTTCAGATACAAAATAAAGCTAAAAAATACAAATATCCTGTGTAGCTTTGTATAATTTCTGCCAGTGTGAATGCATTAGGGTCCACTAATAATGGTGAAACTGATTGCTTTTGGTCATTCAACCTAGCCAAATGGGAGGGAGATGTGTTCCCCAAATAGTGTCACTGACAGAAACTCTGTACAATTCTTTGAATAAAGAAACTACTAAGAAAAGAAGAAGAGGGGGGGGGGGGGAGGGGGGAGAAAGAACCAGATGTCTGAAGGATAAAGGCTCCGTCTTTCATTTTCACTTTGGCTTTGAGGGAATTGGAAATGGAGGGCATCTCCTGTAAACACCTACCTAAAATGCCATTCTGTGCCCCCTATGTGCCCCCCTCTCCCTCCCTGGCGTGGGAAAGCCCTGTTAAGCAGAGGCCTTCTAAACAGAATGACATTGTTGCGGTGGCACTGAAGAGGCCCTTTTATTCAACTTGGCTTCACTCACGTGTGTAAACACACCATTGATGAATATTCAGTGGTGGAAGAGGAAGTACTCACGTTTGTAACTTTGAGTAAAAAGTAGCAGTGCCGCAATTATACGTACAAATGCCAGAGCTGTTACAAGTAAAAGGCCTGTACGTAACTTTCGTCTTCTAACACGGATTTCATTTGAACCCGGTTTCCCATTCCTGCAAAAGTGCTGACATTTTTACCAATGAGCTAATATAGAGCCTGCCTGCTTGCTCAGGGGATGAATTGAATCTTGACCATCAGGTCAAGATTCTTGTAGTACTTGAGTGTACTACATACTTAGTTACTTTCCACCACTGTGAGTGTGAACATTTTGCAACAAGACAGAGGGTTCCGTTGGCCTGCCTGGCAACGCTATTGGTCCTTTCTAAAGGTAAACCCACCCCCAGAGGCTTCCTGGCAACACTATTGGTCCTTTCTAAAGGTAAACCCACCCCCAGAGGCAGGGATATTATGGGATATACCCAGTGTTGCCAAGTCTGTGGTTTTTGGGTGTTATTTAAAGACGCAGTGGCTTCTTTGGCAAATCTAACAAGCCAACATTTCTTTGATGTATATAGTATAAACTATAAATACATTTCCCATAGGTTTGGGGAGGAGTGTGAGTCACATTGACTGACAGAATGGGGCTGGTTTTCTACCACAGTTTAGGGTTTGGTTACTGCTTTCTGCCACAAACCCCCATCTGAAAACCTCTTGTGTCAGGGACCCCCCATACAAGATTTGTGTTGTGTGTAAATGTCTCAAAAATATTCCATATTCAGCAAAAATGTTCAAGATTTGGGGGAAATAGTTGCTCAGTTGCTCTACACAGTGTACAAGCTCATATTCACACATTGTGAGCCTGCAGATCGGCTTTTTATTTCAAATAGCCAATGTACATATAAAGGTTTCAAATTAGTGAATTGATCAAGTTTTTATGTTACTGAAGTCCACGTGACTAATAATATAATTTTGTCATTTTTATTGTGTTGTCAACGTTTCTTTTTTGTTTGTTTTTAATCCTTTTCCAAATTCCCTCAAAAATATAAAAATAAATAGTGAAAATAGCCTTTCAACAATCTTGTTGTGAGCTTGTAGATCTGCTATTTTCACTAGTTTGGGTCCTGGGGGAGACCCAAACTAGTGATTTTCTATTTTGGTTCTCGAGCTAACAGGTTTGGGAACCAATGCTGTAGCAGAACATCAAAAGAACAATCTCACTCACGAGTGGAACGTATCTAACATCAGTCACAGGACACAGACCAACTCTTGGCCCTTAGGCCTTTGTCTTCACTTCACACTATAACGGCATAGGTCAAGGTTGTCTTTATTTGTCTCCCTTATATTAGGAGAAATTTGTCTTGGAGAAAACACCATGAAACACACCAACATACAAAACAGAGATATTGCACACATTCCCTTGATGAAGTGCACACATTGATAAAGTGCAACTAGTTAAATAAAGTGCAATTCTAGTCAGTTAATCTCTGATTAAGCATTTTGATTGACAGAGGAACAAATTAGTTCTTAAATATATTATACACACACTGTAGAGTCCTATATCTCCTGCCTGATGGCAGTAGCTCGTACTCTCGGTTCAATACAGTACATGCAAAGGGTCGGATACGATATTCCGAGATTGTCTTATTACTCCTTGTTCAAAAATGGCCTGGGGAGTGATTGGGGGGTGGACATCCCAATGATCTTCCCAGTCATATTCGCTAGCCTAGCAATTTGAAATTTGTATTCAACAGTTAGGTTGCCAAACCAGCTGGACATACCATACCTTAAGATAGATTCTATAGCCTACTAGCTCTGGAAAAGGTCAACATAATACTGACTCCGAAAAGCCTCAGGTCGAGACCGACTTCAGCAGTTTGGGGTTTGATTTCAGTTCAGTTTTAGTTTAACTAGTGCATAAGTAGTTTTAAAGTTAGTTTTTAGTGTTAGTTTGAGTTTTGAACGAAGCCAGTCAATTGAGGGGTGAAAACTAAAACTAAGTGGATTTTACATGCAGTTCTATTTGGAAGCTAATTTTGCATTGTTTACTATTTTATGTAGCTTTTTCCCCTGCTTTAATTGTTTTACTTCTACCTTTTAGTTTCACTTAATTATCAGTTATAATTGTGCAACAATATCATCACGCTTTCACCCTTGTTGGAAGTTTGTGTCTGCCCAGGAAGCTCTCATTATAGTTCATAGTACATTTCTGGGACATAATCCTCTGCTTGTGGTAATTATGGAGCTGGGTTTCCAGCCTGTGTAGCTGACTGCATGTCAGCTGATTGAGCCAAGCGCTTCACGAGACATGTATCCACAGGCAGTCTGCAAAATATGCATTCTTCTGAATGAGCCTCCACAATGGAAGAGGTTTGAGACTATACGACAGGAACAGTGGTTTTTTTGTGTTTTGGGGAAACATTTTCTCAGCTTTTTCGTTTCCTGAAACACTTTTGAGGAGAAACTGGGTTTCATAGGAGAGTTGGGTGGAGAGAGCACGTACATCATTAGGCTACAGGAGAGTTGGGTGTACGTCATTAGGATACCAAACTCATATCCATTGACACACACACACGCACACACTGCCTGATAAAACTTATCAGGCAGAAACATCTTATCTCCATATTTTAACCTTTTGGGTTTTTTCCGTAAATCAATGCCCTACTTGATCATACTACAGCATCGCACTACAGCAAACAAACCCGAAGTAACAGTTTTGGACATACAGTATGGTTTCCACGCAACAGAGACGATGTAATGTCGTTGCTGTCAGGCATAAACCTTGTTGTTGAAATATGCTAGTGGTCCAGAATTTAAAAAATGGCTTAGAATCAACCACTATAATCTATTCTTAATTTACAAACTTCCATATATATTCATGTTAACCGATATCATACTGATTTGTAACATTTAGGAGTGAGCAGACACATGCCATTACATTTTCCTTATGACACCCTTCTTGAGATTCTAACTCCCTTTGCAGTGTCTTGACCTCAGACATCTTAGGTTACCAGGTCATTTAGTCAGCCATAGGCTTTCTCCTTGAGTTTCAAATCCTCTTAGCAGACCCTGACTAAAGGGAGGTCGGAAACAATAACATAATACTGAACTGTACTACTTTCTTTTGTAAACTGCTAAAATATTCAGTTTGTAGATGTATCCATACATTCACACAAAATATTATATTTCTTATTACTTTGTTTTGTTTCCCCATTTCCTTGTTTTCATTTTCCAAGCTAAAAAATTGATATTTTAAAAGAAGCTAATTGATGTGTGTGTGTCAGACATTGGACATAGACACAACTCTGAGGTAGAGCGGTTCAGGAGGTCGATCGGCCGCTTGGGAAACGGATGGTAAAAAGTTGCCCCCCCACCCCCTGAATTAGGGTCATTGTCCTCGAGTAAGGCACAAACCCGTAACTGCTTCTGAAAAACAGGTTTGTGCCTTGCATGGTTCCCTCCGCTGTGTGTGTGTGTGTGTGTGTGTCAATGGATAAATGCAATGGACATTGTAAAGTGCCATGGTTGATATTAATCCAAACAAATTCAATGTGTAATTATGTACACCTCAATTCATATTTAATCAAAATTATCACATGATATATACAAAGTCAATTTTAACTTAAAACATTTTTACAAATATTAAAACAATCTTTCCACAAAGGAAATAAAATGGTCCAAAAGTAAATTCAAAGGAAAGTCAAACTGAATCTTGACATTTACAATAAGCTGTACAATAATAATGTAATTTTTTTTTTCCGTATTGGATTCACCTACATTGTTTTACATCATCTCACACATGCCGACGGTTAAAGCCTAATTTAAACTCTGCAGTACAACGGTGCTGCATGCCCCGCAAGAACTACAACAATAACCACTCCAAACGCATATGGTTGACCGGAGTCCCTCAGGGCTCTATACCTGTGTATTTGCAGTTTCCCGTTATTGTGGGGAAAGCTTCCGCTGAAAATAGCCGATCAATAAGTCACGAGCTTGTCGAGCCAATAATTTGATGACCGGGTGATGCCAGTTCTAGTTAAGGTTGGGCGCCCAGTTTTATTTAATAATGCACAGGTTAGCAAAGACGTTAAGACGAGGTATGTTAAATTAGGCTTAATCTATAGTTTTTAAAAATATGTTTTACCTTGCTCCGTCGCTAGCCGCTAGCGTCCATGTAAGAAACCAAAATCCCCGAGTGCACGCACGCACACCGGCTTTAGTGACATTATGGCTCATAAACAATATGAGGTACCATGATCGGAGCCTAATAAAACATTAATTCAAGCTCCCGCTAAACAAAACTACTGTATGATCGGCTCGCTACGCTAGTAGCCTCAGTAGACCTACTCAGTTTAGTAACAACAAGAGCTCTTCTTCTCTGCTCATGTTGCACATTTACAGTAGCTGGCACTCGGCACTGAAGAATGTGACATGCTGCGGGAACAAGATAAATCCATCTTAAAACACAAAGTCAAATTGTCAGACCCAGGCCAGCCACGGTCAGTAGGCTACTGGAGACTCCGCCGGTCATCACAGACCCAGGCAAATTATTGCTTTAGGAATGCGATAAAAAACAAAAAGA
Organism: Protomyctophum parallelum; assembly: GCF_964188405.1. Lineage (NCBI taxonomy): Eukaryota > Metazoa > Chordata > Actinopteri > Myctophiformes > Myctophidae > Protomyctophum > Protomyctophum parallelum. The sequence continues at coordinate 14,462,185 of NC_139718.1, forward strand.
TGTATCCAATTAAGGCTTCATGGGAAATAGAAATTACGGTAAGTAATGTTTTGGGTGAACTACTTATTTAAGCCTTATACTGCAGATACATCTACAAGCTCACAATGTGATGTGAGCTTGTAGATCTGGTATTTTTTGGGATAAAAAAAAAGCTCGACAAATGTGAAATGTTTGAGACTGCTTTCACTTTTTTCTTTTTTAAGTATATTGCGATGTCGATTTTGTACTTTCACTCAAGTAACATTTTGAATGTAATACTTTCACTTTGTAACGGAATATTTTGTGCATTGTTGTATTGCTACTTTATTATTAAGTAAAACATTTCAGTACTTCTTCCACCACTGGCTGTGAGCAAAGCAACACCACAGTGCAACGCAGTCGAGTCCAGCCGAAGCAGCAACGTGGAAACAAATAACTATTTTTAACAAACCTTTTCAAAGAACGGCGGAAGTGTCAAAACTGAACCAAAATGGCTGATCAACAGCGTCCTAGAGGTGAATATATCAAATACTCAATTTAGTTTTAAAAACTAAAAACAGTAATTTCAATACACACCCGAATAAATTAAGTGTATTATTATTATAGTATTTTCAGGTGCCCATTGATGTGTCCGACAAAAGCTCTAGTAGTACAGCGGTTCTCAACCACTGGTGAGCCGGTATAGGCCCCCAAATAATAATTGGCCAAACAGTTGAGAACCACTGCTCCGGTATTAACCTCACCAAGTTGTGAACACATTAATTTTGTTTGAAAATGACATGAAAATTAAAACTGCTTAAGCTGGCTGGTGTTGCATGCCATAAATAGCAGATATACTATTTACTGTGCATGATGTCCGTCACGGCAAACCCAAGCATAACCGTGGCTTTACAAATGTTTGTGCATAGAAATTGAAAGTTAAGTACACAGTTCTCAAAGTGGGGTTCCAGAGGGTTCCAGCAGGAGTCAGTTGCCAAATATATCAATTTTGGGGTCCTCCTTGGCACTAAAACATTTGAGAACTCCAGCCATACAGGGAGAAGAGATTAGGACTCGGAGAGGACATGATAAGCCAGACTGAAACAGTGAGAACATGTAGAGAAGTGATGAGGTTAGGAGAGGACATGATAAGCCAGACTGAAACAGTGAGGTTTAGGAATGTGACAAAAAACTAAAACAATAACCATGAGTCTCCATGGGGATGTAATGGGGTGAGTAAATCGGAAACAAAAAATAAGTCATGTTTTTGGGTGAACAATCCGTATAAGTGGTTCATTTATGTATTTTTGGGTCCCGGGGAGAGATACCAAATGTATCTTTTGGGTCTTAAGTGAAAACTGGGAACTCGCATTTCGATCTTGTTGATCAGCTACTTTTGTTTTTTTGGAATTTGAATCCTGTAAAGTAGGTTTTGGACATACAAGGTTTCCACCCGACAGAGACAATATAAAAATAAAATGGTTTTGAGGAATGAAATCATATCAAAATAACAGCGGACAAACTGACTTGGACAATGTAGTAGAGCAATCATCTAATCTAAAAAGCAAACTCCTTGGGCATGATGCAAATGAACTACTAGTTAATTTAATTGATTTACAAAAAGCGAAATTCTACCTTTCTTTCATCACAAGGGGAGCAACTATCGATTATCTTCTTAGCGATTACTCAATGACTTATCGAATAATCGGAAAAGCACAGCTTTTGCTTATATTTTAATTGAATGTTTTCTAGTATATCAACAAATCGTTGAACCACTTAACTTATTTTATTGTCGCAGTGAGAAAACACTGAAAATGCCAGATCTACAATCACAGTGCATGTTGTAAGCTTGTTTTTAACCATTTAAGGAATTTTCTTTTTTTAATTGTCATTTGTTTCCATATCTAGATATTTCTATATTTTCATAACCTTTTCGTGTGAAATGATTTCAAAATATAATATTCAATATTTAGTTCTTTTTTTTTTACAAACTCTTACAAACTGGAAGTATGAGCATTATTTTAATAAGGTGAGCATTTTCTTTTCTTGTCGTTCTCTAAAAGCTAAGCCCATAATGACATACCCAAAATAGGGAATGTTATTAACCTATTATTGTATTAAATTATCAATAAATGCTTTATTTTTATTTATTTTATAATCGAATAGTTCGATTAACTGTTGCACACATACTCATCACAAAAGTAGAAGAAAGTGTTGCGAGAGTGAGAATTACCTCAATGACAGTCTAGTAGGTTTCCTAACATTCATGCATCGCTCCTTATGGCTACTTACAGTGGTTCTCAAACAAGGACCCCCGTAACTCTGAGATTGTACAAATGGAACCAAATGGACCTGTAAGGATCCATTTGGAACCCCCCGTTCAAGGAGCCAACACTGAGGGTGCCTGGACCCCAGTTTGACAACCACTGGCTTACATGATGCGATACGTTTGTAGATTTATCCATTCATTTACACAAAAACATTGTTCATCCCCCAATAGCCGTCAGAACTATTCTGTTTCTGTGTTTTTCCACATTTTCAAGCTAAACCAATGGTTGTTTAAAAGAAGCTTGTGTGTCAGTGTGTGTGTGTGTGTGTGTGTGTGTGTCAGACATTAGACGTACATAATGTAACAATTCCTATAAAAGTTTTAAGCATGTATTTACATCTTTGCGATGGCGGGCTCGTTCAGAGCCCGCCCACAGCGTCATTAAAGGCTCTTTTCGGCTAAGAAGGGTTAACCCAGAACCTTTCAGAACCTGAAACTTTACAGAACCATGAAGTCCTGTCATATCATTATCGTTATTATTATTAAATTAGGGTAGGTTGTTTGTTTTCAAAATGTTCAAAAATAGCTAAAATAATAGCTAAGATACACAAGCTCAGGTGAGCTTGTAGATCGGCAATTTTCTCTATAAAAAAATAATAATTGGACCGATCCAAAGCAACAGCACCGCTTGCCTCAGAACTCCTTCCTGAGTAGGGGCCCAAAATTAGGTTCAGAGAACCGAGCCGCAGGCAGCGTATGTACGCAAACAAACCCAGAACCCAAGAAATACGTTTCCACAGCACTGTTCACTTCTTGTAGTGGAAAAGAGCGGTCGGTTCCTTCTGTTTGAAGTGATGTCCGGTCTGTGTTGACGGCTGCTGTAGTGAGAAGCCTTTTTGGGGAGAGAGAGACCGTGGCAGGTTCACTCACAGACACGGTGGGGCGGTTGGGGTGTCTGGTACAGGATATCCTACAGAGGGGCTGTGGCGTGCTTCAGACCTCCTTCAACAAAGGCATATCTGCAAAGAGATAAACAAAACCCACCAGCATTATTACACAGCACCCATATAATAAAGCTAAATAACATATCATGCCTGAAAGATTTTATGCAATATCATTCTAAACCTCATGTTGCCATTACACATACAGCCAACCAGTTGAAGAAATCAAATCACTGATTGAGGCTTTTGCTTTCATGACATTTCTAAGACCATTCATGTTTTATGGAAGATAAATTGCCATTTTGCTAGTTTGACCGAAAATAGCCAATCTACAAGCTCTTAGGTCTGCTATTGCTTTCAAAGAAGACATGCTTCTATATTCAAATGACTGAAAACCTAGTTAGGCCGTACCTAGTCTCACATACTATTCCACAATAATGATAGAGTCTGGAACTAAAGAAAGGAAACAGTCATCTGTTCTCTGGTCTTACCGTCAGAGTAGTCCATCTCAGAGTCCAGCAGCAGAGGCAGGCTGTGCTGGTCGCTGCCCGTGGACAGCCGCCGCTGCGAGGGAGCTGCCAGGGGCGTGGCGCCCGCGCCCGCTGCATGCTCCACGCCCCAGCGGGAGGACGCCGGCGAGGGCGGCGTGGAGGAGGAAGGCGAGGAGGAGGACGACGGTACAGGGTGGACCACGGCCATCTCTGAGTGCTGGCGGCCCGCCTGGGCCCCTCCTCCTCCTCCCGGGGCATGTTGGCCCTCCGACAGCACGATCTGCACCCGCGAGTCAGAGCCGAGGGCAGTGCCAGTACCGCCGCTCACGGCCTCCTCGTAGGTGGGCAGGGTCACCTGGACCCCCTCCACCATGATGGACACAGGGTGGCCGCTCACCCCCTGCTCCCTCCTGGGGGGGCGGAAACAGCACTCCGTCACAACAACAGACCACCAGGGTGCTCCCAGTGGTGGCACAAGTACCGATTCTACAAAATGCCTTCTAAAATCAGGAGGTCTCAATCTTTTGGCCAAGGAACCCCAAAATTATATGCATTTGCCCGTGACCCCCCCCCCCCCTCATCAATGAACCACTCCCCGTTGATTATCCCACTTATTACACTGCTACTTATGTATTGAATTGACCCAAAGTATTTCATAGCTTACTGTATTGTCTTGATTTAAAAGTTCTAAAAAAGATAATAAATCTTGTTTAGCTGTTAATGACATTGTGTGCTTGTTTACATAGCAGCCAGGTTGGAATGGATACAGCACAAAATCAAGCGACGCAGATTGATATGAGCCAGGTGCTCTGAGCCTTTGATTAGACTATATCGGTATCGGCAAATAAAGCTGACATTAACCGATGGCAGTAGCCGATAAGCATACATTTTGGTTTATCTACAGATTCTGTAGAATCTGTATAGATTCTGAACAAAACAGAACAAAAAAAGAAAATATCGGTATCAGTATCAGCTAAATTATAATTTTAAACATTAGTATCGGTCAAGAATTTCCATATCGGTGTATCCCTAAAAATATATATTTATATATATATATATTGGCACAAAACAAAGTGCTGATCCGACTCACCGGTGGAAGGACTTGAGTTTGGGCTGCAGCAGCACAAACAGAACCACCAGCAGCAGGAGGAGAGCCACGGAGCTGGCTGTAGATGCCACGATGGACAAGGTGGGCATCCCCAGGGGGAGAGAGGGGTCTCGCTCTGCAAGGTGGACCACCACAAGGACGGGTTCAGCACATGGCAGGGTTTTTAAATCTACCTCGACAACTGCAGTGTAAAGTGGATTCTCGTGGTTCCTTGGGTTCTGAATGGACTCTTACAAGTCTGTAACTTTAAGTTAAGGGAAGACCTTGAAATGTAAAAGTTTGAGAACAATTGCTTTATAATTGCTGTCTAGCATCACATGCTGGATGAGTGAGAACTATTTTTAAGTTTTTTTTTTTGGGCCACCACAATGCTTTTCCAATGGGAGTCACATGGTTTGACCAAACATTTTTGTTTGATGAGGGGGGAGGGGCAGAACACCACCAGCAATCAGCAATCAAACACAAATGTTTGATCAAACCATGTGACTCCCATTGGTAAAGCATGGTGGTGGCCCAAAAGAACGACCAAACATTGCTTGATTGGTGTTTGGTACGTGTGAATGAGGCCTAAGAAAACAACTGACAGATTACAACTTGTCCAAAATGCAGCAGCCATAGTTTTAACTAAAACTAAGATGAGAGAACATATTACTATTTTATTACTTATTTATTTTATTACTATATTATTATTTAAACAAACAAGTGTTAATTCAACTCAAACGTGAAAAAAATCTTTCTGCAATACAATTATATGGTTAAAGACCTGTCTGCTATGCACTTGACTTCTATGGTTAAAGACCTGTCTGCTACGCACTTGACTTCTATGGTTAAAGACCTGTCTGCTATGCACTTGACTTCTATGGTTAAAGACCTGTCTGCTACGCACTTGACTTCTATGGTTAAAGACCTGTCTGCTATGCACTTGACTTCTATGGTTAAAGACCTGTCTGCTACGCACTTGACTTCTATGGTTAAAGACCTGTCTGCTACGCACTTGACTTCTATGGTTAAAGACCTGTCTGCTATGCACTTGACTTCTATGGTTAAAGACCTGTCTGCTATGCACTTGACTTCTATGCTAAAGACTGCACTGGAGCGCTCCTCTTCCCAGCGCAGGGTATCGTGCTTCAGCGCTCTCAGCGCCCAGTGTTTTTTTTGGCAGTGCGCTTGCAACGCTTCAAGCTGGATAACAGTCAAAACCTTTGCAGAGGAGCGCTGCTCATCAATGTCACGCTTGATCCTGCAGGCTGTGTCTACTGTCTGACAACACGGTCATTCATGACCTGATGTTTGCCGTCGTTTCAGCTAGTCTACTACTTGTGCCAGTAACGCAGATGGCGCAACGTTTGAGCAGAGCAACGGTCAATATAGGTTTGAACGCTGTGGCCGTCAAATGCTCTGTGCGAGGCGAGCGCTCTGGTCATGACCTCCAAACGGCTTTAATGTGGACTCCCTGAGTTAAAGACTGAGGGCTTTACTGCAAAGTCTCTGAAATGGCTCTCTGAAAAGTACTTTCCAGGTAAAAGGTTCATCATGCACCACGATAACCGACTTAATCTTGATCATGTACCATGTACCATGTACTTATATATCAACAAACCTGAATAACCATGCAGTTAACCCTGTGTTATACTTCATTGTACATTTCAAATAATCGTTGATATTGATCTGAAGCCTTATCGACCCTCCAGCCCCATTTCACATCAAACGATGAGGTGTGTTACAAATCCCAAGCGTCCAACATAATCCCTTCCTCACTGGGCACAGTGTGTGCACACACTGCTATAATAGTCCTGAGCATGTGCCGCCCAGCAGCTAATCTACTCTCACCTTGGTCAGTCAGTGTGGAAGGTAGCCAAGACATTCAACCCACTAAGCATGGCCATTAAGACATTCTAAAAGAAATGTCTTATAAATTCTAACAGTTTTCTGAAAAGAAGTTTTCATGCCAAGGACCCCAAATTGATATGTAGCCTATGGACCCGCACTGAACATATTTTGTTCCAGGGAAGACCCAAAAAGGGAATTTGATGGGATACAAACTAGTGAAAATAGAAGATCTACAAGCTCACAACGTGCGATAAAATTAACTCACGATCCATTAAGATGTGTCCGCGACCCACAAATGGGTATGTTTGGGAACCACTGAACTATAGGACGCCAGGTCCACACAAATGAACCACTGACCTTGGTCCAGGAGACAGCTGATCTGCATGGGGCCGTCCCACTCCCCGTCCTGGCAGGTCAGGTATTTGTAGTCTCCTTTCAGGATGAAGCCTTCGTCACAGAAGTACTCGATCACAGTGCCGTGGGACAGCCTCCGGCAGGGGTTCGGGTGGCAGGCGTAACCCCCGTTCTCCGGCTCGTACGGGGGAAGACACACTGTGAGGCGCGGGAGAGAGAGAGGACGGCTAAACTGTCACGACTCATTCTCAAACTACTAGGGCCAGGTGATGTGAAATTCAAATCAGCAGCGCGATCATTTCAAACCTCTGCTAGGGCCTGTCACAATTATTACATAATCGCAATTATAAGTAATAAGTAATCCAAATAATTGACGTGTTATTCAATCAAAGCAAACGGCTTTGTTACAAGGCTGCATTCTGTCGCGCGTGCCAAGCTGTCATTCTCTTGTAGCCTATTAACTATTTCTCAATCTCACCACGGAGTAACCTCGCGTCTCGGAGGACAGTCAAATCGGTCAGTGTCAGTAGACCAATCACAGGCAGGCGGGGCGTTGCCATGCCTATGCTCGGACACAAACGGAATTCACGCATCATTAACACCTGTGAAGGAAGTAGGGAAAGGGGCCCAAATTCTTTCCAAAATGGCGTGTGTGCATAGAGCTCGATGCAACAGTATGCCTCGTGCCGGTGGCTGTACTTATACCATCGCGTGGTGGTGGTGTCTCTGTACTTACCATCGCTGCGTATGCATCGCGGCGGCTCAGAGGACCAGCGTCCCAGCGGGGTGCAGCTGAGGATGCTGGGACCGTCCGTCAGGTAGCCTGAGTCACAGCTGTACTGCAGCACGGTGCCCACGGGGAACGAGCCCCTGTTGCTCTCCGTCAGGTTGGTGGAGCCGTGCTGCACCATGAACGGCCGGACACAACCTGACACACAGAGTTAGAGGCCCGTAAGGGTCCATTTTGAATTTAATACTTAATTAGGCCCTTTATTACTCCCTTAAAAAACACTGAGGGATGATCCCTGAAGAGTTTCTAATACATGATAAATATTTAATCAAGATCCTCTTAGCATCAAGTAAAAAAGCAATCACACGACGCTGGTGCCAACAGGACCCACCAACAAAAGATCAATGGATGGACATTATTGAGGAACTGTATGCTATGTTGACTACAAGAGGATACATTCTATAAAAAGTGGGAAAAGTGGAATCTCTTCTCTCAGCCTAGCGATATTGCAATAGGATTTCATTGAATGTTTTTTGTAATATGAAAAATGCAGCCTTTTTTTCTTTTTCTTTTACCTTTTGTCCTTTTCTTTTTCTTTCCGTACAGTCTTTTTTGTTTTTTTCTTGTCTGTTCTAACTTCAATAAAAATTAAGTGAAAAAAAAACAAAAAAAACACTGAGGGTCCTTGGACCCCACTGTCCTAGACCACCCGAGTACTGATGTTTTGACAGATTAAAAGAAAATATATATATCGTGCATATCACACACACACACACACACACACACACACACACACACACACACACACACACACACACACACACACACACACACACACACACACACACACACCATCTTTATTTGTATTCACATTTTACAAGAAATTTCTTGAACACAAACAATAGTGGATGCGCAAACTTGAGAAAACTCTACAACAAGTGCTTCAGATACAGATCACGGGTACAGAAAGCATCGTCTTCTCCATATATGGCGACTGCCAATTATTGCAGACACTGAACAGAATTTTGCCGATGCCTTAGCTCTCGGCTTGGGCATGCCTGCAATCTGCAGGCCCCTCACGACTGATTTGTGGACATTACAGAGGCTTCCAAATATGAACAAAAGTAGTTTACATCTGTAGCCAAGCTGTATAATAGCATCCTTAAGACGCTGGTACTTAAGCACCTTGGTAAGGAATGCCTCTTCCAGACTGTGGTCAAATGTACATGCCACTTCCAAAATGGTCACTTCTCTACTGTCCTCATCAACAACAACAATATCTGGAGTATTAGCTGTGACAACTGAAAAAGCATCATTTTCATTATTGTGCATGAACATGGCAGTTGAAACACAGTTGAAACCACATTTGGCAGATGATGAAACATATGAACTTATGTTCTTAGCTAATAGGTCATCATTTCTGTCGTGCCTAGCAATGTACATTCCCTTATATACATAGCAGCCATTAAGAATATGTGACAGTGTTTCTGTTAGGGTACCACAGAGAGAGATTGAGTCTGGTTGGAAGGACCTGTAATCTGGCTTTGACTGTAAAGGTGACTATATCCTCATCGACTGCATAATTGTCTCCACCAGCCGAAGGCATGGGGGAGAGTATGTTTTGCACTCCGTCCGTCCGTCCGTCCGTCCGTCCGTGAGCAGCTAATCTCGGCCACCGTTAACCCGGTCGATGCCAAATTTTGCACACACACTCCCTGGATGCCAACCATGAACCTCTGCCCCAAACTTTCCAGAACGGCCTGTTATAGCGCCACCAGGAGGCCGCTTTGTGCAAAACAAGTTTTTGCACAGTACACCTACAGATTTTGTCCAAACATCACGCAAATTGGTACACAGTCTCTCTAGAGCCATTCAACGAAACCGGTCTTTCAGATTTCTCAGACTCCATCCTGATTGGTTAAGATTGGCTTCCAAAATTCACAGGAGTGCTCAGTTTCAAACAAAATGCTGCAAATCATGAACACATTGCGTGATTTCCGTGAAATTGTGCACCCACATTCCCACTAGGCCGAGGACGAAATGCCACATGAACAATTTCAACTCAGCCTCAAGGTGGCGCTATAACTGGCCGAAAAGTGTTTTTACCTCTAACTGCACAGATCTGTGGATAACTTTGTATGCCAACTCCCTAGAGGCCAAGGAAAAACCTTTGCCTGGAATTTTTCACATCTGCTCTTTATAGCGCCACCAGGAGGCCGACATATGTAAAACACATTTTCTATTATTACTCCTTCAGATTTTATCCAAATTTCACGCAAATCGGTACACATGATCTCCATAGTCATGTGATCAAGACAGGTTTGTTTGATTTCTCATATTCCATCCTGATTGGCCACGATTGGCTCCTACAGTTTTCAGGAGTAGCAAATGGCCACAACTCCTCAACGCAGCGTCCGATTGCGATGAAACTGTGCACGCATATTCCCACTAGGCTGAGGAAGAATCCTGGTGGAGACCTGTGCCGATTGGCACTTTATCTAGTTCTTGTATGAGATACGGTGTGGTCTGCATCAGGAAGGCAAGCTAGCTTCCCCTGTAGTTTTAAACCAGTCCAGTGTTGTTGTTGTTTTTGCTGTTGTAACATTATAAGGTTGCAACGTGCATTGACTGGTGATATATGGTGTTCCGTATCAATTACAGTACTCCTTACTGAGATCAAACAGTTGGTAATAATGTCCTCAGAAACTTCTACAGATTCAGAGTCAGGTCGAACCCAGCACAGAGATACTCCAGTTCTCACACAGAGGTCATTGAGGTCAGGCCAATCTGACGACACCCCAAACCCAGTAGCATGTGAGTCCATTTTAAGGTTGGGCTTTCTTCTAAACTTGGCTCGCCCTCTGCTGCCAGTGGCACTTTACGCCGTTTCATATCTAGAAACAGAGAAGATCTAGCAAGTTCCCTGACAGTCGTGTCATCACTGTTTAGCATGTTTATCAAGTGAGCCAGCCTTGTAGCGTTATATATCCACTCCACGTTCGGCACGCCAAACCCACCGTCCTGTTTGGACTGGAAAATAATGTCTCCCGAACCACTTCCTCACAAAGTGAACTACATTATCATTTAGATCACTAAGTGTTTTACATGCCAGATGAACGTTGGAGAAAAGGTGTTGTACTCTAATCAGGGCAACCTGCCTAATAGCCTCCAACTTCATCAGCAGTGGTAGTGGTGAAGCGTCAATCAGGTTCAGCCTAGCTGTAAACTCAGATGTTATGTACTCAACCTGTTCTTTCCATTCCCCTGCAATATTAAATCTATGCCCTAGAAAGATAGTTGTATGACTCATGTAGGTCATACACACGTATGGGCTGTGAGTTGATGGTGAACTCAGCGGTTGCCACCACTACGCCTCTGGTAGAGAACAGCACACTTAGTGTGTTTTGCCTCTAGACCGGACCAGATCTGTTCTAGCGAGCATGTTTTTAATAACACTCTCTTCCACACACACACACACACACACACACACACACACACACACACACACACACACACACACACACACAAAGTGGGGTGTGCTCCCCTATAAATGGTGCTCCCAATTCACTGTGAGGGAGTCGTTTTGTAACCAGGACATTGAAATACTATGTCTAAGTATGCGACCCTTTTATCTACCGCGCGAATTCGGTAATATTGTGTTGTGTGTTGTTTACATTGCACCTAGCGCGAATGCTGCTAGGGCAGCCACCGCTGTAGCTGACTGTGTTCACAGGCAATTGAAACGCACCCCCGAAGCACCGTGTTTTGTCTTGGGTGACGTAAACCATTGTAAACTTGAATCTGTGCTACCTGGATTTCAGCAGTATGTTGATTGTAAGACAAGAGGGAACAACATCTTGGACAAATGCTATGGCAATATTAAGAACACCTATATAGCCAAGGCTAAACCTCCTTTGGCCAATTGCCAATTCAGATCACAATGTTGTTAATTTAATTCCCACATATAAGTCACTGCTTAAGAGCAGTAAACCACAGGTTAAAATCATTTATATGTGGGACAACGATGGCATCGAAACGTTGAAGGGATGTTTTTGTTGCACTGACTGGAGCCTCTTCCATAGCCTAGACCTGGAGGAGGCTACAGATACCATAACAGAGTACATTCAATTCTGTAAAGACAATGTGTTGACTAAAAAGACCATAACGATGTACCCCAATAATAAACCCTTCATTTCAAGGGAAATCAAAGAATGCATAGCTAAGAAACAAAGGGCATTCAAGAGCGGGGATTTATTAACTATGAAGAGCATTCAGAAGGAGATTAACCTTAAAATAAGGGAGGCTAAACGGAAGGAGAAGGAGAAGTTTGAGGCCTACTGCTCCTCTTCTAATTCATCAAAGAAAATTTGGGAATCTATGAAGGCCATGACTAACATGGCTCCAGCTAAGAAGGGCCTTTGTGTTTCGAATGAAAAGGAAAAGGCCAATGAATTAAACAACTTTTATGCAAGGTTTGAAACAGCTGACTTCTTGCATGAACAATACGCTGCCCTAGAGTCTGTACCCACACACAGTGATCTGGGAATTACTGTGGATGAACGTGAAGTCCAGAGGATGTTTTCCCACACATGTCCCCGGAAGGCTTCAGGTCCAGACGGGATATGTGGCCGGCTGCTGCATTCATGCAGTCAGGAGCTAGCAGAGGCTTGGTGTCCCATCTACCAGAAATTACTGGACTCATGTACTGTTCCGCTAACCTGACGCAGCCAGATGAGGGCGGTATTGGGTAACCATGTTCCCCAACACAGCAATCATCTGGGATCTCTCAGGCAGTTGAGCTGACAAAAATCCGTTCCGTACCGGACCAATCAGCGTGAGCTAAGGGCGGGATATGTGCGAAACCGGATGTGAAACTATATAGACACGTCAATATGATTGGTTGTGTTTGCACGCCCACACGGTGATAGACAGACGGTCCCATCCAATCATCTACCAAGTATCTTGAAAAAAGGAACAGCCCCGTCATCGAATTTGCTTCCGCGATCCCAGATCCCAATAAGCTGTGAAACAAATTTGTGTAGCAAGCTTCTTGGATCTGGCAGCGTCAGGTTACTGTTCCGCCCACCTGGAAAGACTATTATAATTCCTGTTCCCAAAAAGGCAGGCTGCAAAGAAAATAATGACTACCGTCCAGTCGCTTTGACTTCAGTAGTCATGAAATGCTTTGAGAAAATCATTGTCAGTCTGTTGAAGGCAGCGGTAGGCTGCTCAGGAGCAACAGGGGTATAGAGGACGCAGTCTTGACCTTGGACCATTTTCTTTTGAAACACTTGGACAATAACAAAGCCTATGCACGCCTTCTTCTTGTAGATTTCAGCTCAGTGTTTAACACAATACAGCCACATCTATTAATAAAGCGGTTGAGGGACCTAAATGTCCATCCGCTTATTATTAGATGGTACCATTCATTTCTAACTAAACGCACACAAATGGTCAGTGTGAATGGCACTATGTCAGAGAGCAGAACCATGAGTACTGGAGCACCCCAGGGCTGCGTTAGCTCACCTGTCCTTTTTACTCTGTACACAAATGAGTGTAGAAGTGGCAACCCGAACAATTACATCATAAAATTCTCGGATGATACTGCCATCTTAGCCCTTCTGGATAAGGATAGGGATTTAGCTGACTACTTTTCAGAGGTACAGAACTTTGTTAAGTGGTGTGACGACAACCACCTTACTCTTAATGTTAAGAAGACACAGGAGATGGTGTTTGACCCCAAGAGTATTGGTGACCACAGGCCATCCATGACTCGACCATCTCACAGGTCTCCTCATATAAATACTTGGGGATCTGTATTGACAACTCAATAACTTGGAATACACATGTTGACAGTCTCTGTAGTAAACTACAGCAAAGACTGCACTTCCTCCGACGTCTCAGGGTTCATGGTGTTGACCAAAGATTTATGTTAGTGTTCCATCGAGCAGTCTTGGAAAGCCTGGTCAGGTTTGGCATCACAGTTTGGTTCGGTAACCTCTCAGTGCAACTGAGGTCCAAATTGTTCAGATTGGTGCAGACTGCAGGGAAGATCATAGGGGTAAGACAACTCCCCTCTCTTCAGTCTATTTATGAGCAGGCTACATTAAAACAGGCTAAAAAAATTGTCAGTGATGTTACCCATGTTTTAAATGGCGAGTTTGTACTTCTGCCCTCTGGGAGAAGATACAAAGAACCAAAGTGGAAGTACATTAGATTTAAAAAATCGTTTGTATCAGCATCAACTAAGATGCTGAACGAGGCTCTGAAACAGCGGTAACTATGTGAGGCCAGATTATCCACATCATGTGTGCAATTGTGTAATGTTGTGTCTTCCTCTGTAATGTATTTTTGTTGTCATTGATGTTTTATGTGTGGCTGTAGCTGGGGTGAAAGCCCAAGACAAATTTTCCTTGTGGACAATAAAGTTTACCTTGACCTTCCCCCACTGACACTAGCGTGCTCCCCTATTCCCCCACTGACACTAGCGTTAAGTTAACAATGGGACAGAGAAGAGCTTGAGGAAGGAAGCAAACCTTGGTTAACACAGTGGATCTGCATGGGACCGTCCCACTGGCCATCCTCACAGGTCAGGTATTTGTAGTCTCCCTTCAGGACGAAGCCTTCGTCACAGAAAAACTCGATCACAGTGCCGTGGGAAAGCCTGCGACAGGGGGACGGGTGGCAGGTGTAACCCCCCTGCTCTGGCTCCGTGGGAGGCGAGCACTCTGCCGAGAAAGAACAAACAAACAAAAAGTCTTAAGACAACCGTGATGAAACAGAATAGAGTAAAGGGGATTATTAAAAACTGACATTCTCCTTTACTTGCGTAATTACGAGAATGAATGCCAATTCTCAAATGATATCAGCCATTATTTGACTTTTCCCCGGTACATTAATATCAGCAATATGCAATTGATCGATTTCATCACCCAGCTATTTTCACTTAGTTCAGAAAGATCATAATGTTTTTAGGTGTTTGTTTACATATCCCCCCACAAACTGTCTCCAAATGTACAAATTAGAATACTGTAATGGGAAGTATTACCTTCATCAGGTGATATCAAGATGACCCGATGAAGTACCTTCTGCTATGTAGCTGTCCCTGCATTTTTTACAGCACGTGTGCAAAGAAGCATTGCTTTTCAACTAATGACTACAGAATGGGGGTCGCCGGGCACCTACTTACCATCGCTGCGTATGCATCGCGGCGGCTCAGAGGACCAGCGTCCCAGCGGGGTGCAGCTGAGGATGCTGGGACCATCTGTCAGGTAGCCTGAGTCACAGCTGTACTGCAGCACGGTGCCCACGGGGAACGAGCCCCTGTTGCTCTCCGTCAGGTTGACCCAGCTGTTCTGGACCATGTACGGCCTCAGGCATCCTGGGGAGAAGACAATTGGAACATTTCGGAGAACTATTGGAACATTTCTCAGAGAGAACCGACGGTACCATATATAGGCTCTGATGAAGTCAAGGGACTGATTCACGAGCCAAGCAGAGATTAGAAAACCTTTTCTGCACATCACCGTTGATTTCGGCGAACAATGTTAGTCGACTACCTTTTTACCTTCACAGATATAAACTAAACATAAAAACTAAACAAAATGTTTAAACTAGACTAAAATCATGTTAGGGAGGTACTAGTAGAGAAGAGATCCAGTTAAAAGACAAGCCATTTTATGTTGGTTGCCCTCGGGTATTTTATTTTCTACTAAGCAACAAGTTATATATGCTTAGATATTTTTTATTTATATTAGTATAAATTTGCACAACTGTAAAGACAAATGGAAGTGGGGAGGAGGCTCCACATCCGCTTTATATTTGACTTATGATAGCTTTTCCGTTGCTCCAGACTGTATGACGGAAGCATTTGGAAATTGCGAGAGGCAACAGTCTGGCAACGCGAGACTACATTGAGGAGACAGGAGTTTACACTTCCAGTTCAAGACTGTTTTATCTGTCTCTTAGCAACCGAGAGCCATTCATACTTTGTCGAGGAGCGCAATCTAACATAATCAATGAAAACCCCGAAATTATGAGATAACTCGTCAATGGCAGTAAACCTTTGGTTCAGACGCAATTTTCAGAATAGCAGACACCAGATGCCAGGGATCCTGGCCGCAGTGGCCGACTGGCCGGCACAAAATATTTTCAGATGGGAGTCTGTGGCTGAATACATGTCAATTTGGGGGGATCCTAGAGATGAAAAGGTTTCAGAAACCAAACACTGCTATAAAACAATTTAGTACAGCCTTCTTACCTGAGCCTTGCCCAGTTGACAGCACGGTCAGGAGCAGCAGCAGGGAGAGAGGTTGTGTGTTGGTTGGGGCGGAGCAGCAGGGCCACAAGGCATTTGATATTGACTCTAACATTCCATTGCACATCTTACACTCCCCCCCTGAGCAGAGCCAACGCAAACCTGAGGAAGATCAAAGCGGGTTCATCATTTAATTTCCACACTCGGATAGGCCTGACACAATCATGACACAATCGCCTAATCACAATTAGTTGAGATAACCATCACAATCATGTTGAAAAATAACTTCATACATTCATCATGTCTTTTCAGACAATAGCAGACGCTAAACGCTCACAACCCACCAAGCATTTTGAACTTGTAGATCAGCCATTTACACCATTATAAAAGGGTAGGATAGTTCTTTGTTAAAATAAGCGTTATTGCTTTATATTCTGATAGTACTCATTGGTAGATTGTAAATGCATTTTCAAGTCAAGATACCAATTTCATCCAATCAGGAGAGAGAACTCAGAGGACATAGGATACACAGTCATAAGTAGCCTGAGAAGAGAAATGCCTTGTCACAACCTAAGGCAGAAAGTGTAACGGCGGTAGTGACGGACAGTCAGATGCATTTCCCCCGGATTTCTTTTGACCAATCACAAGATTCACAATAGAGGGTATGCGCGTGACATCATCATCAAACCTGGAAGTTATACAGGAGTGCCTACTGAGTGTCAAAAAACTACTTTCTGACCTTGACAACCCATACATCCAAACAGTCATCACTATCTGATTGCATTAAACAACATTACACAATGTTAAACTCACTTTGCATGTTGCTTTGCCACTCGATGTGCCATTCACTTTAAGCATGCGCATACCCTCTATACTTGTTTCATTCACAGAGAATGTAAACTGATTTTTAAAGCGTCAACGTAATTTCCTTGAGCAGTACTTCCGCCAAAATCCTGCAACTTCCGCACCCCAAAAAAGATAAATGGGTACTTTCTCCTGAATCAGGAGTCCCGATTGGCTGGCGATTGGCCAATGGCCACCCACCTGAAAATGTTTTTTCTGTGTATTAAAGGGCTGGGGAGACAGGGAAGAGACTCCTGTTACTGAACAAACACTCTATGGCAATGTTAACTATCAGAAAGAATATATAGTACTTTAAACTTTTAAACCTTTTAACCTTTTAACTAAAAACTTTTGGCTTTAACCAAAAAATATCACTTAGCCTACCTTTTAAGACTTAAGTCATCAAATATGTTATGTCAGTCATGTTTTTTATTATTTTTTGTATTTGTCATTTCTGCCATGTGAAACCACAAGAATGTTTAAATGTAGTTATTTATGTTTCGATGCCAAAAACAAATAATTAATGTGTGCTTGCTAATTATGATGATATACTGCACACTGAAACCTAACTGGTGCATATTTATTTATTTATTTGACAGGGACAAAGCTCATTAATCAACATGTCAGTTTTCACCTCAATGTAAATGGGCCAGAGTTAGCCAAAGCTAAATTTCATCTGTAGTCCCTGGGCAGGCTCTTAAAAAATTAATGATAATTAAAAGAAAGACAGTGTATAGCATAACCTGATGCCAATGATATGGGGGGGGGGGGACAAAGGCATTAACCTTGGCATAATTATCAACATGGCACAGTCAGTCACACAAAACACACCAAATCTCAAAGCAAAGCAGTTCAGCTTGGTGGTAGGTAGGCTGATATGACGTGGCGTCAATGAATGAACTGCAGTGTTGTTGTCGCGTTATAATAAAGCTCACCTCCAGATTCTAGGAGCTGTGTGTGTGCGCTTCAATCTCGACAGCTACAGTACGCACACCCATTTTAACCCATTAAGACCTGATGCCAATATAATCTACAAATGCCAAATACTAAACTAGCACATTCTCAAGATTTTTCTAAAATAGCAGATCTATGTACAATTCTCACTCGCAACGCGCTGAGATCTTGTACTGTAGGCTACTGCTATTTTTTTTTAAATAGCCATCGCAAAAACAGAAAATGACAGATTCTTTCGGGCAAGCTCTTTCTTGTTGTTATTGCTAGGTAGCATTAGCTGGGTTCATTACAACACAGCGGGACGGGACAGGACAGGGCCAAACTAAAGACAAGAAAAGTGGCACCACATTTCCCCATAAAAAGGAG
This sequence comes from Protomyctophum parallelum, assembly GCF_964188405.1. Taxonomy (NCBI): domain Eukaryota; kingdom Metazoa; phylum Chordata; class Actinopteri; order Myctophiformes; family Myctophidae; genus Protomyctophum; species Protomyctophum parallelum. The sequence goes on from NC_139718.1 coordinate 14,480,286, forward strand.
CACTACAGCAAGCAGCCAATGCCATGGTTACCGTCCACCACCATCACATAAAGATGTGGACGAGGAAGAACAGGCAACTAGATCTCTCCCATTGTTAGCTTCTTCCTGAGACAGAGAGAATCTTTTTTAGCCTGTGTCGCTTTACACAAAAAATGGCCCAACCGTGAGCCGTCAGCATTACCAACCCACCACGGCCCGTGAATCCGCCTCCCTCTTCCACGCTCAACTCCTCGGTCACACCACGGTAGACATCCAGTAGTAATGGAGGCTACGGCGACGCTGCTGAAGACATCAGCCGGAGAATGAGCTCAAAACCCGGCGGGGGACAGATCACTGCTCAGGAAGGAGGCTAATAGCTGCTAGCTAACACAGTGAGCTAGCTAGCAGTGAGCAGTCTAGCCGTAGAGGGCAGCGTCTAGTGAGCTAATCTAGTGAGCTAATTTAAGACTTCCGGTGGACGATCTCTTCAAAATAAGAGTATCCTCTAGAGTATTGAAAAAAAGTTTAATTTGCACATTAAAACTACAAATTAAGCATTTAAATGATGCTATATGATGCTATAAGACACACATTATGTTTCTGTGTAAGAATAAGTAATTAAATCCTTATAATAATAATAATAAAGTTATTTAAATGGATAAATGCTATTCACTGGAGTGCATGGACTTTATAAAGTGGACACTGGACAAAAGACGGCTCCGCAAGGCAACTATCTGGACATACCCACGCGTTCGGGGAGATGTCCTATACCACACCCCACTCTCCGCTAAGCGGGAGAGGTGTAAAATTCACAGCAGCAGACCTTCTACTGGGGTCAAGGCTGACAAAAAGTACCGTTTCCGGACCCAGAATGGACACTGGACAAAAGACGGCTCCGCGAGGCAACTATCTGGACATACCCACGCGTTCGGGGAGATGTCCTGTACCACACCCCACTCTCCGCTAAGCGGGAGAGGTGTAAAATTCACAGCAGCAGACCTTCTACTGTGGTCAACGCTGAAAAAAGTACCGTTTCCGGACCCAGAATGGACACTGGACAAAGAGGCCTCCGCGAGGCAACTATCTGGACATACCCACACGTTCGGGGAGATGTCCTCTACCACACCACACTCTCCGCTAAGCGGGAGAGGTGTAAAATTCACAGCAGCAGACCTTCTACTGGGGTCAATGCTGACAAAAAGTACCGTTTCCGGACCCAGAATGGACACTGGACAAAGAGGCCTCCGCGAGGCAACTATCTGGACATACCCACACGTTCGGGGAGATGTCCTCTACCACACCACACTCTCCGCTAAGCGGGAGAGGTGTAAAATTTACAGCAGCAGACCTTCTACTGGGGTCAAGGCTGACAAAAAGTACCGTTTCCGGACCCAGAATGGACACTGGACAAAAGACGGCTCCGCGAGGCAACTATCTGGACATACCCACGCGTTCGGGGAGATGTCCTGTACCACACCCCACTCTCCGCTAAGCGGGAGAGGTGTAAAATTCACAGCAGCAGACCTTCTACTGGGGTCAATGCTGACAAAAAGTACCGTTTCCGGACCCAGAATGGACACTGGACAAAGAGGCCTCCGCGAGGCAACTATCTGGACATACCCACACGTTCGGGGAGATGTCCTCTACCACACCACACTCTCCGCTAAGCGGGAGAGGTGTAAAATTCGCAGCAGCAGACCTTCTACTGGGGTCAAGGCTGACAAAAAGTACCGTTTCCGGACCCAGAATGGACACTGGACAAAAGACGGCTCCGCGAGGCAACTATCTGGACATACCCACGCGTTCGGGGAGATGTCCTGTACCACACCCCACTCTCCGCTAAGCGGGAGAGGTGTAAAATTCACAGCAGCAGACCTTCTACTGTGGTCAACGCTGAAAAAAGTACCGTTTCCGGACCCAGAATGGACACTGGACAAAGAGGCCTCCGCGAGGCAACTATCTGGACATACCCACACGTTCGGGGAGATGTCCTCTACCACACCACACTCTCCGCTAAGCGGGAGAGGTGTAAAATTCACAGCAGCAGACCTTCTACTGGGGTCAATGCTGACAAAAAGTACCGTTTCCGGACCCAGAATGGACACTGGACAAAGAGGCCTCCGCGAGGCAACTATCTGGACATACCCACACGTTCGGGGAGATGTCCTCTACCACACCACACTCTCCGCTAAGCGGGAGAGGTGTAAAATTCACAGCAGCAGACCTTCTACTGGGGTCAAGGCTGACAAAAAGTACCGTTTCCGGACCCAGAATGGACACTGGACAAAAGACGGCTCCGCGAGGCAACTATCTGGACATACCCACGCGTTCGGGGAGATGTCCTGTACCACACCCCACTCTCCGCTAAGCGGGAGAGGTGTAAAATTCACAGCAGCAGACCTTCTACTGTGGTCAACGCTGAAAAAAGTACCGTTTCCGGACCCAGAATGGACACTGGACAAAGAGGCCTCCGCGAGGCAACTATCTGGACATACCCACGCGTTCGGGGAGATGTCCTCTACCACACCACACTCTCCGCTAAGAGTGTAAAGAGTGTAAAATTCACAGCAGCAGACCTTCTACTGGGGTCAACGCTCAAAAAAGTGCTGTGCCTTGGGGCATTGACATGAAATCACTTTCTCTACGCAAGCTAAGTCAGGTCAAGGAGTTACCTCTAGCTTTGGAATGGGTGTCACTTGTGTGCGTTGATTGCATCTGTCTGTGCATTTATGCATTTGTTTGTCCTGACGAAACTTGATTATTTCTCGACTGTTTATTTTCTCGTATGACACGACATAGAAACTACTTGTGACTACTGTCTTTGTGTGCTGTCGAGCGGATGTTCTTTGCATCAAAGGTATAGCCTGCTGTGTCATTCGATTCATTTGTCCAGATATGCCATTTATGATCTTTAAGGATGTACAATGACGCATATGGTGGCCTGTCGAAAAATACACACATACTGGTCAAAGCATACTCATTTTGGTGGTACAGACAGGATAAATTGAACGTTTTTGGAATTTTTGTGCCAGCTCTTAACAGGAGAAGTAAGGTCTGTGGGCTGTTAATTACTTCATATGTTGATAAGCTCTTTTCCTGCTGACATGTTTCACATTGTTCAGATTGAGCAGGTAATATTTGTGCAATAGTGTCTAAGATGCCTTTTTGTGACACGTCAAGTGGCTGCACTATGAATTGTGACATGTTCTTTGTAGATGGTAAGGCCTTGTCACCACATTGAGTACAACTATACAGACTAAGACTTTTCAGGCAAAGCAGGTCATCTCCAAGGAAAGGAGACCGAAGTGTGTATTCTACAAAGCTGTTTAATATGGTGCATTCTTCTGTCCTAGAACATTTCTGAGACACTAATGACACTGATGTGTTGGCTAGATTGAATTTCTCAAGTTTCCGTCTAAATGTTGAGTCCTGCGCTGCTGCTTCTTCAAGCCGTGTGTGACATTTTTTGATAGCAGATGTCTGTTGTAGAAATGTTAGAATTGGTAATGGTATAGCTTCACACATATTGTCATTTAGACTTTCATTGCATAAAACCACATCATCATCATCTTCTTCCAAATTGTCCTCCGTTATTGTTCTGTTAATTGCTTTCAACTGTCCAGGCACAGAATGTACAGATGTCTGTATGTTTTGCTTGAACAACTGTGTGGACACCACACATACTCAACCAAACTACTAGTTTGTGTATAAAATCTAATGGGTCATTGTGCATTCCTAAGGCCAAGTAAGATGCTATTCACTAGTTGTTGAGTGACACCACAGATTGTTTTGCAATCAAATGTGTGACCTGGATTTTGAAAAAACGCTTGAATGAGAGCTGCTAAATTCCCCGGCATAGATGACAACTGAACCATCGAAGTAGGTGTCAATGGTTTCAATTTATCTTGTACTACTTGTAGATGCAGTATACCCACGCGTTCGGGGAGATGTCCTGTACCACACCCCACTCTCCGCTAAGTGGGAGAGGTGTAAAATTCACGGCAGCAGACCTTCTACTGAGGTCAACGCTCAAAAAAGTGCTGTGCCTTGGGGCATTGACAATTATTTAATTAACGAATTAAATAACCTTATTTTATTCTGAAGGCAACCGGATGTCTTAAATTAGCTAGCTCTCAGACAGGAAATTCTAAATTAGCTCATAAGACGGAGCCAAATATCTGTCTGAGAGTGGAGCCTGCCTGGCAAATTACATGGGGGGTCCTTTTTGTGGGCTTGGCCGAAAGTGGGCGTTACCAAAAGGTGGGCGTGGCCATGGCCGCCAGAAGTCTGTCAGATTTTGACAGCTTCAAATTAGTGTTAAACATAATATAACCCAATTGACTCCAGTCCTCTCTGTTTAATATATCTATAATGAAACTATATAAACTATGCATATACCATGAAGTGCTATGACTACTAGCTCTGGTCCATAGCTCTAATGCGTTTCATTTAGAGCTATGTTACTCTAAACTTCCCCGCTCGCATGAATGCAGACCAGCCTCTACTCTTTGGCGTAAATAAAAAGAACGTTTTTGCTACACATAAAAACAAAGGCGAGTTGTGTCATTAGAAAGCCTACTTTGGTAATTGGTTCTAGTTCTAGTGAACAGAAATAATAAATAAATAGACTTGGTAACCTAACTGTAGGGAGTGCAAACACATTAAAGAACCTGGGGGTTATCATCTATGAAAAGGCAACACAATGAGCAGAAAAAAAAAATGAACCATGTAAATACAACAAATTGAGCAGAGCACTGCAGGGAGTTGAACCCCATTCCGGTAAACCAGAAGTACCACAACCAGTGCCTTGGTTTTTGTTTTGTTTTACGAGGTCCATTCGTTGAAATGTAAATGTTGCATTGCAACGGTAAAGTAATTTCACAATTGACATTGTAGGCAATAATTAATAACGGTATGGCACCAGGCCAAAGCCATGGGGATAGAGTATGTTTTGCACTCTGAGTGAGTGTGTGTGTGTGTGTGTGTGTGTGTCCGTCAGTTTGTTAACAGCTAATCTCCAGCACCATTAACCCGGTCGATGCCAAATTTTGCACACACACTCCCTGGATGCCAACGATGAACCTCTGTCCCAAATTTTCCAGAACGGCCTGTATAGCACCACACATTTTTGTATGCCCTCCGAGACTATGGACTATAGCCTTTCGCTTTTCCGCGATTTAACCTTTTTTCAAATCGTGAACAATGATGAAGAATCGCGCACTATAGCATGCCACTTAATGACCTTGGGGTCATCAAGGTCATTGATATTGATCAATAACCTTGAGCAGTATAAATGACCTTCAATAAGACTAGTAAATGACTTTGACCAGTATAAATGACCTTGACAAGTACAAATGACCTTGACCAGTATAAATGACCGTGACCAGTATATGACTGACCAGTATAAATTACCTTCATGAGACTAGTAAATGACCTTGACCAGTATAAATGACCTTCATAAGACTAGTAAATGATCTTCACCAGTATGAATTACCTTGACCAGTATGCGGTCCGTGACCATGGACTATAGCCTTTCGCTTTTCCTTGATTTTCACCTTTTTTTGGCAACAATGATGAAGAATCGCACACAATAGCGCGCCGCTCAATGACCTGAGACCATGGACCAATGAACCATGTAAATATAACACATTGAGCAGGGCACTGCAGGGAGTTGAACCCCGTTCCGGTAAACCAGAAGTCCGACACCAGTGCCTTAGTTTTTGTGTTGTTGTTCATTTACAGGTCCAGGTGTGCATACGCATGTGCGCCTGTGCGTGTGTAGGTGCATTTGTGCATGTCTGTGCACGCTTCAATGACCACTGTTGGACCCCATGGGGATCAAGGACCTCAGGGAGCCACCCATAATTCACAACGGTCACAGCGAACTCTGTTGCATCACAACTGGTGGCCAACAGTCGTAACCAACACCGCCACCGACCCACAGGAGAATACCATCGCACAGTGGTATCAGACCAACCACAATCAGCCAGCCCTCAAACCAAACCCTTCGACCTAGAAGAACTCGAAACTGCAATGGGAAAGTTGAAACCCGGAAAAGCAGCAGGGATTGATGACATACTGGCAGAAATTATACAGCACCTGGAACCTAACGCAAAGACCTGGCTCGTAGGGATGCTGAATACATGCATGGCACAGAAAACCATCCCTTCTGTCTGGAGAACGGCCAAAGTGGTTGCAATCCCTAAACCTGGCAAAGACCCATCATCCCCAAAGAGCTACCGACCCATTTCCCTCCTCTGCATCACCTACAAGAGAGGCTGCTACTCCAACGCCTCATGCCACTCATAGACACCAAACTGACTAAAGACCAAGCTGGTTTCCGTCCCGGCCGCTCCTGTGCTGGACAGAGCTCAACCTCACCCAACACATTGAGGATGGGTTTGAGGGAAAACAAATAACTGGAGCAGCAACTGGAGGGCGAAGCAAGCACGCAGGCAGCTTGTGCCTGCCTGCCTGCGTGCGTGCCTGCCTGCCTTCCTCATGTGGAAGCTGCGTAGTTGAGTTTGTGTGTGTCTTTCTTTTTCTGTCTTTCTTTCTTAGGACGAAGATCAAGGTAGACGCCGTTGGAAGGCTCAACACAAGCCGATGCCCCTAGAGATCCATCCCAAAGCTTCCCTCAGGGAGTCCAGCAAGCCAGCTAGCCAGCAAGCCCGCCCAGTCAGCCAACGCAGCCAGCCAGCTCCGCCAGTCAGCCAGTGTAGAAAGTCAGGCTGCCAAGCCAGCGCACATCAGCCCTTGCAGTCAACCATTGTAGCCATACCAGCCTTGCTCAGTCAGCTCAGCCAGGCCTCTCTCGAGGCCTGGCTCTCTGTCTGCCTGGCCCGGTCTGCCCCGCCCTGCCTTGCAGCAACAGAACCAGCCTTGCTGGCAAGCCAGCCAGCTCAGAATACGAGCTCAGCAAGCCAGCGCAGCTGGCAAGCACGCAGTTAGTCTAAACCAGTTTCAGACTGGCAGGCCAAGGCAGACAGACAGGAAGACCGAGGCGCCTAGGCAGGCAGACAGGCCAGGAAGGCAACAAAGTGCAGGCAGGGGGACTATCCGGCCTACGGCTGCGCTGCAAGGGTTGGAGCCTGGCCAGCTCCTGCTGGTCTAGACTGAGTGGCTGTGGCTGCACAGTAAGGCTGCGGTAACCTAGTCTGGGCTTGCTGCTGCACTGGCTTGCTCAGCTCGCATTCTGAGCTGGCTGGCTTTCCAGAAAGGCTGGTTCTGTTGCTGCAAGGCAGGGCAGGGCAGACCGGGCCAGGCAGACAGAGAGCCAGGCCTCAAGAGAGGACTGGCTGAGCTTACTGAGCAAGGCTGGTATGGCTGCAATGGCTGACTGCAAGGGCTGATATGCTCTGGCTTGGCAGCCTGACTTTCTACACTGGCTGACTGGCGGAGCTGACTGGCTGCGTTGGCTGACTGGGCAGGCTTGCTGGCTAGCTGGCTTGCTGTGCTCCCTGAGGGAAGCTTTGGGATGGATCTCTAGGGGCATCGGCTAGTGTTGAGCCTTCCTATGGCGTCTACCTTGATCTCCGTCCTAAGAAAGAAAGACAGAAAAAGAAAGACACACACAAACCCAACTATGCAGCTTCCACCTGAGGAACCGAGACGCAAGAAAAGAACTGAGCGTCACTTGGGATGGTCACAAACTCTCCAACCATACCCACCCCATGTATCTTGGAGTTACACTGGACAGGACACTCTTCTTCAAAAAAACACCTGGAGAACACAAAAGCCACGGTCAACACCCACAATAACATCCTGTGAAAACTAGTGAACTCCCAAGTGGGGCGCAGACCCACAAACAATCCGTGCAACTGCCATGGCCCTGTCTTTCTCTACAGCAGAGTATTCCTGCTCAAGCTGGAGCCGATCACGTCACACCAAATTGGTCGACACAGCCCTAAATGACACCTGTCGCATCATCACGGGATGGGTCAAGAAAACACCTGTCCCGTCCGTGCCTTTATGCGCTAGCCGGCACCTCCCCCCGCACATCAGACGACTGTGTAACGCTCAAGATGAATGGAAAACACAGGAGATAGACAGTGAAGTCTGGAATGAAATGATAGAGAACACCTCACACACACAGTTTCCTTTCGTGGCTGTTTACATTCGAGGGTCGCCGGTCCTCTCAAACGGAACAGTTTAACGTCATGCCCAGGACGAAAAGATATAGAGAACACCATAATGACAAATGACAAATAACAGCAGGAAGGCATGGGCCACAATCCACCGTCTTGGCAAAGACCACACCACCCATAATTCACAACGGTCACAGCAAATTCTGTTGCATCACAACTAGTGTAGGTATTGGATGGAGCCCGCACACCACAGGTATAAGAAAGACGTGATGCAGAGGAGGGAAATGGGTCGGTAGCTCTTCGGGGATAATGGGTCTTTGCCAGGTTTAGGGATTGCAACCACTTTGGCCTTTTTCCAGACAGAAGGGGTGGTTTTCTGTGCTGTGCATGTGTTCAGCATCCCCACAAGCCAGGGCCTTGAGTTAGGTCCCAGGTGCTGTATCATTTCTGCCAGTAGGTCATCAATCCCTGCTGCTTTTCCGGGTTTCAACTTTCCCATTGCAGTTTCAAGTTCTTCTAGGTCGAAGGGTTTGGTTTGAGTGATGGCTGATTATGGTTGGTCTGATACCACTGTGCGATGGTATTCTATGTGGGTCGGTGGCGGTGTTGGTTACAACTGTTGGCCACCAGTTGTGACCAAGACCGCCACCAACCCACAGGAGAATACCATCGCACAGTGGTATCAGACCAACCACAATCAGCCAGCCTTCAAACCAAACCCTTCGACCTAGAAGAACGTGAAACTGCAATGGGAAAGTTGAAACCCGGAAAAGCAGCAGGGATTGATGACCTACTAGCAGAAATGATACAGCACCTGGGACCTAACGGAAAGACCTGGCTTGTGGGGATGCTGAACACATGCATAGCACAGAAAACCATCCCTTCTGTCTGGAAAAAGGCCAAAGTGGTTGCAATCCCTAAACCTGGCAAAGACCCATTATCCCCAAAGAGCTACCGACCCATTTCCCTCCTCTGCATCACCTACAAGCCTATCCCGTCACACCAAATTGGTCGACACAGCCCTAAATGACACCTGTGGCATCATCATAGGATGCATCAAGACAACACCTGACCCTGTCCCAACACCTGTTTACATTCGAGGGTCGCCGGTCCTCTCGAACGGAACAGTTTAACGTCATGCCCAGGACGAAAAGATATAGAGAACACCAACATGACAAATAACAGCAGGAAGGCATGGGCCACAATCCACCGTCTTGGCAAAGACCACACCACCCATAATTCACAACGGTCACAGCAAACTCTATTGCAACACAACTGGTGTAGTTATTGGATGGAGCCCGCACACCACCAAAAAAAAGAAAAACAAGATACTATAGTATGCCCTCCGTGACCATGGACTTTAGCCTTTCGCTTTTCTGCAATTTAACCTTTTTTCAAATCCTCAACAATGATGAAGAATCGCGCACTATAGCGTGCCACTTAATGACCTTGACCAATATCAATGACCTTGAGCAGTATAAATTACCTTCAATAAGACTAGTAAATGACCTTGACCAGTATAAATGACCTTGACAAGTACAAATGACCTTGACCAGTATAAATGACCTTCACCAGTAGAAATGACCGTGACCAGTATATGACTGTGACCAGTATAAATTACCTTCATGAGACTAGTAATTGACCTTGACCAGTATAAATGACCTTTAGAAGACTAGTAAATGATCTTCACCAGTATAAATGACCTTTAGAAGACTAGTAAATGATCTTCACCAGTATAAATGACCTTGACCAGTATGCGGTCCGTGACCATGGACTATAGCCTTTTGCTTTTCCTTGATTTTCACCTTTAAAAAATCCTCAACAATGATGAAGAATCGCACACTATAGCGCGCCGCTCAATGACCTGAGACCATGGACCAATGAATGAAATACAACACATTGAGCAGGGCACTGCAGGGAGTTGAACCCCGTTCCGGTAAACCAGAAGTCCGACACCAGTGCCTTAGTTTTTGTGTTGTTGTTCATTTAAAGGTCCAGGTGTGCATACGCATGTGCCCCTGTGTGTGTAGGTGCATGTGTGCATGTGTGTGCACGCTTCAATGACCACTGTTGGACCCAATGGCGATCAAGGACCTCAGGGAGCCACCCATAATTCACAACAGTCACAGCGAACTCTGTTGCATCACAACTGGTGGCCAACAGTCGTAACCAACACCGCCACGACCCACAGGAGAATACCATCGCACAGTGGTATCAGACCAACCACAATCAGCCAGCCCTCAAACCAAACCCTTCGACCTAGAAGAACTCAAAACTGCAATGGGAAAGTTGAAACCCGGAAAAGCAGCAGGGATTGATGACATACTGGCAGAAATTATACAGCACCTGGAACCTAACGCAAAGACCTGGCTCGTGGGGATGCTGAACACATGCATGGCACAGAAAACCATCCCTTCTGTCTGGAGAAAAGCCAAAGTGGTTGCAATCCCCAAACCTGGCAAAGACCCATCATCCTCAAAGAGCTACCGACCCATTTCCCTCCTCTGCATCACCTACAAGAGAGGCTGCTACTCCAACGCCTCATACCACTCATAGACACCAAGCTGACTAAAGACCAAGCTGGTTTCCGTCCCGTCCTGTGCTGGACAGAGCTCAACCTCACCCAACACATTGAGGATGGGTTTGAGGGAAAACAAATAACTGGAGCAGCAACTGGAGGGCGAAGCAAGCACGCAGGCAGCTTGTGCCTGCCTGCGTGCCTGCCTGCCTTCCTCATGTGGAAGCTGCATAGTTGAGTTTGTGTGTGTGTTTCTTTTTCTGTCTTTCTTTCTTAGGACGAAGATCAAGGTAGACGCCGTTGGAAGGCTCAACACAAGCCGATGCCCCTAGAGATCCATCCCAAAGCTTCCCTCAGGGAGTCCAGCAAGCCAGCTAGCCAGCAAGCCCGCCCAGTCAGCCAACGCAGCCAGCCAGCTCCGCCAGTCAGCCAGTGTAGAAAGTCAGGCTGCCAAGCCAGCGCACATCAGCCCTTGCAGTCAACCATTGTAGCCATACCAGCCTTGCTCAGTCAGCTCAGCCAGGCCTCTCTCGAGGCCTGGCTCTCTGTCTGCCTGGCCCGGTCTGCCCCGCCCTGCCTTGCAGCAACAGAACCAGCCTTGCTGGCAAGCCAGCCAGCTCAGAATACGAGCTCAGCAAGCCAGCGCAGCTGGCAAGCACGCAGTTAGTCTAAACCAGTTTCAGACTGGCAGGCCAAGGCAGACAGACAGGAAGACCGAGGCGCCTAGGCAGGCAGACAGGCCAGGAAGGCAACAAAGTGCAGGCAGGGGGACTGTCCGGCCTAAGGCTGCGCTGCAAGGGTTGGAGCCTGGCCAGCTCCTGCTGGTCTAGACTGAGTGGCTGTGGCTGCACAGTAAGGCTGCGGTAACCTAGTCTGGGCTTGCTGCTGCACTGGCTTGCTCAGCTCGCATTCTGAGCTGGCTGGCTTTCCAGAAAGGCTGGTTCTGTTGCTGCAAGGCAGGGCAGGGCAGACCGGGCCAGGCAGACAGAGAGCCAGGCCTCAAGAGAGGCCTGGCTGAGCTGACTGAGCAAGGCTGGTATGGCTGCAATGGCTGACTGCAAGGGCTGATATGCTCTGGCTTGGCAGCCTGACTTTCTACACTGGCTGACTGGCGGAGCTGACTGGCTGCGTTGGCTGACTGGGCAGGCTTGCTGGCTAGCTGGCTTGCTGTGCTCCCTGAGGGAAGCTTTGGGATGGATCTCTAGGGGCATCGGCTAGTGTTGAGCCTTCCTATGGCGTCTACCTTGATCTCCGTCCTAAGAAAGAAAGACAGAAAAAGAAAGACACACACAAACCCAACTATGCAGCTTCCACCTGAGGAACCGAGACGCAAGAAAAGAACTGAGCGTCACTTGGGATGGTCACAAACTCTCCAACCATACCCACCCCATGTATCTTGGAGTTACACTGGACAGGACACTCTTCTTCAAAAAAACACCTGGAGAACACAAAAGCCACGGTCAACACCCACAATAACATCCTGTGAAAACTAGTGAACTCCCAAGTGGGGCGCAGACCCACAAACAATCCGTGCAACTGCCATGGCCCTGTCTTTCTCTACAGCAGAGTATTCCTGCTCAAGCTGGAGCCGATCACGTCACACCAAATTGGTCGACACAGCCCTAAATGACACCTGTCGCATCATCACGGGATGGGTCAAGAAAACACCTGTCCCGTCCGTGCCTTTATGCGCTAGCCGGCACCTCCCCCCGCACATCAGACGACTGTGTAACGCTCAAGATGAATGGAAAACACAGGAGATAGACAGTGAAGTCTGGAATGAAATGATAGAGAACACCTCACACACACCGTTTCCTTTCGTGGCTGTTTACATTCGAGGGTCGCCGGTCCTCTCAAACGGAACAGTTTAAAGTCATGCCCAGGACGAAAAGATATAGAGAACACCATAATGACAAATGACAAATAACAGCAGGAAGGCATGGGCCACAATCCACCGTCTTGGCAAAGACCACACCACCCATAATTCACAACGGTCACAGCAAATTCTGTTGCATCACAACTAGTGTAGGTATTGGATGGAGCCCGCACACCACAGGTATAAGAAAGACGTGATGCAGAGGAGGGAAATGGGTCGGTAGCTCTTCGGGGATAATGGGTCTTTGCCAGGTTTAGGGATTGCAACCACTTTGGCCTTTTTCCAGACAGAAGGGGTGGTTTTCTGTGCTGTGCATGTGTTCAGCATCCCCACAAGCCAGGGCCTTGAGTTAGGTCCCAGGTGCTGTATCATTTCTGCCAGTAGGTCATCAATCCCTGCTGCTTTTCCGGGTTTCAACTTTCCCATTGCAGTTTCAAGTTCTTCTAGGTCGAAGGGTTTGGTTTGAGTGATGGCTGATTATGGTTGGTCTGATACCACTGTGCGATGGTATTCTATGTGGGTCGGTGGCGGTGTTGGTTACAACTGTTGGCCACCAGTTGTGACCAAGACCGCCACCGACCCACAGGAGAATACCATCGCACAGTGGTATCAGACCAACCACAATCAGCCAGCCCTCAAACCAAACCCTTCGACCTAGAAGAACTTGAAACTGCAATGGGAAAGTTGAAACCCGGAAAAGCAGCAGGGATTGATGACCTACTGGCAGAAATGTTACAGCACCTGGGACCCAACGCAAAGACCTGGCTTGTGGGGATGCTGAACACATGCATAGCACAGAAAACCATCCCTTCTGTCTGGGAAAAGGCCAAAGTGGTTGCAATCCCTAAACCTGGCAAAGACCCATTATCCACAAAGAGCTACCGACCCATTTCCCTCTGCATCACCTACAAGGCTATATGAGAAGCTGCTACTCCAACGCCTTGTTGCCACTCATAGATACCAAGCTGACTAAAGACCAAGCTGGTTTCCGTCCCAGCCGCTCCTGTGCTGGACAGAGCTCAACCTCACCCAACACATTGAGGATGGGTTTGAGGGGAAACAAATAACTGGAGCAGCATTCAGAGATCTCTCTGCTGCCTACGACACTGTCCAACACCGCACAATGGTCAGGAAAAGCCTCCTCAACAACAGGCGCTTCTATGTCCAGTTAAATGACCAGAGGAGTAAATGGAAAGCCCAAAAGAACGGCCTCCAACAAGGTAGCGTGCTCGCCCCCCTCCTTTTCAATATCTACACAAACGACCAGCCACTACCCAATGCCTAATGCCAGCGTTTCATCTACGCCGACAACCTCTGCATTACGACTCAACAAGCAGACTTCCAGAAGATTGAGTCTGTCCTTGAAAGTGCCCTCCAAGAAATGTCAAGCTACTACAATACAACCACCTGAAACCCAACCTATAGAGAACACCTCACACACACATAATTTCCTTTCGTGGCCGTTTACATTCGAGGGTCGCTGGTCCTCTCGAACGGAACAGTTTAACGTCATGCCCAGGACGAAAAGATATAGAGAACACCAACATGTCAAATAACAGCAGGAAGGCATGGGCCACAATCCACCGTCTTGGCAAAAACCACACCACCCATAATTCACAACGGTCACAGCAAACTCTGTTGCATCACAACTGGTGTAGGTATTGGATGGAGCCCGCACACCACAGGTATAAGAAAGACGTTCTTTGTTGAAATACTGACAGCGTTTCGATCCATTTGATCTTCATCAGGTCATGTGTACACAAAACATACACTTTTATACTAAGGGAGTGCCCCCATTAAACAATCAAAATACCACATTTTGGTGCCCCTCCCATCACTGCAGGTGTGACACGTCAACCCTGAGTGAGTAGGTGGGGACCCAGACATATTGATGTAAATATAGTCTGTTCAGAAATTGTAGTGCCTCTCATAGAGCTTGTAGGTGATGCAGAGGAGGGAAATGGGTCGGTAGCTCTTCGGGGATAATGGGTCTTTGCCAGGTTTAGGGATTGCAACTACTCCAGCCTTTTTCCAAACAGAAGGGATGGTTTTCTGTGCTATGCATGTGTTCAGCATCCCCACAAGCCAGGTCCTTGCGATAGGTCCCAGGTGCTGTATCATTTCTGCCAGTATGCCATCAATCCCTGCTGCTTTTCCGGGTTTCAACTTTCCCATTGCAGTTTCACGTTCTTCTAAGTCGAAGGGTTTGGTTTGAGGGCTGGCTGATTGTGGTTGGTCTGATACCACTGTGCGATGGTATTCTATGTGGGTCGGTGGCGGTGTTGGTTACAACTGTTGGCCACCAGTTGTGACCAAGACCGCCACTGACCCACAGGAGAATACCATCGCACAGTGGTATCAGACCAACCACAATCAGCCAGCCCTCAAACCAAACCCTTCGACCTAGAAGAACTTGAAACTGCAATGGGAAAGTTGAAACCCGGAAAAGCAGCAGGGATTGATGACCTACTGGCAGAAATGTTACAGCACCTGGGACCCAACGCAAAGACCTGGCTTGTGGGGATGCTGAACACATGCATAGCACAGAAAACCATCCCTTCTGTCTGGGAAAAGGCCAACGTGGTTGCAATCCCTAAACCTGGCATAGACCCATTATCCACAAAGAGCTACCGACCCATTTCCCTCTGCATCACCTACAAGGCTATATGAGAAGCTGCTACTCCAACGCCTTGTTGCCACTCATAGATACCAAGCTGACTAAAGACCAAGCTGGTTTCCGTCCCAGCCGCTCCTGTGCTGGACAGAGCTCAACCTCACCCAACACATTGAGGATGGGTTTGAGGGGAAACAAATAACTGGAGCAGCATTCAGAGATCTCTCTGCTGCCTACGACACTGTCCAACACCGCACAATGGTCAGGAAAAGCCTCCTCAACAACAGGCGCTTCTATGTTCAGTTAAATGACCAGAGGAGTAAATGGAAAGCCGAAAAGAACGGCCTCCCACAAGGTAGCGCACTCGCCCCCCTCCTTTTCAATATCTAAACAAACGACCAGCCACTTGAAACCCAACCCATCAAAAACCCAACTATGCAGCTTCCACCTGAGGAACCGAGATGCAAAAAAAGAACTGAGCATCACAAACTCTCAAACCATACCCACCCCATGTAACTTGGAGTTACACTGGACAGTTTAACGTCATGCCCAGGACGAAAAGTTATAGAGAACACCAACATGACAAACCCTACACTTAAACCCTCTATATTTAATAAAAAACAATTCTGGACAGGAATCCTGTATTGCAGGGGTGCCCAAAAGGTACATCGTGATCTACCAGTAATCACAAAGGCTGTGCAGGTAGACCATATGGCATGCCCCTGTATATAATCTATCACTTGAATTAAGGTGACTTGACACCAGCTCAAATGTTGCACACAAACATCAGTAGCAAAAGTACAAAGTTATTGTGACAGTAATAATTGCTATAGTGTGTGTTCAGTAACAGGAATATTCCTGTCTCTCCAGCTCTTTAATAAATAGAAAAGGGTTTAATCAGGAGTTGTAGTAGCCACAGGATAATCTAAGCGGTGGATATTGCTCTTGTCTTCATGTCTTTATGTATGTAAATTGTCTTGTTGTTTGTGTCAAATGCGTGTATATGTGTTCTGCATATACTTGGCTGCTGTGTTGCAAGATAATGGGAGTTACTGATACTATGGGAGTGAATGGGAGTGAAAGGGAGGTACTGTTACTATGGGACTGATACTATGGGAGTGCATGGGAATGGATGGGAGTGAATGGGAGGTATTGTTACTATGGGACTGATACTATTTGAGTGAATGGGAGTGAATGGGAGGTACTGTTACTATGGGACTGATACGATGAGAGTGAATGGGACTGAATGGGGTGTACTGTTACTATGTGACTGAATGGGAGTGAATAAAAGTGAATGGGAGTGAATGGGACTGAATGAGAGGTACCGTTACTATGGGACTGTGTTTAACAAAAAACTGGAGAGACCGGGAGACCTCTGTTACTGAACAAACACTATAGCAATGATTTTGTCACAATATAGAGCTATTTAACACTGTTACTGAACACACACTATAGCAATGATTACTGTCACACTATAGAGCTATTTAACACTGTTACTGAACACACACTATAGCAATGATTACTGTCACACTATAGAGCTATTTAACACTGTTACTGAACACACACTATAGCAATGATTACTGTCACACTATAGAGCTATTTAACACTGTTACTGAACACACACTATAGCAATGATTACTGTCACACTATAGAGCTATTTAACACTGTTACTGAACACACACTATAGCAATGATTACTGTCACACTATAGAGCTATTTAACACTGTTACTGAACACACACTATAGCAATGATTACTGTCACACTATAGAGCTATTTAACACTGTTACTGAACACACACTCTATAGCAATGATTACTGTCACAATACAGAGCAATTTAATTTAGGTAACCAAATTGACCCCAATAGTAGATCTTTACACTCTCAACAGTTCAATTGTTGTTAAGCATCTGCTTAATTTCCAAAAAACTACACAATTAGAGAATGTAGAAGATTGCTACTTTTGATCCTTGGATTTTATAATGCTGATTGTAGCATAGCGATAGTGGTTAGTGACTGAGCTTTGTTAACATGAGTGCCCGGGATCGTTTCCCACCAATTTCAAAGAATGTTTGTTGCTTCGTGCCAATTTTCACAGAATGTTTGTCCTTTTACCTACCAGACAATACTCTTCTCACCTCTAGTCGATTATTTATTCAGCGTTTGAGCCACGGACCAACATTTGAGGCCATCTAGTCTCTCAGACCCATTTGAGCCACTGACCACCATTGTGAGAGTCTATTAATGTGAAATGGTGGTCCGTGGCTCAAACATGTTATCACTTTTGAAGTTACTTGTTGTGTTTAGATATGTAAATACTACTCTTTAAAGCCGTGTTTCGGTAGTCGAGTGGGTACTGTCGACGGTTAGTAAACATTGAGGCCGGGCATAGTTGTTTATAAACCTTCGACACTAACCATTCGGCTACTGAAACACTGTTTTACAGTTTCGTACAAACATCATATATAAACATCATAACAAGTAACTTCAAGTGATAGACGTTTGAACACACAAACAACAACAGCGTTAAGTATTAAATAACATGTATCACTTACTTGCTCCGAAGACCGATGGTGACGTGGCACTTCCAAACAAACACTGACCAAACCTACCTCCACGCGTCTCTTCCGTATTTGAGGGCGGCGGCACTTCCTTCCGGTGTGAGGCCACGCCCGCGAGATTTAACCGCGATCTATTGTAGTCATATTGTAGTCATATTGCCCCTACGTTACATCCGGGTCCCTTGGTCCCATCCGCTTCTAATGCAAAATAGCTACATATGAACGCGTGAATATATATATTTTTTTACAATAACGTTATTTGTCAGAAAGGAAGCCATTGAGGGTTAAAATGGGTCTTAATGCTTCCAACTCATATAACTGTCACCAACAACACTTTTAATGATATTACATGAAGCAGACAGCCCTGTGATGAAACCTTTAGCATTACACTGTGGTTAATACGTTTTTATTCACAATGGAATGTTATTGTACTCTTAATATATCATGGTTTAGCACAGCACAGTAGATTCATATTTCAATCGATCTGGGATGTTAAAATTGTGCAAAACTCTGTTCAATGAATGGCCTCTTCTGCTACATTAAAATTACTAAACATTAAACGTTACTTATACCTGTTATTGAGACTCCTATAGAGCATGTTGACATGGATAGCTTGGTTAGTAGTATCTCTGTTAGTTAATGCAGTTTGATTGATTCAATTAATAGCCTATTTTATTAGACAAAAATGTAGAACAGTAGTGTCATAGAGTGGAAAATGCCATTTGGTTTAATGTCACAGAATGCAGTGCCACGTAGAGCAGCATGATAAATGGTTAACTTTATAGTGTGTTCAAAAATGGCAGATCTGCAAGTTCAGTGTCTTGAATGATATGTGCTGTGAGTTTGCATATCTGCTATTGTCCAGCATAGGACCGTTGCACAGTGAAGTATAGACAAGGCTTTAGGATTTATAAGTCGTTTTTAGAATATAATAGAATATTCACTCCAGTGATCGAATAGCATTTATCCATTTAGATAACTTTTTGATGTTATTTAATTACTTATTTTTACACAGAAACATAATGTGTGTCTTTACAATAACTGTAATGTAATAATAATACTAATAATGTAATGTAATAATTATTAATTAAATAACCTTATTTTATTCTGAAGGCAACCGGATGTCTTAAATTAGCTAGCTCTCAGACAGGAAGTTCTAAATTAGCTCAAAAGACGGAGCCGTAGTAGAGCGTTCATTCACTATCAGCTGGTGCTGCGTTCACTGCAACTCAGAAACTGTCCGAGGTTGGATGATGGACTATTAGCAGTGGTTCCCAAATTGGGGGTCGGGACCCACGTTTGGGTCGCGGACTCGCGGACCGGGTTCATTGTTATGGGATGCGAGTAAATTGAGTACATTTTGTTTCTTACATTTTGATTAAAAAAAAACCCTCGCAAATAAAATCATTTTATTATTTTGTATTTTTTTATAAGAAATTCCATGAATTAGAAAATATATTTTTAAAAGAAGTAGTGAAAATAGCAGTCTATGCGGCTACTTTGGGTCCTGACCGTCCTGACTTTGGTAACCTCGTGTCACCAGGCTTTCCACCTCAGAGGAAAGCCTGGTCTGTATTCCAAAATCGCAGTGTGAACCGGTCTGGAGCGGATGGTAATTTACATTATGTTGTAGTCTTGTTTTGTAGTCATCAGGCAGGAAACCACAAGGCGGAATAAGAATTCTGCCATTCATAGTACTGATTCCGTCTTTTGATTTCCTGCCAGATGACTACAACGAAAGTTACCATCCTCTGTGTAATGTAACCTATATCTGCACATAAAGTGACAATTTGAGGACTTAATAACGGTTTAATATGGTAATACCAAATTGGCAAATATTACATAAAGAGGCACACATGTGAGAATAGGATATATTTGGAATAGGCGTGGCGTGGATATGCACGGCTTGGGATATCCCTGATATGCACGGCTTGGTCCCAAAAGTTGCGTAACTGATCTGACAGTGCCTGTTCCTCTCCGACGCTGATGTGCATCACTTCAATGATCAATGTCCACAACTTCAGTTATGATATTTAGCGTGGTGACTTCTCCTTGCATGCACCAGCCATCCAAATACACTTTCCAGTGCAACTATAGTCCTTCATTCAGTCTCTCCATTTTTCCTGTGACCATTTTCCAATATTGGTCTCCGACAATTAGGACTCCTAATTCCACTGCATCCATCCCTATATGGGTACATCTGCTATGGGCATTCCTTATTCCTTAGTCCCTCCTTATCTTTCCGTTTGGCGCTTTAATCATAGAAGAGCTCAACTTGGGCGTTTCCAATAAATGGACATCAATGATCAATGCTTTGATTGTTCTTGAGCCTTCACTTTCCTGCAGGTAATTCTCTGGGGTGTTTTGGAACCATACACATACATATTCAACGTTTCTTTGAGTGTGTGTGTGTGTGTGTGTGTGTGTGTGTGTGTGTGTGTGTGTGTGTGTGTGTGTGTGTGTGTGCATGCGTGCATGAAAGACCTTTTTGATTGGACTTGTTATAGATGTGTTTGTTTAGGCTATCACAATCCAATCACAATTGGATCTGTAATTATTAAAGGTATATTCAGTGATTTCACTCAAAAAACCTTAGGTTTCGTTTTTGGCTGGGACCTAAGCCTTTCATCCAATCAGGATAGAGAGCCAAAAACGAAACCTACGGTTTTTTGACCCCCAGGGGTTAACTGGGGACTGGACAGGGAGGAACTCCTTATATGGTCAGCACACTCTATAGTAGAGAGGATTATCACAACAAAACAAAAAAATAAGTGATATTTGAATTAAGTGAAATCACTGAATATACCTTTAAATAAGCCTGTGTTTTGTCTTTGGTCCAAATTATATTTCTCTTGAACTCCCTTTTTGTGTAGGCCTAATCCTTTTAGCATCATTGCATAATCTTACCACTACTAGTATTTAGTATTCAATAAATAAATCAAAACTCACAGAATACTAGAAAACAATGATGTGCGCACGAAAAAAGAAAATCACCTATGATGTGAAACGTGAAAGCCATTTGAACCATGTTTTGAACAAACTAATTCCGAGTTGTCTTGAACGCAGCAGCCTCGAGCTCGTTCCGTCACCATAGGAACCAGTGTAAATGTCATAGTTACAATCCGGGAGAGTTTCGCGTTTGCGTCCCTTAGTAGAACTTGGGTATATTTGTTGGCAAATAACTTGGTTTTGTTACCAATTTGTTCTTTCTCACAGATTCCGTAATACGCCTATACTGCAGTATTGGTAAAGGTGGTTAATTATACTTGTGAGCTGATAAAACGGACAACAACATGGAAATTACTAAAGGCAGCTTGGAGAATATTTCTCGACCTGCGTCTAGTAGTAGTGAGCGAACATGCAGCCGTGTGTCCAGTGTGTCATTGTCACTCATCTCTCTGACCGACGCGGCTCCTGATAGCCTGCAGGTAAGGGTTATGGCACTGGCTGTCTGGCTCTCAACCTTTTCAGTGACCCCACCAAATAATCCTTTTTGAACTGGGGACCCCCACCTCCTGATATAAGCACTTGGAGGCCAGGCGTTGTGAGCTTGGTAATTTGGCCAATGTTTGACCAGTTTTTATATAGTTTTTTGGTTACTTTTGATGCAGTATAAATTAATGGTCTTTTTTCAATTTATTTCTTCTTCTTCTTCTTCTTCTTCTTCAGCTTCATTAGGTATTAAAAGTCCTTAAGTACATTGTCACTTGGCACTTGCCAGCTTTGTGTGTGTGCATGTGTACCCCATAGCGATGATTTGATCATGCCTATGTTCCCTCAGCCCTACATGTCTGGTTAAATTTGGTAATGTTGTTCACAGCACACACCTGACAAAAGACCACTGCCATACCCTGCGTGGAGCAGGTTATGGCAGCATCCTGGGCACTATTCAAGGGTGTTTCGATACAGGATGTGTCATGTGTGTACGGTTGCAAGTTGGTCATCTCTGTCAACTTTTTGCAAGATTCTATAACCTGGACGTGGCAGAGCTTGCTATGCCTCACGTAGTCCTGGGTGTCGCCTCTAGACGAGGCAGGTCACGTACATAGACTTTTAGGTTCGGGTAACTTATGTGAGTTAACCCTGGTATAGGGCATAGGGCATACCCCGGAGCATTTAGGTGGACCAGGACTGTCAGCTCAGTTAGCCCTTGGAGCATATAAGGCATATAAAGTTTTCGCATGGCGAGTATATGTGCATTTATATACTCTCGGACAAGAGGGCACGTACTGTGTCATGGCGCAAAAGGCCCATTCATAGTCGAATGAAACTGTGTGCCTGTGACACCCAGGGGTCCCTGGAAGGGCCTCTGCTGTGTTTATATGCTGTTAGAATCTAAAGCAGCAGCATCAAATATTTGTAAGAAAAACAAAATAGGTCAAAATGGGCAGATTGTTTTACAGCCCAAATCGTCCATTGAGTTGAGTGACAGCTGAGTGACAGCTGACATGACATGCTGTTATACGGGTCTCAGGGCTGCTGAGTTCCTCAACAACTGAACCTGAATAAACAGGGATAGAGCAATGAAAATATTTGATGTGTTGCTTTTCTTTCCAGAATGTAACTATGGGGAACCGGAAGCTGCGCTCCTTATATTAGGACCCCAGAGAACCCATGGGGTATACAAACGTTCCGTCCTCACTGCATGTTACACTTTGCTAGTGCAATCAATTCACAGTATAAAATGTAAACCTTCATAAAACGAAATAATTCAATAATTAAACAGACTCTTAGGTTCGGTTTAGGTGTGCTGTCCCGTGGGAGGTTATGTTAGGGTGAGGGTTTGAGATGGTTAACATCGGTAGACAACTTGACTGCGTGTGCATGTGTTTGTTTTGATTTGTGAGTTATCTTGGCACAGTACCATTAGTGTGTACGCATAACAAAACCATGATGCTTCTATGCAACAATTGGTATGAAAAACATAATTGAAGCTGAGAAGGGCCATGCCTGTGGGTTAGGGTTAGTCGGTCATGTGGCTTAAATAGTTGTGGTGTCAATTAAGGTGTGGTTGTGGTACTGTACTCTATGTTGTTGAGAAAACTATACAGATGACAATGGAAACATATACCTGAGATTCAAAACAGATAATTAAGTACATGATGAGTGATTCATGAAGGCTATGTCAGGTTTTAAAGGAATGCAGTGTCACAATAGTAGTTTGATTGGGGTGCCCAACCTTGATCAGAGCTGAGGAGGAGGTCTGAGGATTATGCTTGTTGAGTGTTATTATGATTTAGTTGTAATTGTAATTTGACACTTTCTCTCAACTGACAAAAAATATAACAATTTACTTGGGTGATCAGCCCAACACAAGCCAGTGTTTGTGTTCACACAAACCCCGAAAGCTGGGCATACCCTCAAAATTGAGGACATAAAAGTCAGGACGCCAAAAGTGACTGGCCGGAATGTGACGATGTATGATAAGAGCGCCCCTCGCTTCACACAGGTGTGATTTTTATTTTATTACTACTGGTATATATGATGATTTATATATCATACATACATACATACATACATCATACATATTACTGTATATTATGTTTTATTTTGTCTTTAAATGTCTGGATGAATTGAATACACATAGGACCTTAATATAAGCAAGCCCTGAGGGCTTATCTGGGTTATCCGTTCTTTTGTAGGCTTTTGTAGGTTCTTTTGTAGTGCCACCGTGCCTTTTTGTAAACTGTTAATAATGTATTCAAAATAAAAATCACACCCATGTGAAGTGAGCTAATAATATTAAACTCATGTTGATTAGGTGATGTAATGGTGATGTAAAACAAACGGTGCCAACACAAACATTAAATAGACAATATGACGTAATGAGTTACTTTATGTCGTACATTTTCCCTTCATTGTCAATGGCGTTTACAAAACAAACATTGAACTAAAGACAAACATTAAACCTGTGTATAGGAGGGGCTAGCGCCCCTCAAAAATAATGTTGCTTTATGATGACCATTATCCACTGTGCATTCCCACCATGCAGGACCAAGGCAGTTCTCAAGAGAACACTGCAGGTAAGATGTACATACAGACCAGAGGACTGAGTTGAATCTGCACCAAACATACTATAAAACATTAGCTCTCAACCTGTGGGTCATTTAAGGAAGGATTTTAAAACTTTTTCATACCTAAAATAAATAAATAAAATAATATAAAAAAGAGGCAAAATAGTTGATCTACAAGCTCAGTTATTTTAGGAGGATGCCAATTGCATCCATTCAGGAGGGAGATCTCATACAGGATAAACATGTAATTGTAAGTGATTATACAGAAATGGGAGAACATGTTATTCAAGTGCTGGAGAGACAATGAAGTTGGTTCCTTCCTTTTCTTTTATGTAAAGCAACTTTGGGTACTTAAAAAAGTGCAATATAAATCAGAGATAATTGTTATATTTTAAATGCACTCATTTGGCGGTAAGTACTGTATAAATACAGTAGCCTATCTGTCTAACTACTATGTTTGTACTACCAGGACAGTTGCATGCAGATGTTGCCGATGAAGACAATGAGTCAGAACTCCAGAAAGCCTATGAAGAAATGCAAAGGCTCGATGACATTCTGGCTGCAAAGGTCCACAAAGAAAAAGAAGTCAAGGCCCAAGGGCGGGATCTTAAAGAGAAACTATGGCTGGAGCTGCTGGTATGCACATATTTCATCTGAGGACCCCCTTCGAAAACGAGCTATAGATGCTGCATCTCAAGAGGATTATCCTCTAGTGAAATTTCTAAATAAAAATAAAACATACCTAGGTCAGTGGTTCTCAAACTGTGGGTCAGGACCCCCAGGGTGGGTCCCCAGATTATTCTTTAAAATTAATTTGGGGGGGTCCCCCCCAAAAAATGATTAAGAACCAATGACCCAGGTCATACTGTATGTTTATGATGCGTTTGATCAATGCTCTTTTATCTGACCCTATATTAGTCAGAGAATATTATCAGAACCCTGGGAATCAGAACCGGATTCCCAGGGTTCTGTTTTCACTCTACAACACAAAATATATTTGCTGAAAATAGCCACTGCGTTGTGAGAGTGAAAAGATTTTGGATGTTTAAGTCTATTTTACATTTCCGGTGCTCGGGTGGCAAGGTGGTGGTTTGCCCACCACCATGGAGTGAAGGATTTGGAACGCATCTGGCTTTGAGTATCTACAGTACGTTATTCCGGAGGGTGGTCCTCACTGACAGGTGTAGGATACAACAACAGTGAGAACACAGAAATGTATGGGGACTGAGGAGGAGGAATTAATAAACTTTCTTTTAAATTTCATATTGATCTTGTCTCCAAACTAAGACAAAAACTAGGTTTTCTGTATAGCAATAAATTCTGTTTTCCAAATTCCAGTAAAAAAAAAGCTATTATTGAGTCCACTTTCCTCTCGGTCCTGGACTACGGGGACATTATTTATAGGTCTGCTGCTCCTTCACTTTTAAAGAGGCTAGACACTGTCTACCACTCTGCCTTGTCTACCACTCTACTTGTGATAGTTATGGTACCCACCACTGTGCACTTTATGTCAGGGCTGACTGAGGCGAGATAAGCATTGGCACCTATTTTTATATAAAGCCATTGCTGGGATGCTCCCTGACTATATTTGTTCCATG
This sequence comes from Protomyctophum parallelum, assembly GCF_964188405.1. Lineage (NCBI taxonomy): Eukaryota > Metazoa > Chordata > Actinopteri > Myctophiformes > Myctophidae > Protomyctophum > Protomyctophum parallelum. Next base: position 14,505,529 of record NC_139718.1, read on the forward strand.
ATGGAACTGAACAATAGCACCTATCAGACCCGCTCTAGTGATTTCTTAAGGCTCAAGGTTCCTCAGGCCCAGACAGAGTTGGGCAAGACAGCTTTTTCTGTCAATGGCCCAACTTCGTGGAATGAACTCCAAAACTCTTTCAAACTGAGCTCCCTGCCATCCTTAGGTCAGTTCAAAGGAATGCTCCAGAACATTTTTCACCACGATTGCTCCTGCTTCTGATCTATTTTACTGATGGTTGTTCTGTATAAAGTTCCTTTGTAATTTATCCTGATTTATGTTGTTTGATGTATTGTTTTTTTACTGTATTTTGTGTATTGTAACCTCGGCTACATTGAAAATGAGGGCTTGCCCTCAACTGTATTCCGAGTATAAATAAAGGTGATGATGATGAATTGGAATAAGGACTGAATTGGGAAGGGGAAAAAAATAAAAGTATTTTATATTTCTGTCCCTGTGATGGTGGCATGCAACACCGTTGTCCTATCCATTGTGTGATAATACATTTCTTAATGTCTCTGCAACAGAATAAATGTGAACATTCTTCTGAATGTGCCACTGAAGCAGAGAACACAAGGCTGTTTTTGTCCCTGGCTACAGTTAGTGGTATGTTTAAACCCTATACCATGAAACAACATTCTAATACAGTTGCAGTTAATATGTTTAACTTGGCAATAAAACAACATTCACTCATGGAGACCTTTGTACCCATTATCATTCTCAAGGTCCCAAAGAGGAAGGTGACTTTGAGCCTGTCTTTGGAACGCAAGTCCCTGAAAATGAATATGACCTGGACAGCAGACACCAGGAGCAATGTAAGTTATTGTTTTAATTTAAAGCTTTCCTATTCTATCCTGGATTTGAACCACGGTCTCCTGTGCTCAAGTGCTGAAATGACCACTATGCAAATAGAGCCTGCCTGCTTTCTCTGGGGAGAAATCTTATTTTGACCTTAATTTTAAACCATAAACAGGATCGTGTCAAGGTTTTGTCCAACCTAGACACAGGATCAAGGTCTCAATAGAAGAGCATGGAGACCAAATACAACCACCCCCAGTTATATTGTATTATTACTAGTCTACATACAGTAGTACTATACATATTGGACAAAATAACATTTTATTCACACAAAAGTGTCATTTGTTTTTGCTGTAATCAGAGTAGACCATATGAGAGAAGTTGTCTTCTCGTCAACATACAATTGGATAGAATAATTAGTACAGGATCGGGGTCAATGTGAATACTCAAAATATCGGAGAATGTCTCAATTAGCCCTTCACTAAATCCCACCCCAAAAAGAGATTGTCCAATGCCAATCCAAATAGTTTAGCAACGGTTACTATGCAGGTCAAGCTTTCTTCGCTGCTAACGTGCCTATTGGACAAGGATGGGTTGGGGAGGGACTTAGTGAAGGGATAATTATCTTAATCCAATATCTCTGATTCCAAGGGCAAATGGTGAGTGATCTCCAAAATCCGATATTATGAGTGCGTGCGTGCGTGCGTGTGTGTTTTTGGCTTTTCTGCTGATAATGTATTGATAGTTTCTAGTGAAGACGTAGAGAGAGATGGGGAGAGACTTGCAGCAAAGGTCGTCATGAACGGGACTCGATCATGAGACACGCTGTCATGCTAGAGCCTATAATATGTGGTATGCGCCTGGACCGCTAGGCCAGCAGTTGCCCCCACAACACATTTTCTTTTTAAATTACATTTAAGGCCCGATATTTCTACAAATGCTACACACATTGCTACACAATCTGATATATGATATGTGCCATGCATGTAAATACCTTACTTTATTTCCAACCATTTTCCAAAGAATACATTTATTCTTTATTTTCATATATTTGGGAAAGAAGAAAAAATACTAATTTAACGTCGAGGTACCCACAATACCTGTATCCCTTTCTCCAACAGGTGACAGGGAACCAGGTGGGATGAAGATGGCGAGGTCTTCTGGCTTGGGCCAGGAGGAGAAGGAGCCAGATCCGTGTGAAGACGGCTACTGTGGAGCTCCCAGCAGCAAGAAGACACAACAAGACTTTGTCAAGAAGAACATCCAGGTATGTCAAAGTGTTCATTTCGACAAAGACAAAACATATGTTTGTCGACTTACCTTTTTTCACTGACGAAAAATAAATACAAACTAAACAAAAATGAAGCTACATGTATGATGACTAAAACTATATGGCAATTTAAGTAGCCGTCTGGGCTACGTAGACTGGTAAACAGCGTGTTGGGGGTACGAGTCCTGATCCTGATGAAAAAAGTCAAAAAGTACACACACACACACACACACACACACACACACACATGAGACAAAGTCCTGGACCGGAAGTTGGCATGGATTCAAGCAACAGCCCAGCTTTATTGATCTTAAATCCCTTTATTTGAGATAGTTTTTTTTAGTAATAGTACAACATAAACATTACAGAGACTTTAGCTGTCACTGCACAATACTTTAAAACAGTTGGCATGTTGCACAGAATTTCTGTTATTTGCGCCGCCCTCATTGAAAACAATATATTTCAAACTCCAGCTTGTCACACTCCAGGGCTGCATGAACAGCGCTCGAGCGCTGTTTCCTGCTCCCTCAATGGCGCAACTCTCCTTCAAAGGCTCTGGCTCACATTGGTTGTATGTACGCAGTAACGCAGTACACAGGACACATTATAGGGCTGTGCAACTTGAACAGGCCCCAAAATGTTGTTCATGCTTTGTCTGTAGGTCTGCCATTCTCTGCCGCTCTCGTAGCCCTGGAACATGACTGCCATGATAATTATCATGACAGTCATGCAGTAACTTTGCCCTGTTTTTTGCAGTCGCTGCATTTACAAGATTTCCGTATATATAAACATTCAGATTTCAAATATAAAGTACTCACAAAGTGTCCCACGGGTGTTAGTTAGTAGCAGCGCGAGCGATTAGAATTGCTGCGTCACGCGTTCTTTAATCAAAAGCATTTTTGTCCGAGCTCTCCGGCTACTTTTTTCAAACGGGGTTCGTTTGGGAAATCCACAGTTGCACACCGGGAGCGCACTCGCCTATTAGTCTGTATTGGCAGGGCGGTCAGCGTACCTATATCGAACACACCGAGTGCCACCCTCCTCCCGACCGATAGGGGCGCGTAGTTGAAAGCCAATGGCAAAATAACACCTCGGATAAAAATGCTTTTTATTAAACAACGCGGGATGCAGAAATTCTAATCGCTGGCGCTGCTACTAACTAACACCCGTGGGACACTTTGTGAGTACTTTATATTTGAAATGCGAATGTTTATATATTTTAATTATTTGTAAATGTAGCGTCTGCAAAAACCAGGGTGAAGTTGCGTCATGACTCTCGTATGAATACGAGAGTCATGTTTACAGGGCTACCGCTCTCGGTGCGGTACAGTACATCATTGCGCGACATAGTTTCATATGACATGATTGCTTGACTTTTCTCTCTTTAACGGCGACGTTGAAATGCAATAGCTGGCCAGTGGCGCTGGGAGCCACGCGTTGACGATGAGCCAGACGGAGATGCAACGTCTGACCGAGCTCCTCCGAGAAACTGAGGAGGACGAGGAGGAGAATGAGGAAAAGGACAGCACCGTGGGAGCAGACAGCAAGGTACGGTAATGAGGACATGATGGAGACCATCCATCACATGCTGGAAAAGGTGCAGTGGTGCCCACCTACTGAGGACCCCAATGGAAACACTTAGTCCCCACGACTTTAAATTTTTTGTGTTATGCTTTTAGACTTATAGGGCCCTGTCTTGTGCGAGCCTTATACCCCTTATCCCTAAACTTATTAGCCTATGTTTTACTATTAAAAAAAGAAACTAGTAGTTCAACTAGCCGATCTGCATCGACAGCACGTTGTGAGCTTGTAGGTTGACTATTCAAACTATTTTAAAATGTTTTTCAAAATAGTAAAACATGGCAAAAGTCTTACTGTACCACGTGCTGTTTACATTTTAGTATTCAATCAATCAAAACACAAGTAATGCTGTTGCTGTAACATCACTTTCCACAGTAACTAACTAGCAGTGTAAGTCATTGTAAGTCACATAGGGGACCATTTAGAACCCTTTCAGGGAACTCTGAGGGTTTGTTCTGGTTTTATCAAATGTTTTTATCAGATTTATTGACCTGTACTTTCGTTGAACTTCTACAAACTGTTTTTCAATCAATCAATCAATCAATGCATCCTGGCATCACTTGTGGTCACAAATTAAGACAGATTTGGCTCCCTCTTTCTGTGAATGTGCAGAAGCATGTAAGCGTCAAGCGTCAGACAAAGATTACCTCACTGTACTGCTTCCCACTCTTTCCTAATGATGGAATGAGAGCCTTACGTCAACACAGTGAAGAAGAAGCAACTGTGGCATTTCTCTGCATACTTGGAGAGTATCAACATCCAGTAGTGAATACCTACTGATAGACCCAGACTGTTATTGCGAATGTAGGTTGCATTTACTATAAAAACCTGCATTTCCCATCCGTCCACCAGTCTGTCACATAGAGTAATAAAAGGATAGAGACCGAACTGGAGCTACTCATTTCAATAGAAGTTGCTCAGTGGCGTTTTGAAGCAATTATAACTCAATGGCTCGAGTGAGCGAAAGTTTAGCCAAGCCCAGGACCTCAAAGTTATGCACATGCCGTGCGAAAATAGGGCCCTAATATCACTTTTTGTAGCCTTTCCATATAATGGCCATATATCACCTGTAAACAGGCCTGGTTTAATGTCCGTGCAAGAATATATTTGTATATATTTATCCATGAAATTATTCATATTTTGTCCTGTTTATAGATTATTTAGAGTGCAAAATCTTGGGATCTTGGGATTAAATCTTTTCTCTATAAGCATGAAGTTCGACACAGTGTGCTGAGAGAGCTTTGTAACAACTGGTTCAAAAACAATGAACAAAATGTTGATCTCTTGCTGAATGCTTGTTAGGCAGTTGTTGTAGGCTACAGTACGTACTAGGTAGCCAGCGCCCACATCAGTGTTTCTCTCTGATCGGGTACATAATCTGCTACTACAGCCCAGAGCCATTTTATAGAAGAGTTGCGATATTGAGGGGGCAGAAAACAGCCCGGTCACGTTGTTTATGTATTAGCGCAAGCCCATAGACTCCAATGCATTCCGTAAACTTCCGGTTCTCCCCATTCTCAATAGAAGTCTATGTAGAAGAGCCGCCATTGGACTGGCCCCATGAAGTGAACGGAGTTTGCGAAACTCTGTCTTACTCTATGGCTCTGCTACAGACTACCTTGCTGTCGGATACTTTTCAGGAAATGGACAAAAATATATAAATATTAATAATTTCGCCCCCATCAGGATGATGTGTGGGCTGTGTGTGTCCCACCAGGCCAGGGTTACACCCCAGAACCATCCAGCATGGAGCAGCTGATCCACATCGACTCCACACTCCAGCTCCTCCGCTCTGCTGAAGGCTTCCTTCATGTACCAAGATGCTACACCAACTCCAGTATGTGTCAGGTATGTACTATGTACCCTATAGTCTTAACATCACCAACTCCAGCATGTGTCTGGTGCTGTAATAGTAATGTAGATCTGCTATTTTTGAGGTCTAAAAGTCCTCTATAGGTCTGCCTGTGGACTGTATTTCCTCCCTTTTCTTTTTTCCTTTACAAGAAATTCTTTAAGGAGAGAATACCAGCACTCACGGACATGTCATGTCACATTCTTTAGTGTCTGTAGGGTGTGACACCTTCCACTGTCCGTGTTAATGCAAACAACATATAGCCAACAAGAACCCAACCCAAAAGTGCAGTCATAGTACAGACAAGGCAGAGGCAATGAGACAACCAAGGTTTCCGGGCACACTTGATGTTAAAAGGAGGAAAACTTTATTGAACCGACATGTTTCGACCTATACGGTCTTCATCAGGGCTAACATAGTACAATACAGACACATTCAAATTATATACATAACTTTGAAAATTAAGTAACACTAAATGGCCTTTAGACAATGTAAGAATATAAATACTAAAAGATTAAATGTGCAAAAAGGGCAGCAGGTAGCCAAGTCCTTCAGGGAGGGGGGGGGGGGGGGGTCAGGATTTATATTGCAAATAGTAGAGAATGTAATGTTCTTTCCATGATGAGAAGACAGGTTGAGCAACAACCCAAAACTAGCAATACACTTGTTAACTAATAAAGAGCATGTCTTAGGGCCTCAATCAAAATTCAATTGAAGTCCACCCCTCTCTAAAAAGGTTATTTTTTTATTTCCCCCCACACTATTGGTTCCTTCTCCTCCTCATCATCATGGTTGCACAATGTGTTACCGTAATTTCGCTCAGCCTCATCAGCATCGACAGACACCACTGCCCTCCATTTTGGGCCCCTCAGCATAGCAATAACAACTCTCCTCGCGTTGTCTCCTTGCAGTCCATGTCACCGCCGACACTCCCAGAGGACCAGTTACACACCCTGCTAGATGAGAGCATGTTGACACGCACTGAGGAGACGTTGGACATGACGCCATGGGGTCCTCCTGAGTCTGACAGAGACACAGAGGGTCATCATCAGAGCCTCGTGTCTCTCTCGGAGGCCCTGCTGTCAGAGCTGCTCACCGATGAATACACCACCAGCTTCAGTAGACTGGACAATGATGTGGAGCTGTGCGAGAGGAGCATCACTGCCAGCACACAACCGCTGCACTCTGAAGAAAGACATTAAGCACTTCAACCCTAGCGTCCCTATTCTGGGTGGACATTGGTTGAAAAATAGCAGCTCACAATGTGTCACAAGTTCACAACCCAAACACGTTAACCGTTAACTTGTGAGCTTGTAGATAGGCCTATGCCATTTTCACCGAAAACCCCCCTTCTATCCGGGATAATTGTAGTCAAGAATCAAATATTAGACTATATTATAATTCAGGACATAAGTGGAACAAACTAAGATACTTGAGAAAGAATATACGAAGGATGACATAAGTAGGGCAATATTCGCTATGGGGCATAGGCCTAATTATTTCACTTATTTCAGTCACAGCAATTCCACAAGAGGGCAGTATTGGATCATGAAAAACATTTTGTCCAAGACCAGCAAAACTTTAAGACCTGCATATTGGTTCAACCTGTTTGTTTTATCCTGACTAACAGTTGTGCTTGGCAAGCCATTACATGGATTGTTTATTAACTGAAGGTGAAATTGGGGTATAGCTCTGTGCTGTTACTTTGGGACTTTCTTTCATCTTATTTGCAGTTTTTATTTTAGGCTGTACAGTCGCTGTGTTGTCTATTATTGTGACACAATAGACAATGGCATTTTTTATAAAAAATTCCCCTCATCTATACCAAATCCCATCGCTTAATTTAACATCTGAGATGGTCACAGAACACTTTCATTCAAATTACATTAAAATAAGGAAGACAGGGAAGTTAATTCTCAAAATGCGTCCAATGCCGTCCATCAACTTCCAGCCACTAGATGTCGCACTATACTCAACTAAATCAAACACTGCTGTCCAGTTGAATAAAGTGGATGCTGGGTCATTCATTCCAATATTGTGAGACAACAGTAGTAGAGACTAGAAACAACTGAATATTGTGTGGTAGCAGACCTAATTACATTTTGCAACATGTATACTATAGGTTTAGTTTTGGCTGTATTGTTGTCCTATCTGCACATTTAAAGGACAATTATTATTATTTTTTCCAACCAAGGTTCATGTTTTAGGTTGAGTGTTAAAGGGTTAACAAAATTGCAAACAAATTCTACTACTACTACTACTACTACTAAAACTAATATTGCATAATATAGAGCAATACAATTTGCGAGATGGGAAGTGGAGATGATGATAGATGACATACTGATTATTTTGAACTGCAGTGTAGGCCTACCACAATACACAATATCTTTTCAGTATTTTAGCCAGTATTTTCCTTTCGTAATGAACTTGAACAAGTTAAGTTAACTTGTGCCAAATCCAAATGAATAATAGGCAAAAATTCTGCAAAATAGCAGATCTTCACGGAGAGAACGGAGAGAACCAAGTACAGATCTATGGGAGAACTTGGAGATGTCGTTAATAAATGCACCTGGCTGTGGCCCATAATGACCCATAATGGTCCTCTGAAGTCACACATGAAGAAGGGTTTGGCTCCCTCTATATCTGAGGCGCTGTAAGCTTCAAGCAGCAGGGCTCCAGCCTTACCTCACTGTACTGTTCCCTCCCTGGTGAGCTCTCCGCCCTCCCACTGTTTCCTTTAATGATAGATATGAGCCTTACGTCAACATTGTGAGGAAGAGGCAACTGTTAAAACCTCAGTAGATTGGGCTGGACCGGAATGTCAGATGGGGGTTGTGATGTGCTTTTGCTACTGATAATATATTTATGTTGTAGTTTGAATTTATTATATTGGGTAATTCATGTGGACTTTGTAAATGAGAAAATGGAATTACAAACCAAAGACTTCAATTATTTTTGCATGGCGATCAAAAATAATGTTTCATAAAAAGATAGTGCATGGCTTCACGAAATATCTGTCTGACTGCCCCCCTGGTTGCGACCCAAGGTTTACTCAAGTATTCTTCATGTTTTAGCAAACACAATATACAGTTTCAGTCGCCACGTAAACTCCGGGCTGTCAAATGGTATGTTCCTTCCCCTCCCTATAAATGTGTATGTTTCAAGCATGCTATATTGCTATTGTCTGTGTAGTGTGTACCGGTAATTGAAGAATGTAACCTGGGTCAAGAATGATGTGAACAAACAAACTAGCATTCAAAATGTTTGCTGCTGACCATGTGGCTATAACAAAAGGAAATGGCGGAATGCAGATAATCAGAAAAACATGAAAACAAAACATTGAAAAGGTGAGGCTAAAAATAAGTGAGAAAGGCAGTGTCTGTCTTTACCACAGACTTATAAATATGCTAGTGGATTAAATATATTTATGTATTTATTGTATGTTATTGTTTATAGTACTGCTCTTTCATTTATAATACACCCCATTAAATGGTATAGTCCAGGCTCATTAGCGCCAGCTGGGTAGGCCTATAAAACGCTACCACTTGCCAGTGAACTGCTGGGAGTAGAGAGCTATCTGTATTTGTCAATTGGTATTGTAATGTTCTTTTGGTGAATTAATATACCAGCTGGTTTTATTGCAAAGGCTTCTGTACTGAATTCAAACCGCAAAGACGGTCATTATCATAAGCAGTCATGGGGGTTTAAAAGTCATTAAGCCTGTAGATAACTGTTGTTTGAGTCCCTTATGTGAGTTAGCCATACATAGTGCCAGGGACGACATGACGTCTTCTGGACGTCTTTGCAATGGGTGCCACGGACGACAAGACGTCCTCCCAATTATTATTATTTATTTTTTCAACCATATTTTGAAAATCCCTCTAATCTGGTGTACAGGTGATGACATGCACATTACATGCATAATAGAATTACAAATTATTTCTTTCTTTATAATGGGAGAATTGGCACTCAGAGCCTAAACTGGTGACCACCAGGTGGCGCTGAAAGAGTTTTAAAGGAACATTCTGGTGATGATTGTACCGAGTTAGGATGTTTACTGTTTAGGTGGGTAACTGAAAACAGTTGTATGAGACTTCTGCCCGACAGCAACGATAATATGTATAGGCCTACTGTGTGCTTTATTATTTTACCTTTTTACATCCTGTTAAAATAATTTGACCCACTTCTTTACACCTGTAAACCTGTGATGTGACAACAATAGAGTTAATTGTGATGTGATTGTGATTCTCCCATCAGGAAGATGTGTGTGACTGTGTGTCCCACCAGGCCAGGGTTACACCCCTCGGAACCATCCAGCATGGAGCAGCTGATCCACATTGACTCCTCCGCTCTGCTAAAGGCTTCCTTCATGTTCCTTCAAGCTGCTACACCAACCCCAGAATGTGTCAGGTATGTAGCCTACCCTATGCCCCGGTCATACCATCTACACCAGTGGTTCCCAAAGCTTTCAAGTCGAGTTCCAAAAAAAAAGATTTTATGTTTGCCCAGGACCCAAACTAGTGAAGATTACCGATCTGACCGAAGCTGTCAAGCTCATACACTACTTATTATTAATATGTTTTTAATGACAATTCTTAGATTTAACTTTTTTATTAAAAAAATAGGCTATATATTTTCATGTAGAAAATAATGGTATTTTTTACTAGATTCCTGAGTAACCTATAATCTTTTTCTGTGACCCACAAATGGGTCCCGACCCACTGTTGGGGAAACTGTGATCTATTCTACACCAACCCCAGCATGTGTCACCTATGTAGTATGTACCCTACCGTATGTCTGTGCTTCTCAAGCCTTTGATGGTGCACCCATATTGCATTAGGGCTACGGACCCACATCATTTTAGACTTTTTGTTTTTGTTCTGAAAATGTTAGATTATTCTTTTTGAAAACCTTTTAAATATGAATTGCTCTTCAACACTGTAATAGCTCTGCGTCTATACTTAGATGCTGTTAAAAACCCTCCGCACAGCAGGCTGCTCTGAGCCAAGGTCATTATGTCTCATTACAAGGTCAACGCAGTAAGGCATCCATGCAGCCTCTTGTAAAAGACGTTTTGTTATCGGCCCTCAGGGAGTCCAGCCCACGCAGGGCGACGTGGTATTGTTACAAGACTCTGTGCTAATTTTGAAACTAATGGTTGACTCACTGTTTCCACGTGACGAATGTAGCCCGTTGTACATAATTTTCCTCTAGTAAATTAAATGTAGGACATTTTAAACAAAAATGGGATTTTCATTATACAATGAAACAGGTTTAGACGTTTTGTGTGTTTTATGTGAGCCTTTGTTTTTATAACCAGTGTCTGCCGTTTCTGTTCTAGCGGAAAATAAATTATTACATAACATTATTTTAAACACTTCACCCTGACACCTCTACGTTGGGACAGTGGTGGAAATAGTACTCACATGTTTTATTTAAGTTAGTTACACAGTCGGAGAACTCCGGAGCTTTAGGGTGGTTCATATTCGGACAGTCACATGATTGGTTTCCAAAGCAGAAGGCACTATGTTTGTTAGCGTCTGTGTTTTAGTTATGTTGAATTTAGATACCACTGGACATAATATTGTCCTTGATCAAGATTCCAAACACCCAAATTATGTTGTTTAACTGCTCACTCACTGTACTGGCCAGCTCCCAGATGCGCATCCATAGGGGTTAAAACAAATAGCAATTTCTTTCTCACCCGGCCTTAATAGTGAGTTTAAGTGTAGTGGCCTACATTTAAGATAGACTACACTCTTAATAAATCACTTTCACAACCAGACGTCTATTCTGCCTCAGTGGCGGTAAATCCAAGGGTGGTCGTAAAAGTAAATATGCTTTTGTTTTGCGGTTACCTTTCTTCTCAGCGGTAGCTTCCACCAGTCAGGGATTCCTAATTGAAACCTTTTGGTCTCGCACGTGAGGGAACCTGCTTTGTGTGACTGTCCATACCACTCTGAGGCAGTGGAAAGTGTCAACGTATGTAAAACATAACGCAAAGCTTACGTCTGTGCCTCAGCAGCAACACCCCCCGAGTACTGAACCCTGTTCTAAATCAATCCACATCGGAACGTGCAGCCAAGGCTTTCCAGAACACTGATGCAACTATGTCTCAATTCAGATCGATGGCCTCTTATTGTCTTAGGTGGAGTCAGTTCATGACTCTGAGTGCTCACTCACAGGATGTGTCAAGACGCAAATCTGTGGCTTTAGAGCAGTGGGTATCAAAGTGGGACCATGCAGTGCTTTAGTTTTAGAGATTGGCTTAATGCCTTAATCCATTCCTACTTTTACTAGATCAGTGGCCTTGTGGTTGAGTGTCCGCCCTGGGACTAGGAGGCTGGCCGGGGTTCAATCCCCAGCCAGGTCATACCAAAGACTCTAAAAAATCCTCCCTGCTTGGCACTCAGCATCAAGGGTTTGATTGGGGGTAAGTGTACATCAAGCTGTCTCACGCTACAGTAACAGGAGATAGGCTCCTGCCCTATGGGCCTCATGGCTCGGCAAGGCTACTTACTTTGTCACTTTTGCTGCTTTTTAATTAGAATCCCGAAAAGTAACCGCTTTGGACATGCTGTATGACTGCAGGTTTACGCCCGACAGAGATGACTATGTACATACAGTATATAACCTCTGGTGTCCTATACGTAGGTTGTAAATGGATGTCTTTGTTTACACTACGTCGTGGGCATTTGGGTGGCACAGTTGAATGCACCGTGGTGCATCTGGCTGGAAGCCTGCGGGAAGGACAATGTTTGTTGCAACCATAGACTCCTACAGGCAGTGGGTGTTGAACAGGAGGAGTGGGACGTAGGAACTACTGTATGTCCTCCCTGTGGGGGCTCCGCACTGTCAGCTGAGCTGAGACAGTATATGGCAAATCTAGCAACACGGAATTGTTTGAGTAGGATTAATTGATTAAATGAGCAAACCGGGAGAAAATAATAGGCTACTTAGAGAAAAGAAAAAAATCTTTGTACCAGATACAATCATTAGGCCAGGGGCGGTCTTGTGTGCATCCTGCCTTAACATCAGACACAATGCATAGCGTAGCATCAAAACATACCAATGCCCCTGGAACGAGCTATTTGACTTTGAAGTTCTCTGTAATGCGAACCAGTGGCAGGTGAATTCTTTTGTTACAGTTTCAAAAAACGTTAAAAACGAATTCAATCCGTTTTTTTCAGTAATTTCATGAAGAAATAAAAGAAAGATCAAAGGAATTCCATAAATTAGAAAACAATGTTTAAGAAGTAGTGAAAATACCTGATGTACAAGCTCAATAATAATGTGGCACGAAGCATCACTTCACATGTTTGGAAAACATTTATTTTCTCTTTTTGGGTCACAAGCTAAAAGGTTTGGGAACCACTGCATTATGCCATGTGTACATTATAGTATGTTCACCGCCAACCCTAATTGTTGGTCTTGGGGGAGGTGTAGAGTAACCACACCTAGACGACCACACCAGACCAATCTGCCAAAGATAAATAAACGAGATGACGCCCACAGTCACTTTTCACCTGACAGTGACCAGTTTGACCAGGAGGATGCGGAGGAACCTGATATCCCTCCCAGCTCTGCACCTTGCTGTAGTAGTCGCTATAGTACAGTGACAGAGATTGTCATTTCCTGCCTGTTTCCCACCCACCAACACAGCCAATTGTGTTTTTTCTTGGATCGCCCTGCCAAGCCGGAGACGAGACACCGTTGAGGAATGGTATCTATAGTCTCCACAGTGGTAGGCAGGAACCTTGAGGACCCCTTTTCCATCTGGATTTCCTTCTTTGGTAAAACATTTTGTTTTACTTTTTGACCCTGGGAAGAGGTCAGCCAGCCACGTATCATTTCAAGCTATACCAACAAGCTGCAGTAGTTGTCAGAGGGACACCGTTTTGCGCCGAACTATAAATTAATCACTTAAGCCCTATTTAAAAAATAGCTAAAATAGCCAGACTTGTTTCCCCAACCGATAATGATATGCCCAAAATAGGGACGTCTGAGTGAAAGTGGTTAAGCTTTACTCACACACAGTGAAACAGCTGCCTCATCAGGGTGGCCTGGGAACAGCTGGGCCGTCATTCAGAAAGAATATTAGGTGACAAAAAGCTACTGTACCTACTGTACGCCCCATTTAAAAATCACACCCGCGTGAACTGAGCAGTGCAACAATACTGTTATTGTTACTGTGCTGAACTCCTGTACTACTTGTACTGTACTCTGTAGTGTACTGTTGTGTACTGTAATATACTGTACTGTATTGGTAGTGTATGCATACTGTACTCGCACTGTACTCTTACTGTACTTGTACTGTACTGTACTAATAATAATAATAACTTGAATTTATATAGCTTTCAAGAAACCCAAGGACGCTTTACAAAACAGAAAAACAGACTTGTTACTCATACTGTACTTGGTACTCATACTGTACAGTACTATACTCATACTGTACTCATACTGTACTGCATTCATGCTGTACTGTACCTTACTCTACTGTGCTACGGTACTGTGCTCTGTACTGTACTACGTGCTCTGTAGTGTACTGTACTCTGTACTGTACTGTACTACTGTTTACCTGTATTATACTACTGTGTACTGTAGCCTAATGTACTCTGTACTGTACTACTGTGTACTGTAGCCTACTGTACTCTGTGCAGTAATCTGTGCTGTACTACTCTGCAGTCTGCACTGTACTGTTCACAGGGCCACGCCGCTCAACAGTGCCACCCCAGGCCACATAGTGCTACTGCAGCTGTCCGTGCTGAATGCATACTGTACATACACGGAGACGGACAGACATAGCCGGTAGTTGGAGCGGCTGCATCGCTCACAAATATTGAAAATAGTGGATCTACAAGCTCAAGCTTGCGACACGTTCTGACAGATTGTAGATTCATTTTAGCTATCATTGGTGGTAGGTAACAGAATGTTTGAACATGCCAACATAGGGCTGCCCAGTTGAAAGTGGTTAATTACTGTATGGTTGTAGACCAGAATGGACAGGCATGGATTGAGATGCACTCAGCGTTGATCTAAAATCTGATTAATCAGTTCAGAGTGGGGAAAATATACTTAGAAGAACTGCATTTTGCGTAAAATGTGAACACTATAGGGCCCAAACTGAAGTCCCTGACTGGAAATTAAATGCAACGTTCTTCCCTGACCTATAACAGTTTTTCTTGGACCATGACAGTGTGGCGCTTGTGACGACATTTTGGTCTTTTTGTTTTCTGGAGTTTTCTCAGGGCTGAAGCAGCTGCAGTAGCTCATTCTTTTCATTAAAAACATGTGTTTGCGGTTGGCACTTAGCGTTAATGTACAACACACACACGCGCACACACACGCACGCACGCGCGCGCGTGTGCACACACACACACACACACGAGTGGTGATGGTAATGCCTCCACCACCCATGTGTTCAAACCTCTGTGGGGGATGCTGTCATAAATGAGTGTCAATGGCTGGTGGGTGTAGTGTAGTGTTTGTATACTGTACTGTATGCTCTACTGGTTCTCAAAGGGGGGGGGGGGGTTCCAGGGCGTCCCCAGCCCCCAGCCAAATTAGTTAAATTATGGCATCAAAATCAGTTTAATGATAATCACTTCACTTCTCTTGTAAACCCGGGGAAAAACTAATTCACGTCTTGTATGGGGGTCCCTGGCACAAAGTATTTTAATAAAATGTTGAACATCTCTGAAGATTCTTCTGAATAATATAGTCTCCACTCCTTGGGGTGTTCTTTTTTTGTCACTGCGTATTTGCACATACGTGACATTTGTTCCCTGCATTTACCCATCCTATAACTAGGATATATTTATATATACGGAATGTGTAGATGTATAATTTATAAACCGTTTATTTTTAGACAGGTCTCCGTATGCCACATTGAGAACCACTCGTTTAAACCTTGATGTGTGTGTGTCATTATGTGGCACAGTAATAGTACCAAAGTATTGGCATCACAAATGTACCTTACAGTAATCATGCAGAATGTCCCGCTTCAAAAGTTGTGACCTTGTTCGCCCTGGCTATGAACATGATTGTGAAGTTTGCGGAGCCAGAGTGCCGTGGACTCCGGACCCAATCGGGGACCCGCCAGCCCCCAATCAGGGCACAGTCAGTGACCACAGAGTCGGTGCCAGGATGCAGGTTGATCCTCCAAATGCTGGAAAGGCTCGAGCGACCCAAAGGTGTCCCAGGCAGGAGTGGTGGTGAAGACCGGAAGGAAGTGGAGTGCCCAGGCCGCGCCACAGAGATCTGGTGGGCGTGGTGGCCCATGGCAGAGAAGGCCTGGGGATGTTCCAAAACCACCTCAGCACAGGGAGTGCAAGGGAAAGGAGGAGCGAAGGCAGATACAGTAGGAGGTCAGGACTGCAGTGGAGGAAGCAAGGACAAGCAGAGTGGCGGGTCTGAGACAGCAGGGGGCCTGGACCAGATGGGAGCACGCCATGGACCGTAAAGTCACCTGGACGGATCTCTGGCAGACTGAGCCACACCTCATCAGCTTCCTGATCCGGGCAGTCTATGATGTCCTACCTAGTCCAGCGAACATCTTCACCTGGGGGAAAGTGGATACCCCAAACTACCTTGGTGTTCAGCAAGAGGAACTCTGGAACACATTCTGAGTTCCTGCCCAAAAGCGCTGGGCCGGGGCTGTCACACCTCACGCCACAACCAGGTGCTGAAACCAATTGCAGAAGCCATCAGCAAAGGTATCAGCAGCTGCAGCCGAGTGCACAACATGTCCTGCACAATCGCTTTTGTCAAAGCAGGAGCCCAGCCGAGGGCAGGTCGTAAGAAGGCACCAGCAGGATCCTGGCATTTACTGCCCAGGACTGCAGGCAGCTCTCTCTAGAGTCTAGACCTAGAGAGGCAGCTGAGGTTTTCCCAAAACATTGTCAGCACCACCCTG
Source organism: Protomyctophum parallelum (assembly GCF_964188405.1). Taxonomy (NCBI): domain Eukaryota; kingdom Metazoa; phylum Chordata; class Actinopteri; order Myctophiformes; family Myctophidae; genus Protomyctophum; species Protomyctophum parallelum. The sequence goes on from NC_139718.1 coordinate 14,521,945, forward strand.
AGACCAGATATCCTTCTGGTCTCAGAGAGCACCGAGAACATCATAATCAGTGCCTGCAGGGGCAGGCCCATGAAAGGAAGAGAACATCGCTACACATCGCTGGAAGGCAAGATGTATGTATGCAAAGTTGGCAGCAGAGGATTTGTGGGGCACTCGCTCCACAAAGCCTTAAATGCCCTGGGCATCACGGGAACAGCAAGGAGCAGAGCCATCAAGAACATCACCGAAGCAGCCTCGAGATGGCTCTGGATCCGGAGAGGAGAACCATGGGGACAAGTGAATGCCACCTGTACACAAGCTGCGGTCTGATCAACCACGGCTGGGTCGCCTGGGTGAGGGTGTCTAATATTGAAAGACCCAAAACACCTTACGACCCCAGTTTACATTACTTATTTTGTACAGGTGCATCAGAAGATTCTGATGATTTCAAGAACTAAATCTTTCAGAAGATAGCAGATCACATGGCATCAAAATGCAATACATTTTGAGCTTGTGGATCGGTTATTTTCAAATACCACTATATGAAGTTTAAAATGGAGCTTAATTGGTAAATTATGTTGTGTATCAAAATATATCTAGATCTAAATCTACAAACTCTAAGGGATCTAACATGTTTATGTGAGCAGTCTGTGTTGGATGCGCACACACAAACAAACAGACGCAGGCTGCAGACACAGATTTAGAAGTGGAGCTGCACGTGGATGTAAATATCCATGCATAGCGAAAAAAAAAATGATTTCAGACCTATAACTCTATTGACCATATGCAGACCGCGGCCATCTTGCCATTAAGGTGATGGCAGGGTGGTAACTTAAACTAGGTGCAATTTGCCATTGACAGTCCATACATCTGATTGTATTAAACAACGTCAAACTCACCAACATTGCGGCTGTAAAGCTTGAATTATCCTCTTTCTATTTGTGTTTGTTTCATAACAATCCACTGAAGTCAATGGCTCTGCTCAGCAGTGCAGCAAAAGAATATCACATTAATCTTTTTTTTAATTTTTTTATCCCACGATTTTGTAACCCATTTTTCACCCCTGTGACAATCATCTAATGTGATCCTGGGCTCTACACACCCTCCACCAACCTAGTCCCATTATATGGTGGACAGCAACGGACTTGAACTCATGCTTCCTTCATGCCCGAGTGTCCAAGTTGCTCCTTTACACCTGACAGGGGGGAGTTTCCCTGGTTGGATGTAGCGCGTGGAAGGAACACGTTATTCCAACCAGTTCCTTTCTCCTCCATCAGGCGCCCCGGCTGGCCAGGGGGAGGCAGTCATTTAAAAAAAAAAAATAATAATCCAATCTTTTCCCCCTGATTCCGATCTTTAGAAAATTATGTGATCGGCCCCGATTTCCGATCACATGATCAGATTGGGAGGACAACTCTAATTTTATCTAGAGTTTTCAAATAATTGTAGTGGAGTAAAATATAAAATATTTGCCTCTGATGTGTATTGAAAAAGAAAGGAATAAGTAAAAGGACCTCAAAATTATACATACAGTACAGTTTTCTGTTTTCTGTTATTGTGGGGAAAGCTTTTGCTGAAAATAGCCTATCCACAAGCTCACAGCGTGTTGTGAGCATGTCGATGGGCAATTTTCTTAAATGTACAGGTTTAAGAAAGTGGTTAAGTACAGTACTTGAGTGAATGGGAAGTACTTGGTTACTTCCCATGCAACACTGATGCGTGCACTGTAGTGAACGGTGAGTCAGAAATGAGAGGGAGGTAGCCGGAACACGCCCTGTGGAACACCACACTGGCCGGCATGCAAATTAAGCTTATGACTTGTTTTTAAAAATCTGCTCCTTTCAGTCTTTCACATGAATCCGCAGTGGTAGACAAATTGCTCAGCGCACTTGACCGACTGTAACTGTGCCCAAATTTGGAGAATTTTAGGTCATCGAAATTAATTATAAAAGATGTGCAAGTGCCTTTTTTGGGCGGGTTAACACAGTTCTTCTTCGGTGTAATCCTCCTCAAATTGTCCAACTCGGTGTCGTGCAGCCACGCCCTTGTCTCTGGTCCCCCTGCACTCCCCATTACACAATGGGGTGGTCTGTATAGGGGACATGTTGTGGGGGTCATGTGTTCGGCAGTCTGCTCAGTCTGACCGCATTCACCTCGCACATTTTCAGGGCCGGATCTACCATATGGGCACTTTGGGCATGTGCCCAGGGGCCCTTGGGCACCAGGGGCCCCTCAATTATTATTATTTTTTTCCCACAGAAAATGTCCCTGCTAATCCGAATGAAATAAATGGTGTCTAAAAAGATTAGTGTTTTATTGTTGCCTTTGTTGGTGAGAAGGGCAGCTGAAAAGTGCAAATTGTGTGTGTAAAGCAGCAACAATGCGCTAGATTGGCTGTCACTCTGGGGGGGGGGGGGGGGGGTAGGCGACCGGAAATAGGCCAATATAACGGCATAAAACCGCCCCAAAACGGCTCCAAAAAACAGCAAAAATGCTGCACGTGGGTGAAGGGGGGGGGGCCTTCGAGCTTCAGTGCCCAGGGGCCCTCAGAGGTGTTAATCCGGCCCTGCACATTTTGCATTGCATAATGGAACCCTTTCCCATTGTTATTGTTACAGACCCGAAAGGGTCCATTGGGTCCAATGTGACTGTCTTGTTACACTCTCAGAGTTAAATGAATGTGCGTTCACACTCTTAAAACAGGCCTGTGTTATGATGATCTCAAGTAGGCTACAGTGTCACAGATGGTACAGATAGCACCTTCACTTTAAAGTTTTACTTTGACTAATGATCTTTTCCCCAGATGTAGTGTGTCTTGGCCCAGAATTAAGAGCCTAGTGTAATTTTCAGTAGAACAATATGTTCTTGCTTTATTGCCAAGCTGATCGACGTGAACGATAAAAGGAAATGAAGCATTTTATTCTCAGCGTTAAGTGTCCCCAAATTAAATATAAGAAGCTGTATTAAAAACACACTATCCCATATCCAAAAAGAAACGTGGATATGTTTTAATCTTTGGAGTGAGCTGACAGAAATAGGGACTTCTATTAACGACCAATAGTGAGGACCAGTTATACTTGGTTGAGTATCCTACTTGGTCCATCCATCACTGTGTAGTCAGACATGACTTTTTTTGTGGTGTAGCAGTTGGTGAGCAGTGACATAATATTACTACTGGCTGTTTTCTGTGCTTGCTCTTTGGCGTACAAACAGACTCATTAATTTAATTGGCTGCAGCTGTCTTTGCGCTGCTTTGACACGTCAAGTCCATCAGGAGCTGTTTTCCACTTGAACAGGGGTAACCGTGGATCATTTTGCTATAACTAATGCAATTTGATATGCATTGTAGGGCCATGGAGCTAGGGTTTAAAAGACCACTTCACCACTTTTCAACCTATCTTCAACTAATGTTCATGATAAAATACCACAATCTTTTTCTATCTTTTTGTCTATGTCTCAGAGGAGGGCTGTAGGAAGTTCATAAACCCGTCCACCAGTGACATCATCATTTGGCAGATTTTTTTGAGTGGTGCTAGCCACTCCTATAGACAGCAATGTGTGTCCCTATGTGTACGTGTCCTTCCAAGCACGGAAAAAGCGTTTGTTGACCACCAAGTGCCACTGTTGTGCAGCCTAGCACGCACACACGCACGCGCGCACACACACAGAGGGCAGGGAGGAGAGCCAGTACAGTACCATGCACTCAGTACAGACGGGTCTGATTCTTTCTTTTTTTAAACAAGATTTAAAAAAATATATATATTTAGCTTTTTATTATGAGAACGATGGCTTCCATTATCACATTGCAACTTTTCAGGAATAGAAAGCCTGCAGTTTGTCACTGGTGGACGGGTTTCTGAATTTCCCACACAGCCATCCTATGAGACACAGACAGAGTAGACCATTGAGATTTAGCCTCTCAGACCCAAAATGTAGAAGATTTTGTCCACAATTTCATGCTGTATTGATGTTGGTACCATAGGAGAGATAACAGGCAAACCCGGACCACTGTTTGAGAACCACTGATTTAATCAATTATAAATAGATAGTCCTACTGTAGGCGCAGACCTAGATGGGGTGCGGGTGTGTTGGCTTCTGAAACTACTGAGCTCGCTCTCTCTTGCTCTCTCATGTCAAGGCTTGGCATCTCGCCTGGCTCCACGTGGCATAGCCAGAGCCCTTTACTACTACAACTCCTTCACACTTGGAGCGAGAAGCGTGTAATGCATATAATGCATTGCTGTATTGACCCCAGCCCCCCTAGAGAGAGACACACAGACACAGAGAGGAGAGACAGACAGACATAGAGGAGCATGCTGTTCCCATGCAACAACGGCAGTGACTCAGTGTTGGCTAGCTTCTCCTTTTCAGTGAGCTCAGATCCAGGCTCCACAGTGTACACCCACGGTTCTCATAACGTTTTCATATCAAGGACCCCCAAATTCATATGTATTTGGCAGCGGACCCCCGATCTGACAATATTTTGTGCCCGGTAGTCGGGAACCCCAGAAGAGATGATTAGATTTAATCGTTTTAAGTGGATAGCAGAGTTCACACCAACTCTAAAAGAATATAATAAATCTCTCCACTGTCAGCACCACTGGCCTAAACACAAAAGAGGAGGTGGTGCACCAGAGGCAAAAACCTACAATTTATTTTTTATTTTTAACCAAATGGGTTCCCAGAATATGCTTTAGCAAAATTGCTTGCCAATAAAGTATTAAATCTATCCATCTACTTTCTCACAGCACAATAAAAGAACATGGGCCTGCTCTACAGTATGAACTTATCGTCTCTGTTGGGTGGAAAACCCATATGTCCAAAACTGTTACTTTTCAGTATTCAAAAACGGCAAAAGTCGCAGATCCACAAGCCCAAAACGCGTCGCTTCGCACCGCGTTTCGAGCCTGTGGCTCTGCTACTCGAGGCTTTTGTGTGTACTAGCAAAAACATTCAAATGACATTTCCGTTCCACAGAGACCACAGGGAGCTCTGTGAACTGACATCTCTTTGTGCCGTGCGTCCAAGATCCATAGGAATAAACTGAAAATGAAGTGTTTGGCTTGAAAAACGTGCTACTATATTTCTCCTCTGTTGTTGTTGCTCTGGGTATAACGCTGATCAGCCACTGCAGCTGTTCCACATGCTGCGCGGCAGCCATTCAGTGACAGCATTCTAATGGAATGTAGCCTATTGATACTCGTGAAATGCTTGCTACGGCTACGGCACGCACGCGTTTTTGTTTTTAATCAGTCGGACATATGAGGCCTATGATTAATGTCTATGTATCAAGGACTCTGACCTCTAAAGGTCACTTTTAGGCTATAGTTATTGTACTGATTGCACTGTGAAGTCTGTCTGTCTATAACTCTTTGACAGGTCATTCAGCTGTATTTTGTTTTTTGAAGGATGGCGATAAAAATCTAGGTATGTTTTGGAGCTTTCCCCACATTCATCCCAAGCTGACTCCGCACGCAACTTTAGGTGCATATCGTTGCTGTTGGGGCAGAAACCTCTTATCTCCGTATTTTAACGTTTTAATGTTTTTCTTTCATACATTTACGCCCTACTTGATCATACTACAGCGTCACGTAAAAAACTTCAAAAGTAGCTTAAAAAACGCGTAACGCATTTTGAGCTTGTAGATCTGCTACTTTTGCAATTGTGTTAATTTGAATCCTGAAAAGGGACATATGAGGTTTCCGCCCGACACTATGGAATCCAGTGCAATTTGACTTTTATTGCATGCAGTTAATCATTATTGCCAGGCATAATGTCAACACCACAACCCAAGAAGGTATTCTTCCAGTGAAACGTTGCGACAGCAACTTCATATTCCATCCAAACATAATCTTTGCTGTCAGGCGGAAACCTTGTGTCTCCATATCTCAACTTTGTCATACTAGTTTACACAAGAGACACTTTCTCTTATTTCTCACGTCACGAATTAGGCCATTTAAATTAGGCCTTTTAATGGCCTAATTTGCGACGTGCATATCTGCGATTAGAAAAAATCTGTCTTTTTGTGGAGTTTATGAATATTGAACCAATAAAAGGTAAGAAGAGCTTGTAAACAGTGTCTTTTATTTTCCATTCTCTGAAAAGCAACTGTTTTGGACATGCAGTACAAGGTTTCCACGCGACATGCGATATATATGCACAGGCCGTAAAGCTGTAATGGCGTTTGACATGTTTTTCATAGCTAAAGCCAACAAAGAGCAGATGCTCCGTGGCCTCCTGAAGATCTGGTGACCCAGATAGGAGATGTGATCATTTGGTAGATCTTCAGCAGCCTAGTCTCAGTGGCGGCGCTCAGAAGTGAAGCCAATTATCCTTAACTGATGTAGCAGATAACACAGAGCCCTATTAGCTTCTCCCCAGTCACTCACTCTGAGCCTCAACCAGACCTGCTTTTAGAAATACTGAAGTCATCAACAGATACAAATTACAAAGTACACTTTCTCTTTTTCTATAGGCCTACTGTATGCACTATATACTACAACGAATCCATTGCATGTTCCAAGAGAATTAAAGTAAGTGATTTGATTTGGTTTGGTAAAGTAAGGGTTAAATATGTTATTGTGCTCAATGCTACTGGGTGTTTGTTCAGTAACCGGAGTCTCCATATCTCCAGCTCTTTATTGACCAGGAAATGCATTTTCAGGTCGGGACAGAGAACTCATACATGATACAGGATAAACAAGTGACATCGGAAGTGATTTCACAAAGCAATGAGCAAACTGAATTGAAACTGATAAATGGGTAGCCTATATCTCTCCTGAAAATGTATTTTCTGTTTATTAAAGAGCTGGGGAGACAGGGAGACCCCTGTTGCTGAACAAACACTCTATAGCAATTACAATATCACAATATAGAGCTTTAACTTAAAAACAAAAAATATCACTCACCCTATTAATGTCAGAGTACGCCTAAACGGACACGCTCAATGGTGCAAGATCAGTGGTGGCATTCTTTTCCTGGTTACAATACTATACCCTCACCCGAGACAGAGGTGTGACATGGGTATACCCTCACCCGAGACAGAGTGACATGGGTTTTAAGTGGTTACAAGGTTTCTACTGCTGGCACAAAGGAATGAATCACCACAATTTCATTTGACTGGCAGGAGATGAGTTCAAACAATGCCAGTTCCTATACGAAGGCAATGGCAAGTCTTCACTGTCTTCCTTTCCTATTTTATTTAATGTAGATCCAGTCACCTTTTAACCCACATCCCAAACCCAATAATTTACATCCTTGTTGCAGAGAAAAATTCCCAAAAGACTTGTAGTAAATCTCAAGTATTAAGCCTTTTTATTTGTATAACAGGGTATATCTTCATTGAGGTATTGATACTTACTTACTTTCACTACACTCCTCATTGGGGTGAATATTAACGACATATTGATGGCTGTCCAGGTTCAGCAGCTCCACAGCAGCGTCGAGTGGTGTTCCAAAACAAACAGAGAAACTGGGTCAGAAGGAAAGGGATGAGTCATGCCTGGACGCCCATTGCATGGACTGTAAAAAAATATATGGACGACAGGAACGGTGACATCAGCCATTGGTTTCTACAGACCAAGCCACGTTTTCAGTGAATTCAAATCTGCACATCTTGGAAATAACTTCCGGCCCTGAACATCAACCGAAAACCAATAATGTTATTGGCTGGAAGGGCAGCGAGGGTGGCAAGGGTGGGTCTTCACTAAGTTGGTAGACCAAGGGTGCGTTCGGAAACCGGGAGCGCTTGTAGATCGGCTATATGCATTGCACAGTGCGCTAAGTGCGCTATTTCCGAACGCGCCCCCAAGTGAAGACCCTACTTTATCTTCCATTTTAAAATGAATGGGACCACAATTTATTAAACGCATATGATAATTTAAAAACTAAAATAAATAAACAAACATTAAACTAGCGATTGAAAAGTATTTATGAAGTCCGGCCAAAACCGTAAAATGTAAATGCTTCTGCAGCCAGCAGGAGGAGAAATGGCAACATCTGCTGGGTAATCACGTCCAATCCTAGGCTTCAAATGCAGTTGCCATTCCTTGCCACAAGGGTCCATCCATTCAGCCATGGGGTGTACTTGTACATCATGTCCAGGGGGTTTACCTGTACATCATGTCCAGGGGGTGTACTTTCTAGATGGAGCTTAGAATAGAAATAGGGCGGTAGTTGCCAGGGTCTAATTTACTCCCTTTCTTGTGCAAGGGGGTTACTTTGGCCAGTGGGAGATGATTGGAGCTGTAGAGATGGCTGAGTCTCTGAGAAATTTGGAGGGAATATTGTCATGGCCAGTGGCCTTGTGGGGTTGGAGGGCACTCAATTTCTTAAATACCTCATCAGTTGTTACCATAACTAGTTTAAAATCGTCTTTACAAACACCTAGGTTTCTGTAGAAGGTTTTAATGCACTCTACACCAAAGAGCCCAGAGTGGGAGGGCAGTTTGTTAACCAGCGTTGTTGCTATGTTTGTAAAGAAGATATTCAAGTAGTTGGCCACATCACTGACCAGTGAATGACCTGTGGTTAAGTCAAAATTGTGACCTGTAAAAAACACTGAGCGGCTCTATAAAAGTGCAGCTAGGTCACGACAACATGGCTGGGACTGGGAGGTTGCTGCCAACCGCAGGCTTGTTTTTGAGCAGCCATCCTGTGCCATGTGGTTGAAGTCTCCATCTCTCTTGGTCAGCCTGCATGCCAGGCAGGCCTGCATGCTGTGTGATCTAATAACGTTGTAATTGATGGATATTTCATGAAATGCAGACAAGTCAATAGAGACTTTCTTTGCCGGGTATAAATGGTGGGTTTCTTTAGACAGTTGGATCCAGTGAAAATTATGAACTTAAACACCAAGTTAACAAAATCCACTCTGACACATTTATGGCTGGATGTAATCTTAGTTTAGCTTTCGGGGTGGGAGAGAAGCTAGTTAAATTGTCCAGCGTGGTCTATGGAAGATATACTTATCTCCCTTTGTCTTGTCTGTGTAAGCATTATATTAGGCTACATAATGAATCATAATTGTTCAAAAACCCGACCTCCCGTTCGTACAGATTTTTTCTCGTTTTTCCCTACTCCCTCCAAAGTGCGTGTGGCCTCACCTAGTAATGCCCCGGCTCTCTGGAGGGAAGCTAATGACAGCTTCTATCTGAAGCCTGTTTGAAGTGGGGGTTATTAGAGAGCCTCTCTCTTCAGACACACGCACAGTCGCACACACAGACTACAAAAGCCTGGACCACTAGCGGCATGAAACTATACTGTGATGATCCAGGGTGAGAGACTACAGCATACCGAGCAGGGAAAATACAACATTAAAGTCTAGTTTTACCCACCCGCCTCCTCACACCACTAAATGCACGTTTCTAAAAAAAAGTCTGAATCTTTGGGAAAGACGGTTTATTTCGTTTGGAAAAAACATTGGTGACTTCTACCCTACTTCATTTCTTTAGAGAATTACAGATGGTAAACTGTACAAAATTGAGCATGTTTTTCATGTATGCCGTTGACTCTTACACTTAAATAGTTCAAGCACTGATCGATATGTCATCGATGTTGCTATGACGCAACTGGATCTGTTCCAGGGACGATATTGCACGTGCCCCCCCCCCCCAAGAAAAAAATTGCCAAAACACTAACTAAAAACAACACATAAATACAGTGTGCACACGCGCACACACACACACACACACACACACACACACACACACACACACACACACACAGTGTGAGACTGGCACAGTGTGTGTGTGCTGTCCACGTATGGTTATTTTAAGACACAACATACTTGGTGATAACAAAGGGAGTACATGGTTGAATATTTAACACCTACATGTAGTGTATGGATAAATTGTTTTGTTTTGATGAAAATGTCCATTCATTCTCTGGTTTCATTTCATAGAGGGAGCTGTAGGGGGAAAGCAGCAGATAAAAGTAAAAGTTCCAGGAAGTGATCACTGCTATAAAAAAAATCACACCCGTGTGAAGTGAGGGGCGATAATATATTAAAGTCTAAATCATGTTGCTATGATTAGGTGATGTAATGGGGATGTAAAACAAACGTTTAATGTTTGTGTTAGGGACAAGATGACGTAAAGTTTCGCTTCATTGTCAATTGCGTTTTTAAAACGCAAAACAAACTAAAAACTAAAAACAAACATTAAACCTGTATATAGGAGGGGCTATAGCGCACCTCAAAACTAAGGAGCAGATAAAAGTTCCAGGAAGTGAGGCTATGGGGGTTCTGTGTGTGAACGAGTGTTTGCATGGTGTGGGTGTGGTTTGACAAAGAGACATTATTGATATAATGTTGGGTGAGAGGAATATAATTTATTTTTTAATTATAATTTGGACTGGAGCATTTACTTGATTTTTGGACAAATTTTCAGCTTTTGTTGGATATTACTGAATTACTTTGGAATAATTCTCATTGGAATCATTCAGGGAACTTTCAAAGAACATTACGTTAAGGGTCAAAAGTTCAGGGTTTGGCATGTTTTCTGTCTCCATGACGGCATAATGCATTAATGCAGGTGAAGGACCTGCATATACATGCATACTGTACATGCATACAGACAGACATTGAGGGTCCTTGGCACGAAAAAGTTTGAGAATGAGAACCACTGATACAAATAGGTATTTGTAGAATTGGCCTCAGGTCTTCATGGGTTAACACAAAGGAAGTGATTGTTCTCAGGTGGACCATGGGGTTGCTTCCAATATTACTGTTGCTGAGTGAAGCTGTTGACTGAATGCCCCCCGCACACACGCACGCACGCACGCACGCACACAAGCTTGTAGATCGGCTATTTTTGAATAGCCAAAAAATAGGGCTTCAATGGTAATTGCATGTTGTGTAGTAATCTAAATCTGCAAAGTAACTAAAGCTGTCAAATAATTGTAGAAGAGTAAAAAGTACAATATTTGCCTTCGACAGTAGAAGTATAAATGAATGAAAAATGGAAATACTACTAATACTAATATAAAGTAAAAGTACCTCAGAATTGTACGACCCTCCTTTACGTATGGTTCTCGAGTAAATGTACTTAGTTACTTTCTACCATTGCAGGAAAGAGACCTCCAGCCCATCCAATATCCAACATCCAACCACAGCTGGAGATGCTGGAGAAGCGCCAACACCCGATCGTGAGTTCAAAGCAGCTATGCACGCACGCACGCACTCACGCACATATGCGCGCGCACGCACACACACACACACACACACACACACACACACACACACACACACACACACACACACACACACGAATGCTCAATGTAGTCAAGAATGTAGACATTCATGCAGTAGGCACATGGTATGAACGAACACACACACACACAGATAATGGGTGATGACAATACATCGGGTGTGGAGCAGTTGGTGAAATGATAGATTCAGGGCAGTAGACTTGGACAGTTCATTGCAGTAAGGACACTTATCTTAGATGGTTATAGAGCGGCGCAGTCCCTCCCCCTTTCAGAACAACGAACGGCCCAGGAAATGAAATGCAATGCATTCTGACCATAGGATTTTCTTTAAGTATTTATTTAAAGACGGTTATGCCGCGGACAAAGCCAACTCGGATCGTGACAAATGACAATGAACACAATATTTTGGGCCAATCAAATCATTAGAAAGAAGAAAATATAGGCAGGAGACAACACTATTTGTTTTGTTTTTCTTCTTATAAATTATTTGATCGGCCCAAAACATTGTGTTCATTGTCATGATTTGTCACGATCCGAGTTGGCTTTGTCCGCGGCGTAACCGTCTTTAAATAAATACTTTAAGAAAATCCTATGGTCAGAATGCATTGCATTTCATTTCCTGGGCCGTTCGTTGTTCTGAAAGGGGGAGGGACTGCGCCGCTCTATACTGTGTTCTGCTCTCATGACTCCTTTTTAGTCCGGCACATTATGCAAGCAACACTGTTGAGGGTCATATACCTACGTGTTGTTGTTCATTGTTGACGGTGTGTGAGGTATTTTATCCTGCTGCATCTACATTGGTGTTTCTCAAACTTTCAAGTCATAGCTATAGACCCCCGAATTGACATATTATTTGGTCCGCAGACAATTACCCTATAGCTTTCAAAAATAGCATGATGTACAAGCTCATAGCTGTAACCCCCCCCCCCCCCCCCAAAGAGCCCCACTTTAAGAACCCCTGTTCTACTGTACTCGTCTTGCCCTGTAACTGTATCTTAACTTATCTTTTGGTTGAATATTCCCTCTCAGGACAGTGATGCTGGCGTGGGGTGGTGGTTAATGATTAGTTGTGACCAGTATAAGCCACTGTGTCAGTCGGTCAGTGTGTCAGGACGGTCCGTCTGTCGCCCCCAAAGTTTCAAGCGTAATTCAGCTCATCACGAATTACGCGCTTGTGTATTTATGAGCTCAACCCCCCCAGTGTTCTCAGTGAACGAGAGCTGTTGAACGCACCGCTTTACGTGGCCACTCATTAACCACTTTAACCCACATCATCTCTGTCAGGTGGAAACCTCATATGTCCAAAAGTGTTACTTTTCAGCATTAAAATATATTAAAAAAAAAGTAGCAGATCTACTAGCTAAAAGCGTGACGCTTTGCGCCACGTTTTGAGCTTGCAGATCTGCTACTTTTAATGCTTTGGTGTGACGCTGCTGTAGTAGTATGATCAAATAGGGTGTTAATTCATGAAAAAGAAAAGAATGGAGATAAGAGGTTTCTGCCTGATGGCGACAATATAACTTACATCATCTACAAGTGCACATGATTCTGTAGTGTTGTAGAGCAAGCTCACAAGAGCTTGCTGACAAATGTTTGCCCCAGAATAGGAACACTATAGGGTTCATGTGGGTTAACTGTAGAGGGCCTTTCCTCCATGTAGACTTTAATGACCTCCTTCCATTCTTGTCTTGGACTGATCAACCTCCAACAATATCCCCCTGGAGACTTTTGAGCATAGTCTTGGTAGGGACTCTCTTTTTTTCCACCTCAGAATTACAGCCAACAAAACTGCCACTCTTTTCCCCCAAAGCCCAATGCAGTAGCTAAGGGCACAACACAAGAATGTCTCCGGAACAAAGGCCCGCAGTCATGATTTCTCACGTCTCTTTGACATTCTGTGACTTAAATGTTTTCTGTGCAGCAGAGGAGAACTTAAGAGGTGGATCGGGGTGTGTTCAGTCATGTCATTGTTCAAGGGGGCAGCATGTCTTGACCTTCCACGCCAGGGTGCTTGTTTCATCTGGATTGTGTGTGTGTGTGTGTGTGTGTGTGTGTGTGTGTGTGTGTGTGTCAGGTCACAGTAGTGCTTGTGGTTCCACATGAACGCTAGCCTTGCTATTCTGGGCTGAGCGTTCGGTGAAAATAGCAGATCGTCTATTTTTGGCAAAAGAGATTTCCTGTTTCCCAAACAGTGGGTCGGGTCCATGTTTGGCTCACGGACTAATTTGTATGGGTCGTGGGTAAATATCCCCCTTTTTTTGTTTTGTTTACTACATTAATTTTTTATTTTATTTCAAATGATTTTTCAAAACAATTCCAACCAAAATAATCTAATAAATAAATACATCAAATAAATTCAAAATTTGCGGCAATGACGACTCAATGCACATAAGGATTCTGCACTTCTGGTCAGAAGGAGGAGCCAGGCACAGACACGCCCCACAGCCCCTGGAGCCTCTTAGTGTCACCAACATCTCATCAGCCATCTTGTGAAACATGCTACAGCCCCCACTGTCTCTTGCGAGACTGAGAGACAGTCTATTTACTGTGGAGAGAACACATTCAGTCTCGCAAGAGACAGTGGGGGCTGTAGCATGCCACATGGACACTGGTCTGAACTGCCTTGGTTGGGTTGCCTGGAGGAGGAGGGTGTATGTTGTAAGATCCAGAAACAGGTGCAGGTTTACAACACTGATGATGTGTCCAAGTTTGTGCATCAGTGGATGCTTAATTTACAGGGTCCCGGTCAAACGTCTAAGTTCTCTTTTGGGTCTTCTTGAGCTAGAATGTTTGAGAACCATGCACTGGTACACTGGCACACTTTTGTATGTACAGTATGTATTGCCATGCTTTTTGTTCTTGCTTAATGTAGGCCTAAATCACTCTGGATTAAGAGCGTCTGCTAAATGCATAAATTGTATTATAAATTGTACACTGTAGGAAAACTGCCAAACTGAGTTTATAGACACGACCTTACATTCTTACTACAGTTAATTAAACTAATCAAGTTAAATCGACTAAAACATATTAATAAAATAATTTATTTCAAATCGTTTGCTATTTTTGGCATGAAAAGGTGAAAAGTTTCAAAACTGTTATTTTTAATATTATTGATACTATTATATGCCACTGTTGTCAACATATTGTGTGTAATAATGTGATTAATAGATTTGTTGATACATATATCTTTTTAATATATTAGAAAAAATACCCTTCTTGGTTATTCGATTAATAGAAAAAGCAATAATAATAATGTATTTTATTTATAACGCACTTTACATTCGTTGGAATCTCAAAAGTGCTACAGCAAGTGAAATAAAAGCAGAAGAAACAACACACCATTAAAAAAAATCTAATAAAACAGAAACATTTAAAACATAAGGGCAAGGCTATAAAAATGCTTAGGTAAAAAGGAAAGTTTTTAGTCCTCTCTTAAAAGTGTCAACCGACTGTGGGGCTCTCAGGTGGGTGGGGAGAGCGTTCCACAGTTCGGGGGCGATCGAGCAGAAGGCCCGGTCACCCATGGTGCGTAGGTTAGTCTTTATGGGTTTGAGGAGGTTGGTGTTTGAGGATTATTCTAGCAATGGCTAGAATAAACACTAAGAAGAAAATAATCTAATGTACCCCTGGGGAACACATGTTTGGGTTTAAGTGATTTTTGAGGGGCACTAGCCCCTCCTATATACAGCTTTTCGTCCCGTCACGTGTCACATTTGCCATTGACAATGAAAGGAGAATTGTCTACATGTGTCTGAACAAATCGACACAAACACAAACATTAAATGCCATTGACAGTGAAAGGATAATTTACGTCGTATGTGGATGAGCAAATCGACATTTCTAAACACAATGCAACTGTTTTAATTCAGCTCAGGGCTTATATATATATATTTATGTATATATTTGTGTATAATTCTATATAATTATATTAACATTAAATACATTGAATATTTTCTTAAACATTGCATCATGGTTAAAAGATGACATAAGTTGACAAATAAATTCATGAGGAAGTATATTAATTTTTTATTGGATGATCTACGATGATAAGGGCGCCCCTCACTTCACACAGGTTTGATTTTATTCCTAATATCGATTCCTGCCATTGACCTGATTGAAGAGTTTATTTTAATTGATTCGCTAAATATCTACCGAGTAGTAGCTTACCAGTCACTAGGCAACGCTCACTTCCTCTGTGGTCCGTCAATTAAATGTTTCCCCGCCGTACACTTCCATTATAAGTGCAATCTTTAGCAGGTTGAGGTGATTGAACAGAACGTTGATGTTAGCGGCTCATTACTAAATCGTCGCTACTTCGTGGTTACGATATTAACGATTCTGATGACTTTTAAAGTTACAATGCTCACATTAGCTATACAGTGATTTTGCTTCCTGATTTTCTTTTTGGGGAAGTGAAAGTGAAGGTTTTCATAAAATACCCATGCATGGGCGTCGATAAACGGACTAGCGCCGAAGTCTTGGTGGTGTCTGAGAGGCTAAATCTAATCAAATGGTGGTCCGTGGCTCAAATACCGACAAAATGTGCCTTGATATGAAAAGGGTTGAAAACCACTGATAACTTGTGTTATTCTTTATTTTATTTTTATTTATTTATTTATTTATTTTTATTTATTTTTTTGCGGCTTACGCCTTTTATTGATTTTTGAAGGGACAGACAGTAGGCTGACAGGAAACGGGAGAGAGATGGGGGGATGACATGCAGTAAAGGCCGTGTCGGGTCCAGGAGTCGAACCCGCGGCACACTGCGCCTGGATTACCAGTCCGGTGCCCAGACCGTTACGCTACGGCCTGGGCCTTTATTTTTGTTTTAAGCGGTGCCTAATTGCTCCAATGGCTGGCTGCGTGTGTCTAACTGTCTGAGTACGAACAGCTGCAATACCGCTAGCCAGAGCAGCCCAGTTATCACACAGCTCAGTTCACACAGGTGTGATTTTATTTCCCCCCTCTTCTTTCCTTTTCTTTTGTGGAAACAATCAAATATAGCTACAAGCAGTTGTTATAAGACGGGGTGGGGTCAAGCCCAAAAAGAAACGAGAATATTGTTGCGAACGCAGTGAGCCACTTACTATGAGACCCTGCTGCTCATGTCTGTGTGTCTGTCCCGCTGTGACACCACCCGCCCGCCACCAGAGGGCGCAGCTGTAGCACACACACACACACACAGGGCGCTGCTGTAGCACACACAAACACACACACACACACACACACACACACACACACACACACACACACACACACACACACACACACACAACCACACACACACGAGCTGCGTTCGCTTCCCGCGTTTGCGCGTCTTACTTGTTATAGGAAGCCATAATTTGCCATAATTTCTAATGTCAAATGAAGAGATTATTTCAATGAAACTACAGAGAGGCATGTACAATAACGGAGTGGTAGTGATATCATATTGATGACGTCATTCTTGCCCAAATATGAAGAGACGGCAGCCTGCATGCGCACATCGGTGTAGTCTTGCATGCACGGCAACCGGTTAACTCTTAAGTGAGGTCAGATCAGAACTCTGCTCAGTATTATAATTATACAAAAAAAGATTTTTGAATCCACTTCATTCAACAGAGACCAGGTGTTTTAAGTGGCTTTACCCCTTTACTCAGTGTTGTGCGAGCAGGAGATAGAAAACATATTGGGAGTCAAAGAGAGGATAAATAAACTGTCCATAAGAAGAGAGGATAATAGAGAGACGGAGAGAGGAAGATTTGTACATTCTCCAACAGAACCTACAACGCCATCCAATTCAGGAAGGAGTCTCAATCTTCCCAGGCTAAGGTCCACCGTTCTGGTTCTACATACAAATCCAGCCACGACGACCTCTACTGCTAAATGCCCAGAAAGGGATCCTCAGAATCCTGTCAGCAAATCGCCAGCATTGTCACCAGCCAGGAACAAGGAGACAAAGACAAACCGAAATTGCACAGTCATCAATGGTTTACCAAGACGTTGACTCCACCAGGAGAAGTACAGATACGTCAGCTGACTTATACAGGAATGAAGACTCACATCTGTAAACAGTGTGACAAGAGCTTCAGTCAGTCAGGTAACCTGAGGATACACCAGCGTATCCACACAGGAGAGAAACCTTTCCATTGTAAACAATGTGACAAGAGTTTTACTGTGTTAAATAACCTGAGGATACACCAGCGTATCCACACTGGAGAGAAACCTTTCCATTGTAAACAATGTGACAAGAGTTTTACTGTGTTAAATAACCTGAGGATACACCAGCGTATCCACACTGGAGAGAAACCTTTTCACTGTAAACAGTGTGACAAGAGTTTTACTGTGTTAAATAACCTGAGGATACACCAGCGTATCCACACTGGAGAGAAACCTTTCCATTGTAAACAATGTGACAAGAGTTTTACTGTGTTAAATAGCCAAGACACACCAGCGTATCCACACAGGAGAGAAACCTTTCCATTGTAAACAATGTGACAAGAGTTTTACTGTGTTAAATGACCTGATGACACACCAGCGTATCCACACTGGAGAAAAACCTTTTCACTGTAAACAGTGTGACAAGAGTTTCAATCAGAAAGGTTACCTGAAGACACACCAGCGTATCCACACTGGAGAGAAACCTTTCCATTGTAAACAATGTGACAAGAGTTTTACTGTGTTAAATAACCTGATGACACACCAGCGTATCCACACTGGAGAAAAACCTTTTCACTGTAAAGAGTGTGGTGAGAGTTTCCGACAGTCTGGGGTCCTGAAGACGCACCAACGTCTCCACACGGGAGAAAAACCCTTCGACTGTAAGGAGTGTGGTGAGAGTTTCAGACAGTCTGGGGTCCTGAAGAAACACCAGCGTATCCACACTGGAGAAAAACCTTTTCACTGTAAAGAGTGTGGTGAGAGTTTCCGACAGTCTGGGGTCCTGAAGACGCACCAACGTCTCCACACGGGAGAAAAACCTTCCAACTGTTAAGAGTAATAAGAGTTTCAGTCAGATGGGTGACCTGAAGACACACCAACGTTAACATATGTATCCACACCGGAGAAAAACCTTTCCATTGTAAACTGTTTTAATGTGTTAATGACTGCCAATGCCGTGATTTTTCCTAATGTCAATTCCTGCCATTGACGTGATTGATGTGATTTTTTAAATTGATGCAGAATGGTCTCGCTAATATCTACAGAGTAGTAGATTACCAGTCGCTAGGCAACGCTCGCTTCCTCTGTGGTCCGTCAAATGATTCCCCGCCGTCCACTTCCATTATAAGTGCAGTCTTTTTCTGCGTTTTTCTCAGAATTGAGGCTCAGATTGAGGCGATTGAACTGAACGTCTTATTTTAGCGGCTCATTACTAAATCATCACTACGGTTAACGATTCTGATGACTTTTAAAGTTATGATGCTCACTTTAGCTATAAGGTGATTTTGAAGTGAAAGTGAAAGTGAGTAGTAGCTTACCAGTCGCTAGGCAACTAGCACTAGGCAACTAGCGCTGGAGTCTTTGGTGGTGTCTGAGAGGCTTAATCTAATCAAATGGTTCGTGGCTCAAATACAGACTAAATGTAATGCGAATTTATATGAAAAGGGTTCAAAACCACTGATATCTTGTGTCTGTTTTTTTTTTCTTGTTTAGTGGTGCCTAACTGCTCCAATGGCTGGCCGCGCATATGTCTATCTGTTTAGAGTACGAACAGCTGCAATACCGCTAGCCAGAGGTGTTGTTGAGCAGCCTGCACCGCTCAGTTAACACAGGTGTGATTTTTAAGATACAGATCACTGAGATCAGTATTCGTTCGTCACTTCACCAGCAGAGCTCTCCATGTTGAACTGAGGCACATTGCACTGTACAGTCTACTATGTCTAAATTAAACATGAAAAGATGCCCTTCATACAGTGAGGTGATAAAACCTACAGCTGGCAGTGACAGCCACTCCCTTTACTTCAAAGCAGGCCCTGTATGCCATGCAATCGGGAACTATAATTCTCTGCCTAATTACGAAAGGGAATGGAAATTCTTTACTAATTGAGCCGACCGTTTTATCGCTGAATCGCGAAACTTCAAAAGCACCCAGGCCTCTTAAAAGGTTGGTTTTGTCTGACATGTTGCTAGACATGTATAATGCGCAGCTAGACTATGTGTCACAGCGGTTTATTATGTCATTCCCGACTCGACACTGACTGAAATGTAATTGTCACACGCATTCTGCATAACTTCTTTTCTTTCAACACAGTCACTCAATATAACAGAGATTAAGTTCCATTCCTTTGTAGAGAGCAAATGGGTAGGTAGGTACAACTTAAAAAGAGTCCAAGGCATAGCCTACTATTCCATTGAAAACATTTAAAAGCCTTTATTACAGACAGTAACTATTAAGATAAAAAATAGCTACAGCTGACCTGGGCCGTGGCTCAGCGGGCCAGGCACCTTGGCTGGTAATCCAGTCTGGCAGTGTGCCGTGGGTTCGACTCCCGATCCCGACAGCCTTTACTACATGTCACCCACCCATATCTCTCCCCATTTCCTGTCAGCCTACTTACTGTCTATCCCTCCATAAAAAATATAAAATAAAGGCGAAAGCCACAAAAAAAAACATACAAAATAAATAAATAAATAGCTACAGCTGACAAACGCGTTTCGCCGACAGAGCCGTCGTCATCAGGGCCCATAATATAGTTGGCTTGCAGCAGTATAAACAATATTGCATGGCTTTATACAAACTTCCTAAAACTAAAATGAAACGTGCAATACTGAACAGATTATGTCCAAATGAACTGAAGCTTGAAATCAATGCAGAAAACGTGTGCATGCATAACGTCTGCTCACAAAGACTCATATTGTTTTGTAAGAGATGATATCACTCAGTTATTCAGTATTTAATATACCTCATCCAAAATGAATGATGATTATGCTTGAATAATCACCTGGAGTGCATTAGTTTTCTGGGTCCTGCTGTGTCATACCTTTTCAAGAAGTCATCTTTAGTTTACTTTACTGTTTACGCTTATCAATAACAGCTAAATGCCTGAGAATGATTTGTGGGTTCGCTCGGGAGTCAGACAATGATGTCAGAAGCCTTTGTGTTTTCAAGTTGAATTGACAATTGTTTTAGTCCTATTTTAGTCATCTGAAATTGTCTATTCTTAGACGACTAAATATCAAAACACTTTAGTCTTAGTCTAGTCTTAGTCTTTAGTCAAATAAGTGTTTGGTTTGACACACACAGATGTAATAGTAATGTAATGTCTCATTTACATTTTAGTATCAAATGACACGAATAAGTATAGATGTTGATGTTGACACCCAGTAGTTAATTTTGACAGCAAATTCTGATTTAGTCTTAGTCTTCTTAAGGCCTATTCAATTCATACTCCAGTTTTAGGTGATAAGGTGGTTGGGATTGTGAAAACTACAACATGATGTCACACACATCTAACTACTGTTTCAGTGGTCATCCTATCACCTGAAACTGGAGTATGAATAGGACTTTAGTATTTTGAATAACATAACCTTTTGTTTGAGTACTTATTTAGTCATCTGAAATGGTTTAAATTTCAAATAGTCTTTTAGTCTTGGGGCCCTATTTTCACCATGAACTATTCAATTTTAGTACTATTCAAATAGTAAAAAAGGCAAAGAAGTTTAGGTATACAGGGTTTAGCACTGATGGAAATAGGGCCATTAGTCTTAGTCAACAAAATGTCACATAGTGAAAATGTATTTAGTCTGGCTTGCTGGAGAGCATTGGAAAAATGGTGGAACATACTAAAAAGGTCAGTCTCTCAAAATTGTTTGACACAAAAGTCAAGGTTGGATGAGCAGAGATCCTTCCCCATGCTTGATCATTGATTCCATTGCAGCGTTGGAGCCAAATGTATGGCCAGAATTCGCAGACCTATATGAGCTCACTTGACTTTGTGAGCCTGTGGCGCGCAACACCGCCCTGCGATGAAGTGTAAATGAGGCATGAAGGTCGCACATTAGGGGCCAGCTATTGGTGGAGAGAGATCTGCGTGATTTACTTCTTCACAGAGATTTATGTATACAATAGACGTATTGGAAACAGATCTGAGACAGCAATGTGCGTCATCATCGCAGCTTCTCCTTGTTCCAAGACCTGACATGTCCACACACACACACACACACACACACACACACACACACACACACACACACACACACACACACACACACACACACACACACACACACACACACACACACACACACACACACACACACACACACACACACACACACCAGCTACCAGGGAAATTTGTCTCCTTGCCAAGGAATCCCCTCTCTCTCACCTCTGATTTCCAGCCGTTCTCTGTTGCTAATATGTTCCTGTGTGGGAGCTGAGCCACGTGGACACCATCCAAGTTATTCCGAGCCCTAGACACAACTATTTGCAATTTACGTTTTAGGTTTTTAGAGCAGACGCTCTTATCCAGAGTGACTTAGGCCTACAAGGTAAATAATTAATCACATGGAATGCAGAGAGAACAGTGTAGTGTATAAAATACTAGGACGCCAGGCAATAAACCAAGAACCAGCATCTGTTTAATCAATTAGTCAGGTTCACTATGTGTTTTTGTTCAAAATTTGTGGAGATTAGCAAAACAATACATTTTCTTAATGTTCAGAACATGGGGAATCCAAAAATTGATGTTTGCATTTGCACAGACACCTGCATGGCCGCCATATTGGACGTTCAAAATGGCCACCATAAAATATATAATTTATGCTATCTTGGCTTCTAGACAACATAGAAAGTGAATTAAATGTGCTAATCCTATGTTTTCTGGGTCAAGGACACCTAAAGGATTGTGCACAGGAATTTGCAGTAGCGCCCCCTAGAGGATGGCCAGAGAAATTCAGGTTTACTATGTTAAACAATATACTTTCGTTTACATTTTTAGATTAGCAAAAACTATACATTTTTGGTATCTTCAGAGCATGGGGAATCCAAAAATCCTCGTTTGCATTTGCACATACATGCATGGCCGCCATATTGGTTGTTTTATGAACACCATAAAATATATAGCCTAATTTGTGCTGTCTTGGATTCTAGACAACCTAGAACCTTAATTAGATAGCTTTTCCAGGTCAAGGAGATCAAAACAGACCTCAATTTATATCTCAGGGTTATAGAAAAGCAAGAAAGCAAATGTAAATTGAAAACATAGTCTTTATATTTCTACATTAGCAGCAGGCATGTACATGATATTACACATTAAAGTGCAAAGAGATTATCGACAAGTTATAAGATTAAACTATATACAATATCTACATCTATCATTCAGGAATATTATTTTACAGCTCTTCATCACTGTCCGGAGTGTCATTTTCCACATTGCAGTCTGTGTCGTTTTCGCATTCACCACACAAACAAAGTTCTGTGCAAGCCAAGTTGTGTCTCCTGCATGAACATCTCTGGGTTGTGCAATGGGTTTTGCACTGACATCTGACCAACTCTACAATGGCCTGTGGTGCAGGTGGAACCTTTGTAGTGGTAGGGAGTATCTCACCATGGTTATTTTGATAATAGCCATGTTTGAGTGGGTCAAAAAGACTCTGCCACATCACAGTGCATAGTGCATAGTTTCCAGTCAACAGGCTTGGAGTTGTTGTGATCAGGGCTTTCAGCCATCATGAGTTATGCCCTGAAAGTACAGAATAACATCCACCGTATATTATACATAGGACAGTGGTACCCACAGAAGGTCACTGAATATCTTGGGGTGGCACACCAAAAACCAAAAGCCATAATTTAATATCAATAATTCAGTTATGTATTATCAACACAGTGACTAATCATGTTAGCTAGACAGATGCTATGGCAAACTAAGTTCATAAAGTGATTTGAAAATTATTCTAGAAAGATACAATAACTAACAGTAGTTAGATAACTGTCAGAAGATTTATGAGTTCATCCCAAAGGCAAGAGGAAAATGTTAGAGTGCAAAAAACAAGTGTTTATTCTGCAGTACTTACTTTTTAAGATGAATACAATGGCAAAAAGGTCACACAAACAGATGATCCAAAAAACATTCAAGGAAACAGACAGGCTTATATACACTGGGAAACAAAGTAGACACAGGTGAACTCAATGACAATCAACACAGGGATAGGCTTCCAGGCTGGGGCAAAAAAGGACACAGGTGACACAAATTAACAATAATCACATGGTGGAGAAACAAGACAAGTAAAACATATGTAAATGAATAGTACCTAATATGACATATCTAGAAGCATGATTTGATTATTTCCCTGACAACCCCTTTGGGGGCTGCACTGCAAGATCCTGACCACTATTATTTGGTCTCTATTACATTGCTTGACCCAGACATATTTAATTAAGTTTCTGGGTTGTCTAGAAGCCAAGATAGTTCTCTAGACACCCTTTCAGGTATCTATGCAAATGCAAACATAGATTTTGGATTCCCCATGCTCTGAAGATTTCAAAAATGTATAGTTTTGCTAATCTACTAAAATGTTATATCAACGTGAACCTGAATTTCCCTGGCCATCCTCTAGGGGGCGCCACTGCAAGTTCCTGTGCACAATCCTTTAGGTCTTTATTGGATTCCTTGACCCAGAAAACATAGGATTAGCATATTTAATTAACTTTCTATGTTGTCTAGAAGCCAAGATAGCCCAAATTATATATTTTATGGTGGCCATTTTGAATGCCCAATATGGGGGCCACGCAGGCGTCTGTGCAAATGCAAACATCGATTTTTGGATTCCCCATGTTCTGAACATTAAAAACATGTATTGTCTTGCTAATCTCCACACATTTTGAACGAAATTATATTAGGTGACATAGTGAACTGTGAACCTGACTAAAATGCAAACATCGATTTTTGGATTCCCCATGTTCTGAACATTAAAAACATGTATTGTCTTGCTAATCTCCACAATTTTTGAACGAAATTATATTAGGTGACATAGTGAACCTGACTAAATATGCAATCTAAATAACATTCTGTACATTGAAAGGATAAATGGTAAATGGTGCATTTATATAGCGCCTTTATCCAAGGCGCTTTACAGAGATTGTGCATTACATTCACCCATTCACACACACATTCATACACCGATGGCAGCGGAAACCATGCAAGGCACCAACTAGCACATCGGGAGCAATTAGGGGTTCAGTGTCTTGCTCAAGGACACTTCCACAGTAACTCTGGGGGAGCCCGGGTTCGAACTGGCAACCTTACGGTTACCATACAGGCACTCTACCCCTGAGCCACTGCCGCCCTTATACCAGGTAAACAATGAAGCTAGCATATATCTTTAAATAACATTATCTATATTGCATTAAAACAAGCCTAAGAAAACGACGTGTGGATCGAACGTTGTTCCAGGTGGCTTTCCTGTGTGAGCTGATCTGAACCTTTGGTTGTTTGGTTGAACCTTTGGTTCAACCAAACAAATCTCTGACGTTGCCCTTCAAGGAAAACAAATTGGTTGCCTTGAAGGCCAACGTCAGAGATTTGTACTTGATGTGGGCAGCAACAGGGTGCAGACAAGGGGGGAGACATTTTTGCTGGTTGAAGAGAAGACCAGCCAATAGACCAGCATGCTGTGGCATTCTGCACATTTGGAGGGGCTTAAGTGAGCATGCTGGGAGGCCAGTGAATCTTTGTTGTGTTCAAATAGACCTCGTATCTTCATATTTCAACTTTTTCATGTTTTTCCCGTAAATGAATGCCCTACTTTTTTTCATACAACATAGTGGATCTGTGAGCTTGTAGGCCATTTTAATTACAAAATAACTAATAATAAAAAATTAAAATAAATTGAACAGGTTTGGACAGGTTTCCACTGACCGCGATGATATTGTGTGACGATCTGTCTCTTCCTAACATAAACACTAAGTGGGTGTTTTGCCGTGCTACTGCACCATGGACAGGACCAGCTGGATTAATGCACTCTGCAATAGATAGGCTACTGTAGCATCCTGCCAACCCATTGGCGGTGTTCCTAGATCAATTGATAGCATCCTGCCACCTCATTGGCTGTGTTCCTAGAACAACTGCAGTGCAGAGGAGGGACAATCGGAGTTTACAGTAAGTCAGGGTAACCCCCGTAAGACACTCCCCATGACATGTGTTCAGGCCAACATCATCAATCAAATACGGTAGGCTTGGATCTTGTGTGTAAATCCAGTAAATCAGTGGTTCTCAAACCATCGGAAAATGTTTTGTGCCAGGGACCGCCATGAATAGAAGATTTATGTTAGAAAGTTATTCAAATATTTTCAAACTTTCCGATACATCTATACTTATTTTAACAAATAACTTCATATAAATGGATAAAGTGGATACAATTATTATGATGCTATGTTAACTACTTTTGCTGGGGACCTCCTGGAACCTGACCAGACCTTACTTTGTACTGTTGTACCCTTACTGGCTCACCTGCCAGTGAGGAGCCCCCACTGGGAGGACATGGCATGTCCTCCGTCCTACTCCTCCCGTTCAACACTATCGACAGGTGTCACCAAAGCGCATATAGGAATCATTAGTACGGCCAATTGTGGTTGTGTAGACACTACTTGAGCGCATTATCCACTTTCTACACAATGCAAAGAAAACGTGGAATGCGGGGTCTTTCTCCCACAGTAACTTGACAAGGAGGCATTCCTGTCGGCATGCAGAAAATATCAAAAGCTAAAGTTCAATTCACTGTATAATCCATTTTAGTACTGATCTTGTCGCCAAGTGACACACGCCACGCCTCTGTACAACCAAATTAATCACAGGTTAAATTCTTGCTGCCTGAACCCGGGGGGACACATACGGTATACTGTAGGTATAGTCAATAGAATTCCCCTCTCTCTTTCTCGGCACAGCACCGGGCCCTCGGGTCTCTGCTGTGGCCGACACAAGCTGAGGTACGGTATGTGACTGAAGTGGATGACCCTGTAACATGAGCGGCCCACTCTTCTTGTGTAAACTGGCGCTGAACCCAGTGTGTCTACAGCAGCCCAGCCGTGAGCTCTGCAGAGGGGACATGTCCATAGCGGGGACACATTAGCCTGGCTAATAAGCCGGACCGAATCAGCCAAATTGCCTGCCGGCGGATAGTGTTGTGTGATATTAGTCTGGCTTATTAGCCAGGCTAGGGACACATATCCACTGGTGGACTAATAAGCGATCAACCCCAGCTATACTAGAGTCCCAAGTATAGATCACAAACATTTTAAGCATATTTTATATTTTGACTATTCAATGAATAGCAGATAATACAAGCTCACAGTGTGAAAAAAGGCAAAGTATAGTTTAGGGATAAGGGGTTTATATGGACGAAAATAGAGCCTGTGGTGTTTTCCTCTTTCCTATTATTGTCGCTGTCGGACAGAAACCTTGGATCTCCATATTTCAACTTTTTGAACCAATGACAAGCATTACCAATTAAGAGCTTTTGAATAATAAAGAACTCATGTTGCTATGATTAGGTGATGTAATGGTGATGTAAAACAAACATTGTTATCAAATCTGAACAACGAAACAAATGGAACACATGGAAAGTGGAAATTGTTTTTTTCAACGGTAATCAGATTTGAACCACAGATGTGGTTCTAACTTGTTCCGAGTGTCTCAGTCTGGTCACGCGAAAATAACAGATCTACAATTGAAGCTCACAATGTGTCACATTAAGCCTTGCCTACACCTAGAGTATATTGTACGGTTATAGGTCGGCGATGTCGGAAATCGGAATACACGAATCCAATCTAAAAACTTGCAAATAAGAATGATAACAGTCAGTCTTTCTTGAAAAACTAAGTTTACCTAAGGGCTGACTCTGGCACAAAATAGTTTTTGAGATATGGGTCCCCTCGACCAAATACATAATTTGGGGGGGCAGAAGTACTGAAGTACTTCAGTGTGAATACTTATAAGTAAATGTCCACCACTGCTGAGGATAACTGTGTAGAAAGAAGTCTTGTCATTATTCTGGTATTCACCACGTTTTGGCACACCGTTGCCTCTCGCGACTGCAGACAGTGATCCTATCTCGCTAAAACAACTCATTTCCAAAACGATCAGAAACAATTTCCCACAAAACGTCCTGAATTGTGCCGTTACAGATCCTTCCGTCCTTGAGTGGCTTCCAGTCATGTCGTCAACATCCCTGGAAAGCAGTGTTTCCACTGTCATTCTAATACAGCTGTGGTGCTTCGGGCAACAGTTTGTGTCATAGCTGGTCAGCAGGCAGTGGTGGAATAAGTATACTCACATTTGTTGCTTTAGTAAAAGTATCAATACTGCAATGTAGAAATACTCCGTTACAAGTAGAAGTCCGTAATTCAAAATCTACTCGAGCAAAAGTATAAAAGTATTTGCATGGAAATGTACTTAAAGTACTCATTATGCAGAATGTCCCATTTCAAATTATCAGATGTATAAAAATCTTTTGAAAATATCTACAAAAAAAGATCTACAAGCTGACAATGTGTCGCATTGTGAGCTTGTAGATCTGCAGTTTTCAGCGTGTGACGAGGTGCATCATGAATTAAGCATTAGATCGCAGTGTTCGATCGGCCTTGACTTCCATCAGTAACCGGAAGAGTGGGCGTCTAAACATTGTGGCAAATGAAATTTTAATCTAACTCGATGTTAAATTGATATGTCCACTGCTGTCCAGTCTGCTGCAGTCCTGGACCCGAGCCGAGCTGAAGCCCAATGCCCAAGTTTCAATACATGCTCCTTCCCAAGTTTTAATACATTTCTGGAGAGGGAGGGTGACATCCTATATTAAAATTGGGGACGACCGGCCCGGCTAGTGGGTGGGCGGACCACGCCGTCACACTGCATGTCACTCTATGACTCAGACATAACCACCAGTAAGACGCCCTGAGGGCGAGAAGCGGGTTGCGGGCACGCATCCACCTTGGTGATGGCAGACTGCTGGGCGAGCGCTGGCGCTTTGGCATGGGGGTGTCAGATCAACATATGGAATGAATTCTGTACTGGCCATATATGGAGCGTGTCTTGAGTGTACAGGGTTTGATGAGGTCAGATCAACACATGGAATGTCAGAACAGGAAGGACCGGTGGGGAGGATCAACATATGGAAAGTCAGAACAGGTCAGCTCCATACAGTATATGGAGATCTAAGGGTTTGAGATCAGATGTAGAGTTGCTGGGCGGCTCCATATATGCAGATCTAGATAATGATTCAGTCTCATGTATGGTTATCCAGGGTTAGATGAGGTCAGTGCCGTGATCTTCACCTTAAAGGCTCTCAACATGCGGGGACGGGGTGCTGATGGCCTAGTCCTAGTGGTTAAGGCGCATACTGTATAATCATGGCTCTAATGCAGCATGACAGTGAGTCGTGGGTCATTCCCTGTCTCTCTCTCTCTCTCTCTCTCTCTCTCTCTCTCTCCCCCCCTGTTTCCTGTCCTACTGTATGTCTTCACTCTACTATCCTTAAAGGTCATAAATAAGGAGGACTCAACAAGCACAGATGCTCTGCAGGCTCTTGACAGATCTTGGAAACTTTTGAAAAACATAATGCGCACTCTTCCTTTCACTACTCTACGTATATTTCACTTCAAGTGAAATTGTGAATGCAGGCCTTATTACACGTAACGGTATTTCTACTTTTACTTAAGTAAAACAAATTGAGTTCAACACTGGAGGAAAGGCATGCAGCGAGGAGGGGTGGGGGGGGGACACCCCCTGTCTCCTCAGCAGGGGGTCTCCTGAGGTCGTCCCCTTTAAAGAGCTGTAGCACTTTAGCATTGCTGTAAAACTTGCTGTTGTGCGTGTCAGTACCCCTCCTCTCAGTACCCCTCCTCTCTCCTGTTGTGCGTGTCAGTACCCCTCCTCTCAGTACCCCTCCTCTCTCCTGTCTCCTGTTGTGCGTGTCAGTACCCCTCCTCTCAGTACCCCTCCTCTCTCCTGTCTCCTGCATCCTTCCTGTTGTGCGTGTCAGTACCCCTCCTCTCAGTACCCCTCCTCTCTCCTGTCTCCTGCATCCTTCCCTTGTCCAATTCAAAGGGGCTTTAGTGGCACGAGAAAACACCCACATTTGCTTTGCCAAAGCAAAAGTCGAACAAAACGGTCTAAACAAAATGGTGCATGTACAATTAAACGGGAATAAAGCAATGCGTTATATCCCAACTTAATGAAAAACATAAGAATTGTACGTGCTTTTGCCATCAAATAGTTTAAATATTTAAATGTATTGCATTCACTTTGTATACATTAAAACCTGTGGGACCATTAGCACAAGTTTAAAATGGTTTAAAAAGTTTTTCAAATATCTGTCTGATGAGGAGAGGCTGTATAGTTTTGCATACAACAACATGCCTGGCATTGGTTAGGATGCATTCCCATTAGAAAGCCATGCAGGCCTGTGGGGTACTTTCTTTTTTGTTTTATTGCCCCATGCATTCAAGAAGGCTCCAGACGTGTGTCTCAACTGAACAGTGCATTTAAATGGCACATTCCTCAAGTTGCAGTCAATAGAGGCTCCTACATGTTTTATGCACTAGCACATGTACATGTACTGTATTTGTAATAAACATGTCATAAACATGCATGCTCTATACTCTCCAAATGTTATCCTCACGACAGCTTGGTCTGGGGGGGGGGGGGCTTCCAGGGGGTCCCCAGAAAAATATATTAATGTAGCATCACAATGATTTTAACCACCATGTGTTTTACTTTGGCTAAAACATTTTTTGACTTGATAACTACTGTGTTAAGCGCGGTCCAGTCTGCGTGGTGTGTGTGCAGTGCTCAGTTCACAGTCACACAGGATAGCAGTATATGCACACTGTGCACTTGAACCCTAAGTATCCCTATACTGTACTGTAATGTACTTAGTGTAGAGCGAATACAGCAGGGGGACCTTGTTTATATCGTTGCTGTCGGGAATCAACCTCTTATCTCCATGGTCTAACTGTTTATGTTTCTTTTTGTCAATTTAAGGCCTACTTGATCATACTACAGCGTCACACAAAAGCATCAAAAGTTGCAAAACTGCAAGCTCGAAACCGCCACGCATTTTGAGCTTTGTTGGATTCTGCTGCTTTTGACACTTTTGAATTTGAATAATGAAAAGTAACAGCGTTGGAGATATGAGGTTTCCACCCGACAGAGACGATATAGGGGTTATTAAACTCATACATACTGTGTTGGTGATCGAGATGTGAGGGTAAAGTCTGTAGGTTCATAGGTTATGTATTTCGAATGCCCCCGCCACACACACGCACGCACGTGCAGACACGCGCACACACACGCACGTGCGCTCAGACAAGCACACACACACACAGGCTGAGAAAAGAGAGAACATTCAAAACAGTCAATCGGTGTGAGTCGGTCGCAACAAGGGAGGCAGTAGAACTAAACAAACACAAGTATACAACTCACATAAAGCAACAATCGTAACAACAAGTGAACCCAGGAGTCCTCAGTAAATAGACGGGTCTTTTAGCATGCTTTTAAAAGTCCCTAAAAGGTGGTGGTGGTGGTGCTCAGATTATATAGCACTGGGTGATCGCAGGGGGGGTCATAAAGTAATTGTCTGGGGGTCTTCAACCTTTTTTCAGGTCCAAGGCCCCCTTGGCTGAGAGCTGACAGCATGTTATAATATGTAAATGGTGCATTTATATATCACCTTTATCCAAGGTGCTTTGCAGAGATTGTGCATTACTGTACATTCACCCACACATTCACACACCGATGCTGGAGATAACCATGCAAGGCACCAACCTGCACATCGGGAGCAATTAGGGGTTCAGAGTCTTGCTCAAGGACACTTTGACACTAACTCTGGGGAAGCCCGTCCCCCCGGTTACCATCTGGTCACTCTACCCCTGAACCACTATATGTTGTATGTATGGATTCATGTTCACGTTTCAGACATATAAATTACACCCCCCTTGTAGTAACACAGAGGACCCCCTAGGTGTGCTGCCGGACGCCCCCTGTTGAAGACCTCTGGCCTAACCCTCTGTGGTCTAAGGTATATTTCATTCTGGAGGCCTTTGAACATGGACACGCGAGGCAGTACATAGATATATGTATATGAACAACTGGCAAGACAAGCGAGGACTTTCAGCATTACAGATTGGTCGATAACGAGTATTCGTGGGGGTGTAAGACGAGACGGAGGAATGTGAATTTGTCTGGAGCAGCTCGACGGGATCCCTCCGTGGAACGAAGGCATCTGCATGGACATCATCTCCTGTCTCGTCTTGGAGGACGGAGGGCCAGAGATAGCTATCACTAATAGTGGAGAAACCACTGCAAAGCAGCAGAAAGGTCAGCAAAGGGCACACACATTCTGCTCAGGGTCAGGAGGAGAGGGTGAAGGATGGCTGTACATGCTGGGCTGAGACATAACCACTTAGGGAAAAAACATAAATAGGTGTGACTTTGCCCTTTTTTAAAAGGACAACTTCAACCATCTTCATATAGTTGGTCCTCACTAATAATAATGCTCATTATGAGACAAATGGTAAATGGTGCATTTATATAGTGCTTTTATCCAAAGCGCTGTACATATATTGTGCATTACATTCACCCATTTAATACACACACATTCATACACCGTCACCGATGGCGGATGAAACCATGCAAGGCACCACCCTGCACATTGGGAGCAATTAGGGGTTCAATGTCTTGCTCAAGGACACTTCGACACTAACTCTGGGGGAGCCCGGGATCAAAACAAATCGGCTGCTCTACCTCCTGAGCTACTACCGCCTCTGAGATGCCACCATTTCCATCTACCCGCTGCCCGTTAATTACACAAGGCAGCTGGCGCTATCCCCAAACGGTATCTTACGGCCGCGGTACCCACTATTCATTATACCGACTCCGTTATTTGCACCTGGAGGTGCGGCCATGGGCGTGTTGTTGCGCTATCCCTAAAATGACTATCTTGTCCACCTGCGTATATGGGGAAGCGCACAGCGGATTCTAAAAGCCACCCGCTATGCCAAATCTGTTTGGTAGAGCATTTCTGCAAGGGAAATGTCGGGCGCACAACATTCAGAGGTCTCTCTCACTCCTCATTCTCGAAAGAATCTCTGTGATTCTAATTTATTGGGCCCTTAATTCTTTCCATGCTGCTGTGCAGTGTGCATAGCATAGAGCACATTACATGAAGACAAGGTTGAAAATGGTGGAACTGCTCCTCTGAGCTCATTGTACGACGGGTCGCACAAAAATAGCCACAATGAAAGAAATAACCATCTACATGCTTGTTGATATTTTGGAAAACATTTCAGCAGTTTTGAAAAAAAGGAATTAGGTTGTGCGATGTCATTTTCACCTATACTAAAATTACATCCAAAATAGAGCTTCTAGACCAAATAAATGTGAGAGTTGAAATTGGTGCTACAGTATAACCAAATAGTACTCTCTGTGTCGGATTTCACTCAAAGTAAATATTGACGCCTGAAGTTGTTTTCAAGCCTCTCCTCTCTCTGCCATGGTTTACACAACAACATATTGAGTTTCAGAAGGCTGGCTCTCTTCCCTTGACTGTGCGTGGCTGGCTGTCAGGAGTCTGCACTTATCAGTAGAACAACAGCAGTCTAGTCTTGTGTGTGTGTGTGTGTGTGTGTGTGTGTGTGTGTGTGTGTGTGTGTGTGTGGGTGGGTGGGTGGGTGTGGGTGTGTGGGGGTGTGGGGGTATGGGGGTGCGTGTACTGTGTGTGTGATTTGTTTTCGGGAAATGCTGATGCCATTGTGCCAATTTTCCTGCACAACTTTCAATTAGTTGAGTAATATTTGACTAGGAGGATACTCGAGAGGTTGAGTACTTTGTCCTTCACTGCTGATAAAACTCTTACACCCCAAATGCATGCTGCATTCCAATCATTCCAGCCTCCACAGGTGATCTCCCTCAAGAATAGCATCAGATTAGTGTAGGTTTCTGAAACTAGACCCTGTGGGACACCTCCCACCCCCAATCCCAGACTCCACCCCGGTTTCATTATTTCGAGCACCAGGATTGTAACGCAACAAAAGGCTGCCAGCTCAGAGAATCAATGTTTTGGGTGAGTCTTTGGGTGGAGTTGTGTTGACACGGTCCCTGGACTTGCACACCACAAGCAGACCGTCTGCACCTGGATGACCTTTGGTCCAGAGGTCGTGCCTGGCTGCACTCCGCTCGGCTAAACGCTGGACACCTACGGGCCTGTAGCTCTCACTCTTCACGTCGGCGCACTGCATTCTGACCCCAGTGCTCTTAGCTCTGAGCTGCAGGAATGATCTGGCATTCCACTGGCACCCAAAACACACACTGACTGGTCATCAGGTGAACCTCCAAGGTCACATCTCAGCACCACGCTTATCCTGTTATCAGTAAAAACTGAATTCTGTCGACTAAAAGTATGGCGAAAAATGACTAAGGCTAAATATATTGACCATTTCGTCAATAAATAAAAACTAGACTAATGTTAGGGAGGGACTAGTAGAGAGGATTTCCAGTAGAACTAAAATAAGTCATTTTATAATTGGTTGTGCTCGGGTGTTGCGCTCTGAAAATAGCAGATCTACAAGCTCACAATACATTGCGCTGCAACGCGTTGTGGATTGGCTATTGTCAGCATGCAGAAATAAAACACGCCATTACGACATCAAGGCCCGTCAAAATGTTTGTAGACAAAATCAAATTTCTACAGATATTAGTCAACTAAAACTAGACAAAAATGTCAGATGAGTAAACTTATGAGTATGACTAAAACTATATACAGTATATATATTTTTGTTTCCACAGGAGTCCCTCAGGGATTATAACCACACCTGGGGGTCTATTAGAGTAATGTTAACTCCATAGACACATAGAAAACAGAAAAAGTACAAAAACTCACGGCACATGAAGAAATACCTTATACCTCAGCTTATTATAGGCTGCTCATTCGGTATGTGGACTTTTATGCTTGTATAATGCATGTCTTTTTCTTAAAATGGTGACTCATATGAACTATAGTTTAATGTAGATTATCGTTTTGTTTTTTATCAAATGTAAGTTGTATGTTGTATGTTGTTTAACCCCAGGAAGACTAGCTGTGCTTAAGGGCACTGCTTCTCAACCTGTAAATGTACAGTGTCCCACAGAAGCAGTAGCAGAGTCACAGCAGATCTACAAGCTCGAAACGCGTCTCGAAGCAGCGCGTTTTGAGCTTCTAGATCTGCTACTTTAGCTGCTTTTGAATTTGAATCCTGAAAAGAAACATTGTTGGACACTTTACCGACACATACGATGATATGCTGTAGTTCCTATTTGTGGTAAGGCAAAAACAGTGGGCTTGATATTTTGTTCTACTGACCTCCATTCCATATGGATGAGGTCAGCCTGACGTAAAGAGGCCTGAAGCCAACCGGAGATGCAGATGCTGTTGCACGTCTGGCTTTTCTGGCAGGACTGACCGCAGTGCTGGAAGACGTACTCTGAATTGTTTTCTTTACTTAGGTAAAAGTAGAAGTACCACAATATAGAAAATCGTTGCTGTCGGGAATGCTGTGCAGACAAAATGCTGTGAAACTGTAAAAAGCCTGTATTCCAAATTTGACTTCAGTACAAAAGCACAAGTACTACTTACAGTACAGTCAGTGCCAAAGTGAAAGTACTGAGACTTTGTGAACTTTTTCAAAAATAGCTGATCTATAAGCTCACAATGTTGTTGACTATCCGCATGTTTGAGCTTAAGTAGTGGACTAGTGGTTAATGCATGTTTTGTATTAATAATCTAAATCTGTAAAAGTATTCGTAACTGTCAAATAATTGTCTTGGAGTAAAGTAAATTTTTACTTAAATACAGTACTCTTTCCACCACAGACTATATGAGCATACACTGACTGCACTGCTACTTGGCTCCACTCAGAATATAAATCAGCACATTTAAATTGTGTTGTGCAGATGAGTGATAAACCAGTGCAACTTCTTTGTTTAGCACCCTGCTATAGAAGCCAAAAAGCACAATCTTGCCTTTGTGCAATGCCTCGTCCACTTGTGGTACTGTACTTAAGTATAATTTATGTGAAATTTGTACTATTTTTTTTTAAACCAGCTTAAGTTCATAAAGTCTTGTCGGATAGAAAACTCATATCTCCAAAACAGTTACTTTTCAGGATTAAAAGAGTCTCATTTGGAGCTTGCAGATCTGCTACTTATGATACTTTTGTGTGACGTTTTAATATGATCAAGTAGGGCGTTAATTTACAAACAAATACAAAAACAAATGTTAGAATATATGGATATGAGAGGTTTAATTCTGCCCGACAGCAACGGTAACTTAGTGTTGTATTGGTTTGAGTCCCAGGGAGACAATATTTATTGTTAGGTCTTGAGCTGGAACGTTTGGCAAGCCCTGCTGGTTTTTACAGGTGCTGGCCTGGTGGCCAGTGGGACTGACCTGGTGGCCAGTGGGACTGACCTGGTGGCCAGTGGGACTGACCTGGTGGCCAGTGGGACTGACCTGGTGGCCAGTGGGACTGACCTGGTGGACAGTGGGACTGACCTGGGCACACTTCTTAAAGCAGCCATCAGATGGCCAAAGTGTCCCACTGGTCCATGCAAACAGATGTTGTTAGTCATCATCATGCATGACAGAATGGTTTGGGTTGAGTGTGTGTGAGTGTGTGTTGTAAGACCACAGCTCTACTATACAGTAAGGTGGTACAGCCAGTGAAGTGAATTGATACAGTGAAGTGTTTTCTAGAGGCAGACACACAGACAGTCTTACTGTATTCTTCAACTAGGATACCTTTTGTAACCCAGTTTTGTACATTTATTGTCCATATTTGTTAGAATTTCACCATGACATAATAAATATATATTAGTAAACCTATTTTCGCCAGAAGAGTATGCCTACATATTTTATTTTGTATATAAAGTAAATGTGCTTCTGAATGTGTTGATTAATGCAAAAGGTTATCGATGGGATAATGGCTAATAACATATTTGATAGTTGCAGTGCAGGGCAGGTCGACTTCACATTGAGTTTTCCTACTGTTGGTTTCCTTCAAGGTATCCTCCCTTTCTCCAAGGCTTTGCTAGACTCAACAAAACTGCTCCTTCTGCTTTTCTAGGGAGTAGGTTTCAGTTAAAGCACGACATCACGGCCAAGAATCACTGAAAGATAAGCTTAGGTCCAAAACTATTTGGGCTAGCCGCTTAAATTAATTAGGATCCATTTGGCTCAAAGGAAAAAGCCACAGACAATGACAATTATGTCAAGACATTGATTCATTTCCTGAAGTGTTTATTGTTCAGTTGGCATTACAAAATAACTGGTTTGAGTATAAACATCACCTGGGTGGGTAAAAACTTTGGTACAAATGTTTATAGAAATGCTTCACTAATGATAAAAAAAGACAGAAATACAAAAAGAAACAAAAGAAACAAACAAAGACATCCTCATGTCAGTGTGCAAACAAGTTTATACAGACAAAAACCTTTCCACATAAATTATTTAAATAGCATGTATCTACACAAATGAAATAACCTCTTTACATAAGACAAACATAATAATTTATTAACAAAATGGAC
Source organism: Protomyctophum parallelum (assembly GCF_964188405.1). Lineage (NCBI taxonomy): Eukaryota > Metazoa > Chordata > Actinopteri > Myctophiformes > Myctophidae > Protomyctophum > Protomyctophum parallelum. Next base: position 14,558,664 of record NC_139718.1, read on the forward strand.
AGAACATACAAATAGCACAACATAAAAACATTTCTCATCCATTACGCTTCTCTTGGGACTTTTACCTCTACAAAAATATCTTATATACAGTATATAATTGATTGTACTAACGTTTTGCTCAAGAAGGATTTGCTTGGAAGCCAACCAAATGCATAGTTACTCATACGCTGGTGAAAAAAGACATCCTTGTTTTGTTGGCCCTCAATACAAATATGAATAATAGTCATGAGGTATTATTTGTACATCAAGGGTTTCCTCCTTGGACCTTCCCTTGTCAAAAATGTACACACATGCCCAGCCAAACAATCATGCATACTGTGCTGAAGAAGATTAAGGAGACGCACTTTGTCCTTTTTCTGAAAGACTTTGGTCGGATACGACACGACACCTCGCTGTGAAAGCTTTTACTGTATTCAAGAATCCAGTTATTTGGACATGTTGCTAAGGGTGCGGTCACACCGAACTGTGACTCTGCCTATAGGGGCAGATTCTGCCAATGCTTTTCAATTGTGTTGTGTTTTTTTTGTTTTGTTTTTTGCAGAAATCTACGAAATAATGCAGACAAACCGTATCGGCAGAATCCGCCCTCGTAGGCAGAAGCAAACCCCGGTGTGACTGCACCCTAAAGGTTGCCTTTTCTTTTGGCAGATAAGAAAACAAAAGAACATGTTTCACTGCCGATAACCTCTGGTGACTAAATAAATAAGAACGTATGCACTCCCCTTAATACCAATTGGCCCCTCATGGCAGGATAAAGACTGGCCCTTTCTGTTCATGTCCCTCGATGCTTTCAGTAAAGATCATATATTATATAACATATTGGATACTAAGAACTCCTCCCAAACAGTTTGTTGCCGCCTCTGGAGTCCTGTCCTGTGCTGTCCTGGATCGTGTGCTCTTATTGCACAAATGAATCATCAATCTCGTGTTCTTCCCTGTTCACGGAACTGCCCTGTGGCTTGGCTGATCTGGAGACCTTGTACAGGTCTGCAGGGATCGGTCGGCCGGGAGACTCGGTGGGGGGAGTGGGGTGGTCAAAAGAAATACAAAACAAAAACAATTGGCTTGGCTGTCAGCCGTACAATGCTCTTCACGGGAAAACACAATCTCTCTCTCACACACACACACACACACACACACGCACACACACACACGCACACGCACACAGGCAACACTCGCTCTTTGATAGTAACAGTCAGTCCGTACTGTCCATGGTCCCTCAATAGTTCCTTCAAGGGCCATTATGATCGGCCCGGTCGGTCTAAGCAACGCCGCCTACTACTTTCTTCATATCGAAATAAGTCTTCTCGAGTCCACAGCAGATCTGAATTAACGCTAGAAAATGATAAAGTCCCCCCCCCTCCCCCCCCAAAAAAAAACAAAAACAAAACAAACGAACAATGCTCTTCCATTTGGACCCCCTTCTGGAGAGGAATACCATCGACCAGCTGTGGTCGAGGGGTGCATAGCAACGTGTGTGTGGCCCTCCTTTCTTCCCGCGTCGGTCGGCGCAAGAGTGAGTGGAGGGGTCGGCGTCGCTATGCGGCGTCTGTGTGTGGTGCAGTGGTGCAGAGTCATCATAAAGTCCTGAGGTCCCTTTACCTCACATCAGCTCACTACTCGCTCTCCGTTCCACCAATGTGCACGTCTCAAAGGGAAGAGCTACAAAGATCATTGTCCCGGGTCTTAATTTGCATAGTCGTCGCGTTGTTGACACAGATGGATACATTCTTCCGGCAGGACGTCAGCAGCAGTCCCATTTATGCGTCTGAAACGGATACAAAAAAAAGAACGGTGTTACAATCGAAGTGCAAGATCGTTACGACCTGATGGATATTATTCGTGTTTTCAAAAAAGTAGGTAGGGCGGCGCCGACTGAGAGTGCAGGACTCACCTCTGCATTCGTATTTGAGGTCTGAGAAGTACACCATCTCCTGAGAGAACACGTAGAGCCCTAGCCGTCCACCCGCGTACGTCTTGTCGTAGATGTTTCCAGAATCGGCCATGATTCTCTTGCCTTCATACATCACCACTCTGAAGAGGAATTAACCACATTAATTCATCGGCACATCAAACGCTAGAAAGGTCAGACCTATAACCCGTGGTGGAAAGTAACTGTTTACTCCACGACAATTATTTGAAAACTTTAGTCACTTTTTAGATTTGGATTCTTAAGCCCAATTTTATGCTGAAATAGCAGATCTACAAGCTCACAGTGCGGCAAGATGCCAACCCCGCTGTGAGCTTGTAATTCTGCTGTTTTCAGTACCGGTTCTTTTTACTTTTAATACTGAAAGTATACCTTGACGCCAATACTTTCACTCAAGCAACATTTTGAATACAGGACCTTTTTTCCTCTCATTTACTTGAGTATTTCTATATTGTGGTATTGCTACTTTTACTGAATTAAAAAGAGAGAAAGATGGTGACCGTAGTAGTTACCTAATGAGTCCGGTCTTGGGTCTGTGGATCAGGTTCCATCTGTAAGCGGTGTAGTCCTTCCATCCGATGTTCTTAGGGTCGTGCCACAGGGTGCGCACCTGGATGAAAGGAATCGCAAACGGTTTAAAATGTGAGAATAAAAACAACCCGATCCAACCTTCCACCAATTTTTTTTTTAAGTCTTCTGAAATGTGAGCCATTTTGCTTCATATATATATTCAGTGGTTCTCAAAGTGGGGTCCCCGGCAAAAGTAGGTAATATTGCATTACAATCATTTGAACCACCACACTTTATCCAATAGATCCAGTAAAGTAAAAGTACCTCAAAATACTAAGTACAGTACTTAAGTAATTTACTACTAAGTAGTTACTTAGTTACTTTCCACTACTGCTAAGGAGTTTCTGTCAAAGCACAAGATCATGGCCAAGAATATATCTACAAGCTCACAGTGCGTCACTTTGTGCCATGCTGCAAGCTTGTACATCTGCTATTTCAGGAAAAAATAAACTTTACAGATGGGGGTTTTGCGGCCACATACATGTGGCCACATACATATCAATTTGGGTGACTTAGGCTTGAGAGCCACTGCTGTACATATCGTTGGCCATCAACCCACCTGTCCCGGAGTGTCTCCCGTGTGCCAGAGGGCGTTCCTCAGATGCTCGCCGGGCCCCGTGGTGGAGTTGACCACCTTGATGGACAGGCCGGCGTAGCCCTGGGCCCGCGTGGGCGTGTGGGACCAGTAGGTCTGCGTGATCTGCTTCCACATCACCGTGTAGAAGCGAGCGCTCGACTGGTAGCCAAACACGAACCCGGCGTAGTCGTCGTCGCGGTCCGTGTTGATGAAGAACGTTCCGCTGAAGTCCACAGAGTTGAACTCGTCGTAGCCTGCTCGATCAGAGCACAGGAGGAGGAGATGGTTTTTAGAGCATGATAGACCAAGATATAAAAACTAAATTCAATGAAATCAAAGATATTCCATGAATTAGAAAACAAATGTTTAAGAAGTATTGAAAATAGCCGATCTACAAGCTCGCAATGCGATGCGAAGCGATGTGTTGTGTGCTTGAAGATCTGCTATTTTCACTAGTTTGGGTCCCGGGCAAACGCCTAATCTGCTTGAGTTATTGTACAAGGATCATGACGTGTTTACGTACCAACAGCGATGCCGGGGTCACAGTTGACTGTCTGTACCAGCTCCTTGCCCTGGTGCCGGACCACCCAGTTGGGGTCGATCTGGGACGTGCCCTTGGGGTCCAGAGGAACCATCTGGAACCTGCGGAAGTCCGTCTCGCTGATCTCAAAGTTCTCCGGGCACACGTCGTCGATGTCCAGCACTTTGTCTCCGTCGAAGTCGTCCTTGCACACGTCACCGCGACCGTCACCTGAGAGGAAAAGATCAGTGGGGATTAATACAATGGAGCGACAGTGATGTCATTTAAAATAGCTTTGCGTCGTGTGGATTGGTCAGTTGAGGTCCAACATTGAGCAACCGGAAGGGGGGGTCCGGTGGGTAAAGTGACTCACCGTCAGAGTCCAGCTGGTCTGGGTTGTAGGACAGGCGACAGTTGTCCTTGTCATCGGGGACGCCGTCGTTGTCGTCATCGTGGTCGCACGCGTCGCCCTTGCCATCCTTGTCGTGGTCGGCTTGGTTGGCGTTGGGGATGTAGGGACAGTTGTCCAAGTTGTTCTGGTGACCGTCCTCGTCGATGTCCTGGTTGCTGTCGCACTTGTCTCCCACGCGGTCCGAGTCGGAGTCGATCTGTGTGGGAGAAGAAGAACGTCTGTTTATATTGTGAGGGAGTTCTGAAAGACTTTTCACACTATAGGACCTCTTGTCCTCCCCCCCACTTCAATACGCCGCGGTGTCATTTCAGCCCCGGCCTCGATATGAGCGTCTGTTCTCGTCATGTTTAAATGCACTCCCTTGTCTTCAGGCATGCTAGTAATGTCCTGCCCCGCAAAGAATCCAGTGTCCTCGTGGCTTTGGCAACGCTATACACGTGCATTCATGTCTGTTCAAATAGGTGGGTTAATTGACAAGCAGAGGGGATGAGAGGAGAGGAGGGGGGGCACCGTGCGGTGTTCTTCCCGAAAGCTCTCACATTCTTTCCTTTCATCATAAGAGCACAGGTGCATAGCATATAGACCTTGATCCTTGAGGATTCATGCATGCATATTTACATGAAGGCTCTCACTATCACCCCCATGGAGAGGTTTGCATTAGAAAGGTTCACATTCTAAAGGCGGGAGGTGACGTTACCTGGAGTTGTCAGTTATTACATAATCGTCTCTCATCACAATTATTTGAGATAATCGCAATTATTTGATCATGATCGTGTCCATGTCCATGTACATTTGTTCGTTTTCAGTTTCAGTTATTTGTCATATTTGCCCTGTGCCCTGTGCCTAATACATTTCTATTCATATTTTCCAGTGTTCAATGCCAAAAACACAATTCAAATGTTAAATCGCAATTATTTTGTGTGACAATTATTAATCGTCAACTTCAATGTCTGAGCGTGACGTCCCGTAACGTTACCTGGTCGGGGTTGTGCTCCAGGGGACAGTTGTCACAGTGGTCTCCGACCCCGTCCCCGTCCGAATCCCTCTGGTCTATGTTGTACACGTACGGGCAGTTGTCGCCTCCGTTCAGAATGCCTGTTGGGACGAAACGTAGAATTGTACTCAATCGTTTTACTTAAGTAAAAGTTTCAATACTGCAATATACAAGTAAAGGTCTGGAATTCAACATTTACTTGAGGAAAAGTACAAAGGTATTTGCTTCAAAATGTTCTTAAAGTACCAAAGATAAAAGTACTAATTGTGCAGAATGTCCCATTTAAAGTTTTCAAATTAATAATAATCTTTTGAAAATAGCAGATCTACAAGCTCACAATTCGTCTCATCGCTGTGAGCTTGTAGATCAGCTATTTTCAAATGGCCGAAATGTATGTAGGGCTGATATGGTTAATGTATGTTTTGTAATAATAATGAAACTCTACAAAGTAACTATAGTAACTAAAGATTTCAAATAAATGTAGTGGAGTAAAAGTACGACATTTGCCTCTGAGATGCAATGGAGTGGAAGTAAAAGCATTTGAAATTGGAAATGCTCGAGTACAGTACAGTACAGTACGAATACCTCAAAATCGTACTTAAGTACAGTACTTTCCACCACCGTTAAAATGGCTGCGGTGTGCTTCGAAGGAGAACGACTTACCGTCACCGTCGATGTCAATGGCACACGCGTCGCCCTCGCCGTTGTTGTCTGTGTCCGCCTGGTCGGTGTTGGCCTCGAACACGCAGTTATCGCAGCGGTCGCCGATGTCGTCTCTGTCTGCGTCGTACTGGGTGGGGTTGTACACCTTCGGGCAGTTGTCCTGAATATTCAAAGAAAGACATCCAGTTACTAAACACGGTTACAATGAGAAATGTTCCTGCTGAAATTATATTCATGGCACTGCGGCTGCTAACCTAATTTGGCCCATGACCATGTTAATGATCAATCAATCAAGTGTATTCCTGCTTGGATCAATGGAACTAACATAATTAGCAAAAGTTATACTTTTTTGTTATATTGTCATTACAATCTTTGTGTTTTGCCAATTATGTGAGGGCCCACTTGCAATATTCTCACGACCCAAAAGCGGGCCCCAGCCCACAGGTTGGAAAACTCTTGTGATGATATATGGAAGAGAATTCATGCCGGGAGTTGGAGATCGTCTCTGTGTGGTGGAAACCTCCTATGTCCAAAATGGTTTCAGGAGGATTCAAATTCAAAAGTAGCTAAAGTAGCAGATCTACTATGTTTCGAGCTTGTGAATCTGCTACTCTTGATGATTTTGTGTGATGCCGTAGTATGTTCAAGTAGGGCGTCGTTCAATTTACAAAAAAGCACAATAAGTCAAGAATATGGAGATAAGGGGTTTCTGCAAATTCTGCCCGACAGCAATGTTATGGCCTCTGAAACGTGATCTTCCACTGTTGTGATACCCTAACATTTCCTCACCACAGCGGTTTTCTTCCCTGACTCTCTCCATCCACACACTATGAATTACGGGCAACGAGCCATGTTGTCCTGAGCGCCTGGTGGCTTCACGCCACAAACGATATTATACTATTTATGTGCTACTGGCTTTCTGGTGGAAAATGGAGAGACACTGGGGAGTCGCTGTCGCTATACGAAGGGAAGAGGTCTGACTCCTGATTTCTGGGTCTGGCCGCTAAAGGAAACCATAAGATCTCGGGAAGTGGAACGGTTTTGTGATGACTCACCCTGTCATCAGGGATCCCATCGTTGTCATCATCCTGGTCACACTCGTCGCCGAAGCCATCTTTGTCGTGGTCTTCTTGGCCGGAGTTGGGCAGTGAAGGACAGTTATCCTAGTATAAAGAAACCAAAGTTTGGTTAGCCTAGGGGGGCAATAAACCGAACAATGGAGAGGAGATGAGTGATAATGGCCTTTTAGAACATCTGGCCACATCTGGCCACATCTTCACACCACTGGGGTCTGGCTAACCTTCTTGCAGTGGTAGGTGGCGTTCCCCATACAGAGCATGTCCTTGTTGGGCCATCCGTCCAGGTCTGAGTCCTCGCCGCAGATGTAGCCGTTTCCGGCATAGCCAGGCTTGCACTCGCAGCGGAACATGGCGTCGGAAAAGATGCCCAGGTAGATGCAGTTGGCGTTCTTGTTGCAGTCGTGGCTGCCGTCCAAACATGGGTTACGAGGCGTGCAGACCTAGAAGACACACACACAATACAGCACGATTAATTAAGAAGCGCTAGTGACTAGCTACACATTAGCATCAACCGCACGCATATGTACAGTATGCAAGTAAGCCTTGCCGAGCCATGAGGGCCCATAGGGTAAGAGCCTATCTCCTGTTTCTGTAGCGTGAGGCAGCTTGATGTACAAGTACACCCCCTGGACATGACGCTAGTATGTCACAGGGACTTAACCCCAATCCAACCCTTGATGCTGAGTGCCAAGCAGGAAGGTTTGACCCGGTCCGGGGATCGAACCCCGACCTCCCAGTCTCAGGGCGGACACTCAGGTCAGTGGCCTAATAACGACGATGAGCCAGTTTAAAAAGGAATGTCCCCGAACCTGTTTCTTGGCGGTGGCCTGTGCCACGCCTGTCCCGAATGGCTGAGGACCGGAATAGCGGATGGGACAGGGCAGGCAGTTGTAGCCCGGCTCCGTGTTCTCACAGCGGTGGACGCCGTTGACTGTGAAGCAGGCGTCGGGGACCTCCTTGCACTCGTCGATGTCCCTGCACGTGACGCCGTTCCCGCTGTAGCCTCCCGGGCACCGGCCGCACTTGAAGGTGCCGTCCTGGAAGCTGGTGCACCGCGCTCCGGGGAAGCAGGGGCTGGACAGACAGCCGTCTGTGGAGAGAGAGGAGGAGGAACAGGGGTTGTTTTTATAACCGCTTCTACAAAAATGTTTTCAGGATAAAAAAATAACTATAGTATTCAAAGATTTACACGATTTTTCAAAAATAGTAGATCTGCAGAACAAGCTCATATCGCGGTACGAAGGGATGCTCTATTGGCTTGCTATTCTATATAGCTATAGATCTTATAACTTGCTATATCTGCTACTTTTTTGCCAGAGTATAAAATAATGCTTTTTTAGCTCAAATCTAAAATCAGACAGATGCTTTCCCGCTAGTCTTAACACATTGACTGATGCCTGTATAATGTGTCCTTGACTCCTTGTGCTTTGTTCTTACCGACGGGGCACTCCTCCTTGTTGCACACTTGTTGCACACCGCTGCCGCCGAGGCACTCCTTTCCTCCATACTTGGGCGGGGGGTCGGTGCAGAGGCGCTTGCGGGTCTGGATCCCGCCGCCGCAGGTGACCGTGCAGGTGTTCCACAGTGACCAGGGTCCCCAGCCGCCGTTGACTGTGAAAGAAGACACCACAATGCATTTAGAATAAACATTTTAAGTTTGGTTGTCCAGTGTCCACAGATGTCTTATCAAATTAAACTGCGGGGGTCTCGCTACAACATGCTCTACACCACTGGTTCCAAAACACTGGGCCGGGACACATTGTTGTGGGTCCCCTTATTTTCTCTTTCCTAAAATAAAAAATATATAAAAAAATGTAAACATAAAAAATAAAAAGAATCCCCCAAAAGAATCTAAGAAATTCCAAAAGAAGTGGTGAAAATAGCCAGTCTACAAGCTTGTGGATCTACTATTTTCACTAGTTTTGGTCCCAATTACGGGTCTAATTTCTCTTCTGGGTCACGGGCTAAAACGTTTGGGAACCACTGCTCTAGAGTCTACAGTACTGCAGCCCTGCTACTCACTGGGACACGGCGTCTGGTGGCAGATCTCGGTTTGACGGCCCTGTCCCTGGCAGTCCATGCCACCCATCTGCGGCGTGGGGGAGTTGCAGAGGCGGATGCGCGTGATGACGCCCTCTCCGCACGTCACCGAGCACGATGACCAGGGTGACCAGTGGCTCCAACCGCCGTCCTGCTTGACTGAAGAAAAAAAAGCACATTCGGTACCGTTTATTCCGATGATTCTTATGTGATTCATTCATGATTTATGATGACGTGGTCATGACACTGAGAACTTATTATTAATATTACAATGGGACTTGCAGAGTGACTTACAGCGCTTGTCGCATTCCTTGGGGTAGCAGTCACGCGTCTGCACAGAGGTGCCCTCGCAGTTGCTGTTGATGCGGTCGCAGGAACGACCCCGCTGCTGGATGCCTCGGCCGCACGTCACGGAACAAGGCGTCCATTCAGACCACGGGGACCAGCCGTCTTCTGCGTAGTCACTCGCTGTTTGTGTGCGGAGACATGACATGTGTTATTATGTGGCCTAACCACATAAATCTGACATCCGTATTGTGCAGAAAACGGCAAGCTCACAGCGTGTCGTGCCATGCGAGTGATGTGACTAATCGATTAAATCGATTCCTGTGTGTAGATATTATATTACACGGCAGAAAACCACCAGTGTAATAACGTAATATGCCAAAAGCGATGTCGACAACTTACGGGTTCCGCAGCGCGGGCAGCACTCGCCGTCGGGCACTGTGGCGTTGGCGCAGGGGATCAGCGGGCAGGAGATTTTGCGACAAATGGTAGCAGAGTTCTGTGTGCAGAGGAGACGGTTGAATTAGTACAATAATGAATCGGACCCGGGCCGACCGCGACTGCCTGATTACACAACTGGAAAAAATGTAGCAGTGAAGTGTTGCTGAGGCCGTGCCAAGCCTAATTGCTCAGTTTCCTAACAATGAGGCGATCTGTATCAGTTGTAAGGGGGATCATGCTGTGCGCTGATGGAAAAATCTAACTCTCCTTTCAAAACACGAACGCCCTTAGTAGGTGTTTTTGATGGGTCAGATGGAAATAAAGAAAAGCCCCCACACTGCTTCGCTGACGGACTGGAAGGTCATTCCACAGACAGATGTCATGTGAGGGGAACGTAAATACCAGAGCCTATTATCACTTCATTAGGAAATGGAAACAGAACAATTGACAGCAATGCTTAAAGTTTACGCATTCTGACATGGAAAACAGGCAAATCCACAAGTGCCGTGACCTTGTGGATCGGGGCTATTTTCAGCGTGCGACGCCGCTTTACGGCAGATGTATAATTCCCTTACTGTTTCTCAACGTCAGGTCCGGGGACCACCGGGGGTCCAGGTGGACCCTTATTATACGGCTCTGTGACGAGCAGTATATGGAACCAAAATGGAACCAATGGACCCATTTGGTTGCATTTGTACACTCTCGGGAGATAAATGAACACTGGGGATTTTGCAGTGTAAGATCGGGGTCCCCGGGAGCACAAATGGTATCAAATGGGGGTCTGTGCTAATCGTCTCTGTCGGGTGGAAACCTCATGTGTCCAAAACTGTTACTTTTCAGGATTGAAGTGCAAAAGCATCAAAAGTAGATCTACAAAACCAGATCTACAAGCTTGAAACGCGACGCTTCGCGACGCATTTCGAGCTTGCAGCTCTGCTACTTTTGTGTGATCAAGTAGGGGCGTTAATTTAGTCTGTATAAAACAGGGAGAGGCTCCTTGACGTTCCAAAGGTGTGAGAAGAATGGCCGACATTTCACATTTACCTGACAGGTACACTCGGTGCATCCGTCCACCGTCCACTCGTCCTTGTCGTTGTGCACCATGCCGTTGTGAATGCACACGCCGGCGTGGATCTTCATCTGGTTCTTGATCAGCTCGCTGTCCTCAGACTGGGGGAGAGACAAAGGAGAGAGAGAGAGTTTTAGCGTCATTTTATGAGAGTCTTTCATGAGTCTTTCATGAGAGCATTTATGTGAATTTTTATGTTGCCTGGGAACTCCGCAATAACCAAAGACAAGTTTCTACCGCTGCGTGATGATGCACAATAAAAGTTTAAAGATTGGAATCTTGAATCTAGAGAGAGAGAGAGAGAGAGAGAGAGAGAAAGAGAGAGAGACAGAGACGGGGTGGACGGGGGGGGGCGCTCAGACACGAGGATGGAAAACATTCTCGTTGCCAAGGTTCCAATGCGTATGAATCACAGGCCGACACCGTAATTAAGACATTGCTCCGACTCCACCGAAGCAGTTACAGAAAAGCGCGGCGACAGCCAAACATATTTTGTGTATTCACATGGGTCTCATTAAGGAGGACTTGGCCATTCGACTGTCATTACGGCAGCAAGTGACCGGTTGTTTAGGCACGGGGAGGAGAGGGGAGCGGAGACATGGTGAAACTGGAGGCATGGTGGGAGGGGCGGCGATGGAAGAGAAGAGAGAGTGAGAAGATGACAGAATACAGACCCCAGATGGCCCCCCTCTGTGCTCTTACTTACCACTTTACGCAGCTCGCCGGACAGCTGCTTCACGACCACGCCGAGTCCTTTGAGCTCTTTGAACATGCCAGCGATATCCTCACAGGAGAAGCCACAGACCGACTGCAGATCTGAACACGAGAGAGAGAGAGAAGGCCCGGAAAGGTCAATTACCTCACCGCCTATCAAAGTGGTGGAAGAAGTACTCGGAAGTACTCAGATTTAAGTTTTTGGTATAAGTAGAAATACCACGATGTAGAAGCACTCTGATACAATTAAAATGTGTGTATTCAATATTTGACTTGAGTAAAAATATTACAGTACCAAAGTAAAAGTACTTAAAATGTTTGAAATTTGGTCAAACGTTTTCAAAAACATTGTCAAACTCGTGTTGTGAGCTTGTAGATCACTATTTTCAAATAGCTGCGGTATAGAATAGTGCCCAAGTGGTTAATGTAGGCTATGTTTGGTAATGATCTAAATCTACAAAGTAACTGGTAGTTAAAGTTAAAGTGAGGAGAGGAGGTGGGGAGAGGAGAGGAGAGGAGAGGTGGGTCACCTTTGGATTTGTGGCCGGTGTAATCAGTCCTAATTGCGGGTCTGGAGCCGTTGACAGGGTTGTCCAGGGTCATCACATCAGTCAGGGTGGCTGTAGGGCACAAGACACACATACTAATTCATTAGCGTCACTGTCAATCCATTGTCACAATTATGTTGTGGTCGTCAAACTTTTTTTTCAAGGACTTGCAAGGACCCCCCATAACTACGAGTGTAGGCTACACGTGGAACCAAATGGACCCTCTCTCAGAGTTACAGACCATTTGGAACCCCCCTCAAGGAACCCGGTATGTCTCAGGACCCCACTTTGAGAACCACTGCTGTACTGATGTACTTGTGTATGGCATTAACTTGCCATGAGACTCACCTCCACTTTGACATCCCTTATTTCTCAGAATGGTGTCCAGAGTCGTGCCAAAGACAAAGCGAACGTTCTGAAGCACTCCCTACAAATGGAACAATATTATGGTCAATTCAAAGCATTCAACTTTGATTAAGCACTCTCAAATCAAATCAAAACAAGATTTAAGTTAGCGTAACTCTTAAAAGTTGAAATAACAATGATAATAGCCAATCAACCATGATCACCACCATGAAATAACAATGAATTAAAGCAACTAAATAGGCCTAATACATCAACCGCAATCAGCATGAAACTCACCATGAATCGGTCCTTCAGAGCGCCCTTGCCGATCCTGAGGCGCGCGGTGCTCGTTATCTCCTGGGACAGCACCTTGTAGATGGGCAGGTCCAGCTCGGCCACGTTCACCTCCTCGCAGCCCACGAACAGCTGTGCGCGGTCGTCCTGCACGAACAGCGTGATGTTCTTCCAGTGGCCCGTGGCCAGGTCGGCGTCCTCGATGGACACCACATGCTGCTGCAGGGGACCGGCCGAGTACACCAGGTCCAGCGTGTTCGCCTTGCCGTTGGACACCACCTGTTTGATCCATTGAATACTTTGTTAAAACCCCATTCTGACCTGAGATCAGATTCATACGAGGTTTCCACTGGACACACACTGGTCTGATTAACCCATTCTGACCTGAGATCAGATTCATATGAGGTTTCCACTGGACACACACTGGTCTGATTAAAACCCCATTGAGACCAGATTATATACAACATGTCTTCTAAATGACAGTTTTCTGAAAAACCTCAGAGGTGCTCAAACCTTTTCATGGCAAAGACCCCAAAAATGTATTGTAATTGGCCGCCGACCCCCCCCCCCCATCTGAAAATATGTTGTTCCAGGGATCCCCAATGCAGAAGCAAAGTTAAAAATGTTTGTTGTGAAAGAATATATATTAAAAGTGTTCAGCTTGTAGATCTGCTATTTTTCAATATATAAAATAATGGCTAAAGTGGTGACACATGCACAGGTCTTAATGCGTTAACAGTGGACAAGCACAGGGACAAGCGCACATGTGGTGTGCTTGCTTGGGACAAGCACAGTATGAATGAAACAAGGTCTGCCAAAAGGATGAACCCAATTAAGAAAGCTTGTTTCCATTGGAGTATGTACAAATGTACAAATTCATGTGTAGGGTATCTGAGTCAGTAAATGACATCATTAATGTCATCACTAACACAATACGTAGTTCTGTCAGGTTCTCCTCCAGACTATGGAACCATTGGCGAACTTGTCTGTATGTTCGAAACTGAATATGATTGAACTATTTTTATTGTATATTTCTTTCTACTTTTTATTATTCTTTTTATCTATTGTGTTGTTGTACTGTACTGTGATATGGATTCCCCTGAGTCTGCAATAAAGAATCAATCAATCAATCAATCAATCATTGGGGTCCTCTTGTGCTCAATTCATTGAAAACATTAATGATAGACCAATATACCCAATACCCAATGCAACTTGAAATTGGTCCATTTATCTGGGGACCCCCTGGAACCCCCCTCAATGACCCCTAGGGGTCTCCGGACCGTCCACTTTGAGAACCATAAACGACAGTGTAGCAACTTGTAGCCTACCTCGAACACTGGCCCGGAGCCGTCGGTCCGCTCCACGGTGAGCAGCGCGCCGCGCGTCCTCTTGAACTGCTTGAAGTTGACCAGCAGCAGGAAGCCCCGCTCCGCCTGCACGGAGTCCACCAGGTCCCGGAAGGAGGCGTCGGGCACCGGGGGGATCAGGTCGGCGTTCAGCACCTTGTAGGCCGGGCTGTAGGGGTCGGCGCCCTTCACCAGCGACACGCCGTGGTCGCGCTTCTTCACGCCGGCCTGCTCGAAGAGGTCGAACACGCTGTTGTCGTCGCCGCCCTCTGCGTTAATTAAAAACAACAGGTTTGTTTTGTTTATTCGGCTTATTTTATTCAGCATGAGATGTTAAAAATGCAGGCAGGTGCCATTGCATTTGCTCAAGTCATTACGAACGATATAGCCTATATAAAACACGTGTAACTTCAAACCTAAATTGCAATTGAATTGCCTATAAAAAAAAACCCCACCGCTAAACATATGATATGGTCAATGAACACCACGCCAGGCCTATATAGTTCTCAAACTTTACATTTCAAGGACCCCCCCTTTTAACTCTGACAGTGTAGACAGCGGCTACAGATGGATTGAATGGAACCAGATGGACCCTGTGCGGTGTCCGGGTCAATTTGGTTCCATGTGTAGCCTATGCTGTCAATTTAGAGCGCCTAAAAGGAACCCAGACAGAGAGTCCCCACTTTGAGAACCACTGGCTAAACCTGTTAATTTAACATTTGGTTACATTTTGTACACACACTCTGAGTTATTACACTTAGGATGCTAGCCTAATATGATATAGAAACACACGTGCATGGCCGGGGAATTAAGGAAGAAAAAAAAGAACGCAACCACGACAGCCAGTCATGTGGCTTTGAAAGCATCATTTGTTGTTCCATATAGGCTACATCATATTAGATAATAGAATAGAATAGATTAGATATGATCTTATCTTGCTCACCTGCCAGTCTTGCGCCTTCACAATGCCAAAGCATCAACGGCACCAGAAAGATGCCGCACAGCATCATCTTGAAAGCCCGAATGTCTGCTATTTAAAAAACAATGAGACATTTTTCATTTAAAATGCGGGGAAGATACAGGCATTATCAACAGCAGCTAAAGTGAAAACGTCATTGTAGAGCTAAAGTGTGTCCATCAAAAAACAAAGAGCCGAATAAAGTAATTAACCTACAAACCTTATGAATAATAAACACCTCTTGCCCAAAAAAAATATATTTATAAGTGCTTGATCGTCTTGAAGAAAGTCCTCGCTTTATCCTTGATATTTTTGTCCAATTGTCTTCTTTCCAATTCAGAAATCCCTTGCGGTTGAATAATTTACTATAGTCACGTTTCTATGTTATTCGCGGAGAACTCTTGTTGTTCTTTATTCCGATGCTTGGGTTATTCTGCAAGCCTTCAGACATAGTGGGCTATTTAAATAGTTTTCATTGCATTCCTGGGAGCTCGTCTCAGCCAATCACAGCTTCTTGGAGGAGAAAAGGGGACGAACTTATCCTCTTACCTCACAGCCAGTCACTGTAATATCACAGGAAAAAAATGCATTCCAGAGCTGGCTTTCCATCACGGATAAATATTTCATAGACGCACATGAGCCAAAGGGTCGTTTCCTGTAAATTCGTTAAAATATTCTCCATTCTGTAAGAATATTTAGATATAAAAATAGTTGTATGTTTTATTGTGGGCAAAAATAGACTACGGTATGTTAGTCCCTAGGTCCAGAATAAAAACAAACACATGAGTCACCATAGTGACACACACACACACACACACACACACACACACACACACACACAATGTGTATGTGTATGTAATTACTAATTATGCTATTAAATGTAATAGGCTAGGCATTTTGAGGCACTTCTATTGAGAGCCTCTCATCTTGCTATTTTGAATGCAGCCACCAGGGGCGTCATTGAGCTTTGGCTCAAACCTCAAACCTGATCTCCCTCCCTACCAGTATGTTCACAATGAGTTGGACTGATCTGTTACTATTGCATTCCATTTGAGTCTACTGACAGTTAATATATGACAACATAGTACTCACACACTCGCACACATATGCACACACACAGATACATATCTGATATTGATATTACAGTATGTACTCTATAACTAATTAATAGAACATTTTGATTTTGTGTATAGGCACATAGAAACTTGTGGTGAATTTTCCACAATGTCGCAATGTAAAAAACATTTGATCAAGAATTAACTTGCTTAGATTCTTTCCTTGTAATGACTCCACCAAGCTGGTGAAAGTGGATGGACTGTCATTCAAGGTTTAAGCTATGAGTCACCCCCCCTGCCCATCACGCACGCACGCACGCACACACACACACACAAATCCCCCCTGCCCATCACGCACACACGTCACACGCACGCACACAAATCCCCCCCCCCTCTCTCATATTCACTGAATCTCCTATGTCTCTCACCCATTCCATCTGGTGTTCCTCTAACAATTAAAGCAAGCAGCCCTCCAGAAGAGCATGAGGGGCCGTGTCATGACGACATACGCTCTCTCCCATCATCTTTAACAAAGACTTTGCTCTGCGTTTCACCTTCTGGCCGGAGGTACAACCACTTGCCTCCTTTGTCATCCAAAATCACTGTTAGCTAATGCTTGGAATACAACCAGCAACCAGATGTGGGGATGTGGAGCAACTCTCTGGGAAAAGCGGGGAGCAAAACTTTTTTTGTCTGACAAATTCTGGGGGCGAGAGAAACACAAGAGCACAATACCGCCAACGCACACTGCGATGACTGTCTTACACCCTAAAATAGTTGACGGTGTCTAAAAATAGGTCAGATGTTACGGACCCGTGGTGATGATAAGACACAGCATGTGGACAGCTGTTTTTCACGACTGTGTACAGACCGCTGGAATGTGCATATGCGTCATAGTCTATAGGATTTACTGCATGTAGTTGGCCCACTCACCTTGGCGTTTTCCTGGAAGTCTAGATCGGTGCTCCTCAATTCGCGGTCAAGGGACCTTGGGGGGAGGGTTCCAAATGGATCCTCACACACAGACCCAGGGGGAGGGTTCCAAATGGACCCTCACACACAGACCCACAACTCTGAAGGGAAAAAAAGAACCGAACCGAACCGGTTCAACCCCGGTGGAAAAGGGGCCCGAGTTTTCTGTCAGTGGTTCTCAACCTTTTTCATGTCAAGGACACCCAGAATTATCTGTATTTGGCCGCGGTCACCATCTCAAAATATGTTTTCACTGTGAAAGAATATAATTATATTCAAAGATTTGCAGTTTTTCACTCATTTTCAAGATAAATTTGTTTTTGCAGATCTACAAGCTCGTAGCGCTGCACTTGGTGCCGCACTACGATCTTGTAGATCTGCTATTTTTCAACAGGTAAAGTTTAAAATCTGGTTAAAGTGGTTAAAAGCTTTGAGGCGACACCGATCCGGCCAGTCAGGTCTAAAATGGGTTAAAAATGTTGAGAGCCGCTGTTATGAATTGTAATTATATGATTATGGGACTGTATCTGCTTGACCCAGTACATACATGTGTTGAATCGCTCTCATCTGCATAAGCATATACTGATACAATTGATACCATGACAATCAACGACTTTATCAGATAGACTGACGTCTGTGCACAATGATACAAGATGCATATGCTCTATTGCTGTATTTGATTATATTCACACAGGGGCCATTTTGCTCTGAAGTCATATTTGCGGGTTAGTATGGTCGTAAGTATGACTTACGAGCAAAGTTGCCATGTGAATATGTTGAATTCCTCATTCTGTTCTTGTCTCATATCTTATCTTCCAATACTGCATGCTGGGCTAGATAAACTTTTAGATCATCCCAGGTCATATACAGTATATCTGTCACGGCCTGCTCCTCAGCTTTTGACTGTATTCTGTCACTGTAATTTATTTCATACTGTTTATGTGTTTTGGTGTTTAGTTATGGTTTACTGATTGTTTAGTTCTGTAGCTCTCTCTTCTATTCAGTTTGTTCAGTATTTAGTGTTATAGGTCTATATTTCTGTTACTCTGTTCTTTCGTGGCTGTAGTGTATCTTATTTTGTAGTAATGGTCTTGTGCTTTGCATTCTGCCCATGCATGTTGTTCCTCTCTTGTCTAACCACCCTGATTGTTGTTGATTCTAGTCACCTGTGCCCTGTTTGTGCCCCAGCCAATCCTTTTGTTGATTGTCCTTTTGAGTTCACCTGTGTGGCCATCCCTGTCTATATATACCCTTCTGTGTCCTTGAGTTCAGCTCAGTCTGTTAACTCTGTGTTAGTTGTAAGTACTTTAAGTGTCCTAAGCAGTTTTGTGCATTCATTGTTTGGCTTATTTAGGGACAAGTTTTGTGTGATCAAAGACGTTGAATTGTTCTGCCTCAGTCTTCTGTATGGGTCCTACTCAACATTCACCTTGGAATCACATGCAATCATGTTTTCTTCCTGTAACCCTTGCTCACATAGGCTTGCTCGAACCAAGAAACCTAAGCCAATAATTATCATGATATCCACTCGTCAATCAGTCTTAAGCTTTTAATCGTAATTGTATTTCATGACATGGCTACTTTTCACCGTTCAAATTAAATTCCTCACAACTTTATGTCCCACCTGCCGATCCTGTTGCACTCTTAGGTCACATTCTCACCTAATACTTCGGTAGACTCAGAACCGTATGGGCGGGGAAAGGGGATTCTTGCATATTTCATTGGCTGCGGTTTGCCTTCACACTGTCATTCGCAGCAATTGGAAACGCAGCAGGGGGGACCTTTATCAATGTGTTCCGTTCATAAACTATAGCCTAAACAGTGAAATCTATGGTGATAAAATTACACTCATAACGTGCATGTGTCGTGCCGCCTGGGACCCCCCCCCCCCCCCCTCTCTCTCTCTCTCTCTCTACGCACGCAGCCGCCACACACTGTTCTTTTGGGCATGGAGGCACAGCGCTGCATGAGCGCACTGATATAACTCCCCAGTCCCACACAGTGACAGCACTCCATGTTTACGGCACGCACAGACAGACAGACAGACAGAATATTATGTAGGCTATAATACACTGCAGTGTTTTTATGTGTTTTCTTAAGCAATTGATTAATGTAGCCTACACGTCCTCATTTCGATCAGGGCTTCAGTCTCCTTATTCGACCACGTCTATCCACAGTAACGGGACATCTTTGCGCTGCGTAAAATATGCCTTAACCGTCTCCAACTGTGTTCAGCTCCTCACCCGCCACATTATGTTTGCTTCATTTCCTTTATTTACTGCGGATTGCATTCACACCTGCACCGAATCGTAGTCAAGTGCGATTCGAAGCGAAGCGAAACCCACGTTTTTGGACGGAGTAAAATGCGGTTATTTGCTGCGCATTAGGATTCGAATGAGCCTTCACACCTGCCAAACGAAGCGCACTTTCTGACAATGCGCAGCAGGATTCGTTTTAATCGCAGCAAAGCTCTCTGGTATGAATGCGACCTTAAATACGTCATTATATGGAAGATGCCATTTCATTGGAAATGTATGAATTATTGAATTTTTAACTAAAATATAGTCACACTGCAATGCTTTGCGAGCTCTTTGATCTAATATTTTCTCTATTTTGTTTTACCGATATATATATATATATATATATATAAATGCCTAAAATACGGCTGCCGGGTTGAATGTGATGACGATGGGATTGCTATACGTATAGCCATGGAAAGTTGGCTAACCTATAGGAAGATGTGACCAGGCATGTCTCTGTACTCAGTGTACTGTATGTTTGCTTGTGACCTCACTGTGTGTGTGTGTGTGTGTGTGTGTGTGTGTGTGTGTGTGTGTGTGTGTGTGTGTGTGTGGTGTACGGTGTGCGCACGCCGGTTGATAGGTACATGAGGGAGTGGATGCCACAGAAGTGCGAGTGGGTTGGGCCGGGATATTATGGCAGAAACTCTGACGAACGCCCCCAAACGGAGCCAGGAACTGCAGCGGAAACGGCACATAGATAGTAAGTACACTCTGATGATGTGGGTGGGCTGGGCAGACAGGAGGCTTTCTGTGGTGGTCCGTCTCCCCTCGGGAGAGGGGTGTTAAACTCACTCAGAGGTCATCAGACAGTATGTCCGTACATGGACAAATGTGTCCGACTCCGTGGCAATACTTGACCTGTCCTTATCCTTTTTTTATAATTTCTTTTTTTAAGAGTTTAAGAGTTTTAAAGATTTTCGTCTTGCGGTATTTCTTGATTGCTGGGTTTAGTCTTTAGTTTTTGTTTGGTGGGGTGCAGTGAGGCTGTCCCGGTGCTTGTTCGGTACTCACCGCCGCTAGCTGTCAGGGAGTACAGGGCCGCGCCGCCTGCACCTACCTCCGCAGATACAGGCGGAACCGCCGCCCGCACCCCCAACATAACGTTATAGTGGTCTGATTTCAGTCTCCAGGTTTGGTGAGAGAATCTGTATGACACTATTATTATGACACTATATGGCACATTACACACTAGTGGTTCTCTAAGGTTTTATTTTCAAGGGAACCAAATGGACCCTTACGGGTCTATTTGGTTCCATTTGTACACTCAGTGACAGACCTGTAATGGTCATTTAGGGCTAGCTCTTTATGTTTACTCATTTTGTATGACCCCTGAACTCACTGTTTCTCAACTTTCCCACCCAGGGGTGCAAATGGATTAAAAATGCAAGCATTTAATCCCCCCCCCAAAAAAACCATTATATAAAATTATACTAGGAGAAAGATGTTTTGATCATACTATAGTGTCACACGAAAGCATCAAAAGTAGCTCGTGTGCAAATGGAACCAAGCGGAACGTATGAGTTAGATGAACATTTAACGGATTTTGCAGTCTGTTGTCGGGCCTGCAGTTTCAAAACAGAAAGCCCCCTTCCAATAGGCACATCCATCTATCTCACGAGTACATCTCAGCCATACCTAAACATGAAGCATGGCAGTATTTGAAGTCCATAATTCAAATACTGCCAAGAGGGCTGTACATCAAGACACCTTAAATAAACATTCCACGCAGTACCATATATTTTATATTTCAAAGTTTATGCATTATGCAGGTGGAGGCTATATCAGCAGTCGGCAGATTAGTTTTTAACCTATACCTTGACACAAGTGGGTCAAAACGTTCTCTTCCGCAGGGAGGATATCGTTCATTAGGAGCGAATGAATGGCTGCATGCTATAGTATATGCAGCGTGTGTGCCAGCGATGGAAAGTGACAAAGTACATTTACTTAAGTCCAGTTTTGAGGTATTTGTACAGTACTTTACTTCTACTCTCTACATCAAGATCAAAATATTGTACTTTTGCTCCACTACAATGATTTGAAAACTTTAATTTGATTTGATTATTATTACAAAACATACATTACCCACCTCAGCCCTATACATTTCATCCATTTATGAAATTCTGCATTATGAGTAGTTTTATTTGTACACTGCAGTATTTACTTAAGTAAGACATATGAGTACCTTTTCCACCACTGGTGTGTGCAGACATCTGTTATTAATATAAACATACAGTATACTAATGTATACAGCCAACAACTATAAAATGGATTATGCGCCATCATTTGTAGTTAGGATCATAGGCTGTATCGCTGCAATGTTATAGAAATAGTAGCCTACAGCTGATAGATTTCCTCTGCTAGAAAACGTGAGAAAGTTGACTTTCTAATAATACTTCACAGGTCCAAAAACAATCAGTCTGGACACTTTTTATGTCGCCCCTTGATTTCAGTTCCCTCTCTTCCGGAGCCATACAGTATATGACCCATTTCTAGACTTTTTACAGGTTTTGTTCTGGTAAGCTACGTCGCTCACATCATGACAGACCGGAGGCAGTAAACTGAACTGGAACTGTGGATGTAGGTTATAATTTATTGGCGCGATTAGGCGGTGCAGGCGAGCACTAACGCACTGGCAGCTAATGGTCTCACCCTTCACCCTGGAGCCATGGAATTTTTACTACGAACTCTACTCTGTGAGTAAGAGAAAGGGAACATTTTCACTCCCTATACTGACACAAGCCATGGATGGAATCGATCCCAAGTATGTCCCCTGCAGCTATCATAAACCTATCATAAACCATTTCTCCCGAATAGAGCCACGCCTTGAAGACCAGTCTACATGTGTTGCCCGATATTGCGAGAGAATTGAAATAAGCAACCAGGTCCCTGAAAACAAGCCCAAAGGAGGCAACTAAAACATGACCACTTTACATCTACCAACTCGATGAAGCCAATACGCAAAACCTTTGTCTGTGTCCCTTTTATGCCCATATATGGAGTTCTTGTAACGATGGAAGTTGGAGATCTATGCCCCGCCCGACTCGAGTTACGTGCATTACAGCCGTACACACATACGTACAGACAGACAGAGACTTGGTGCATTTATAGATAGATATATATTTTAACAAATCGTGTGCAGACATTCACTTATTCTTCACTTCAAACCTATATTCACCGGTTATTTCTAAATAGCTGATCTACAAGTTCACCTCACAACACTGTATAGCTTGAAGATCTGCTATTTTTAAACAACATTTAGAAAGCAAGCCCAAATTAGCAACTACACTTAAAAGCCGCAACCCGCAAAAAAATAATATATGTATATACCAATATTTACAATCAACTTCACAGAAAAAGTTGCTTATAATAAGCGGAGATGGCAACACTGCCAGTGTACGATAACAACTTTGTTTTGGCTCGGAGGCCGTCCTGTATCATCCTCCTCCACACATTATACTGTAAATCACTGCCTCAAAATGGCCTGAGGGATTGATCTCCTGCATGCTCGTCATCTCTTATGGGGGAAAAAAATTACAGGTGCTAATGAGTAAGAGGTCTTTACTGTACAGTATGTCTTCTAAGCGGAACAATGAGTAAGAGGTCCATACTATGTCAAAAGATCATGACCCAGTGACAAAGGAACAGGCCATTGTGAAACCGTCATGTGTAGTGGAACGCTGCGCGCATTCTAGAGTTTCTCAAACTTGATTTTTTTCAGTGTGGTATACAGTGACAAAGGAACAGGCCATTGTGAAACCGTCATGTGTAGTGGAACGCTGCGCGCATTCTAGAGTTTCTCAAACTTGTTTTTTTTCAGTGTGGTATACAGTATGTGATATGCCTTGGGTGTAATGGCAAGTGGGACCATCTGGTCATACATTGCCCTCTGGGCCCGGGGAAGATACCTGGAACTCGTGTACCTGTACGGGTAGTTCGAAGGCGTACTGGCCTTTTTCCAGGTTGGGACAAGGCAGAAACAAGAGACTATACTGTTTATGAATGGCCTGATTACACCTAAAAACTGGACTGGAAAAAGGAACGCAATGGTTTGGTTGGAGATTAAGTGAAATGTAAATGATGTTGTTTTTTGGTTTGTCTTTTTTCTGTTGTCCTGTATTAGAGAGAGAGAGAGAGAGAGAGAGAACACACATGGCGTGTGAAAATATCTTTTGAAATATCCCCATTTTCTTTAAAGGGATATTTACTTGTGAGTCGTGACCCATAAAAACAGTTGCATGGGTCATGACTCATGCAACCAAAGATGGTGATGATGGCCAAAGTACTTGTCCTTTCCCATATCAAATCCCAGTTGTCCAGATTGATTTGGATCAGAGTCAAAATAATCAGTCACTCTCTTTTCCTATCTGCCAGATTATAGCTTGTATGACCTGCCATAGTTTGGGAGTCATTCGTTTACAAGGGGACTTAAAGACTGGTTGTTTTGCCAGGCTTGGCCTAATAGTTTTTTTCTGTTCAGCTGTTGGTGTTTAATAACACGCCAGAACCCTGAAATGAATTTGAAGCACCGGCCATGGTAATCCCTGCTTGGTCCCCAGAGGCTAAATAGGGAAATATGGATGTTACCAGTGGCTTTAAGGCTGACATAGCTTCAGGTGGAAAGTAGCTAAGTACATTTACTTAAGTACTGTACTTTTTTAAGTAAAATTTTGAGGTACTGGAGTATTTCCAATTTTCAGTACTTCTTACTTCTACTCCACTACATCTCAGAGGCAAATATTGTACTTTTACGCCACTACAGTTATTAGGGAATTTATAGTTACTAGTTACTTTGTAGATTTGGATTATTATTACAAGACATACAGTAACCACCTATGCATTTCGGCCATTTGAAAATAGCCAAGCTCGCAATGCGTCGCGATTGTGAGCTTGTAATTCTGCTATTTTCAATATATTTTGATTTTGATAACTTGAAATGGAACATTTTGCATAATGAGTACTTTTACTTTTGGTACTTTAAGTACATTTTGATGCCAATATCTTTTGTACTTTTACTCCAGTACATTTAGAATTCCGGACTTTGACTTTATATTGCAGTATCGAGTACTTTTTTGACCACTGCTATGAAATAACATTATGAGAACCTGCAGTCAACTGTGATTCTTTTCACTTGTTTGTCAATCTGCACAATATCTACAGGTCCAGGATCTTCTTCTTTTTCACATTGTTCCGGCATGTTAAGACACATTTAAACGTTGTTGTGTTCATGCACACAGTAAAATCTTCACTTTTAGGGGTACATTTCTTTCAAAGGCAACGCTGATAAATAAATGACCACACAGCTCTATGTATGGGGTGATATTTTGCAAAAGATGTCCTCGGATGTACAATATGACGGGAAAGAAGATGATTAATACATTTCAGTGACTCTGCTCTCTGTTCCGGCAAGCGTGATGTCAGTCTGATTATGTTGGACGGACTTCGCTTCGCTCTGGCGGCTTGTCTTCGCTCAGTGTTTACGGACAGACTCCGCCTCATCCGTGGCGCTCCTTGCACGGCAACCATATTAGTACTCGACATGCACGGAAACCCTCACGTTCGGTGAGTGACGAGGATAATGGATGAAGGGCTTGTGTGCCACCGACTGTGCAGTGACTGGTAGTGCTCCAGCTAAATGCACACCTTTTGACTAATGAGCTGACAAACCACATGTCACTCTCAGCCCTCAGGGGGAAACTGTAGCCAGGAATGTTAAAGGTCTTTTGAAAGAGACATGCGAGAGAGATAGAGAGAGACAGTGTGGCTTCTGAATGCACTTCATGGGGCCATTACAAGATGTCAGCCAACAAGAGGTGTCATGGCAATAGAAGCTTGCAACGACCACACATGTGGATAATGACTTATGGATAGCGGACGTTGTTTTAAAAAGGACTTGTACATGACCATGGTGAAAGCATAATAATACCGCCAGTCGTAGAAGGTAAAAGTCTAGAATAAAAAATTAAGCCTACTTGAGTAAAATTACAAAAGTGTTGATACCAAAATGTACCAAAAGTAGAAAGTACTCATTATGCAGAAATTAACGGATGTAGATGTATATAGGGATGTATACAGGGCTGAAATTCTTAGTGTGTTTTGTAATAATTAAAATCTATCCATGCTGTCATCTGCACACTGCTCATTTAGAACAGTGGTTCTCAAAGGTTTTTTGACCCTCATAACTCTTGAGAATGTACAAATGGAACCAAATGGACCTTTTTAACCCATTAAGACCTGAGGTCGATTCTACAAAATTCCTTCAGTGGTTCTCAAACGTTTTCGTGCCAAGAACCCCCAAAATGATATGTATTTGGCCACGGGACTCCATGCATCTGGAAATGTTTTGTGCCAGGGACCCCCCCCATAAGCTTTGAAAACGTATGTTGCTATACAGTATGTATAATGTAGAAAGGAGGGACAGGGCTATATGTATAGGTAAAAGCATTTTACATGATATCGTTTTGTTGCTGTAATTGTAAACGGTAAGGGTTCGACCACAGAAGCAAGGGAGAGCTGTGTGCACAAGACTCGATAATATCTATCATGAATTATGACAGTTATCTGCTTGACCCAGTACATACATCCAGTGAATCACTGATTATTGATACCTGGCCTTGTGGCCTTGATACGATGACTATATCAACCACTTTATCATATAGACTGACTGACGCCTGTGCACAATGATACGAGATGCATGTGCTAACCCAAATCACAACAATCTAGAAGAGAAAGAAAACAGGAGCTTCTCTACACTGACAGTGAACAGGAGAGCTTCAGCACATCAGGACTTAATTATGCAGTTTGTAAGGTTTTCAGAGAATATGGTAGCCTGACACTTCACTTCACTTCATTATTCAGACTGAAAGCCCTCCCCACGGCAGCAGTTTCTGGGATGGGTGTTGTCAAAGCGGCAGTCCTCGGCGACCACTGAAAGAAACTGCAGTCACTCAATGTTAATAGTAATTGTAGTAGATAACAGTAGTACAATTTGAAATTTGCACCCTCTGGCCAGAAATATAATGTAGTGTGTTTGAGGGGGGGGAGGAAGGAAGTAAGACCAGTTAAATGTGATATTGGCAGGCCACAGGCCCAGGACCGCATACACTACAGTCTCATGTCGTTCAGGGTTTTGTGGATTTTCCTTTCGGAGGTGTCGATGATGTATGGTGGAGTGAATCACGCCCTGGAACGTCAGCTGTCGTCCACATGCTG
Organism: Protomyctophum parallelum; assembly: GCF_964188405.1. Taxonomy (NCBI): domain Eukaryota; kingdom Metazoa; phylum Chordata; class Actinopteri; order Myctophiformes; family Myctophidae; genus Protomyctophum; species Protomyctophum parallelum. Next base: position 14,584,988 of record NC_139718.1, read on the forward strand.
CGTCTCACAATAAACATGACCATTTTTGGAGAATCGACCGAAAAAGTATTACCATCATCGTCATTTACTGTTGAACATGAATTATGATCGGGTCAAATGGAAATGTTCGGCAGCAAGTAGGACCTGTATCACGCTCGGCAAAGCACATAGTATGCGTAATTTGGCCACTGACGGGAACTGGGGATGCTTTCAGCTGGAATCATCGATTTGTTTCGGAACGTAACCCAGCAGTCACACTGTAAAATAACACAATATCCTGAAGAAATATTCTGCCTTCCACCGTTTCTGAAACAGACCGACTGCTGCTTTCTGCTCGCAGAGAACCACGAGAGGGGTTGCATATAAGCTTACAAACTCATAACAGATTAATGTGAGCAATTTTATTGGAGTGAAACAACTCCATGGTCGGAGCGGTGCGGTTGCTGAGGAGAGAACCTTGTTGCACAGCGAGCGCACACGGAACACCATCAGGGCCTGTCGCTCCCACAATTCCACAATAGGAAGCTGGCAACATAGATTTGTAGCAGAGTAAATGCTTGTCTGATGGTTGTGTGCATTGGGGATTACAGAACAAACCAAAGGTCAACAGCACTATTTCAGCCTCCCACGCGCTCACACGCACACACACACACACACACACACACACACACACACACACACACACACACACACACACACACACACACACACACACACACACACACTTCCCGTTTGGTTTGCTCTGCTGCCCTGCTTTTCTTGGCCCGTCTCCCCTCCAGAACTCCACATTGATTTGAGGAAGTGTGCGAGACTCAACATGTACACCAGTGGTTTAAAGTAGCCAAGTACATTTACTCAAGTACTTTACGCAAGTACCAATTGAGGGTACTTTTATTTGATCCGAGCTTTTCCATTTCTAGATGCTTAATACTTTTACACACCACTACGTCTCAGAGCCAAATGTTTAACTTTTTACCCGACCGCAGTTATTTGCTAACTTTAGTTTACTAGCTTGTAGATTTTTATCAGTAATGCAAAACCCATATTCTATTCTTCAGCTATTTCAAAATAGCCCAACTTACAAGCTCAAGTTGCAAAACTGGAAACATGCACCATGGTTACCCTTGTACTCTTGTTACAAAAGGATAAATGAACACCGAGCATTTGTACTGTGCGCTGCAGAGCGACAGATCCATGCTTGTGCAGCGGTCAAGCAGAATGGAGTGAGTGGCGGCCAGGGCTCTCCATGTCGTCACCACCAGACACAAAGCACCCATTTAAAACCATGGCACTGCAGCGTGTGCCAGTCCCTGCATCATTCCCATGACATCATACAGCTGATGTAGAGGCTTTAGCTCTGTGTCAGAGTCACTTAATCCATTAAAACCGGGAACGTACTTTAGCTGTTGAAAAATAGTGCCACGCTACGAGCTTGTAGATCTGCTATTTTTGGAAAGTTTGAGCAAATCTTGGATTAATATATTTTTTTAAGCGAACAAAGTGAACAAAGCGATGGGGGTCGGCGGCCAAAATATATAATTGTGGGTGTTCCTTGAGATTAAAAAGTTTGAGAACCACTGACATAGAAACATAGGTTGTTCAGAAAACTGCTAGGATTTAGAAGACATTTCTTTTCGAATGGGCCTCAGGTCTTCATGGGTTAATGGACCTGGTTAGGACTCCACCAGGACAGAGGAGCTGCTGCTACAGCACTGGCTGTACTGTGTATACAGTACGACTTTAAACAACTTCCATCCAGCGTTTCATTGGGCCCTCTAGGGCAGCACCGCGCTCTGGACGAAATCAAATATAATTTATACGTGGACTAAACTGTGCAACCCCTTGACCTAGTTTCTGTTTGACTTAGAGCAGAGGAGGTCGTGCAGAGTAGACGGCACCGTGTTCTCCTGGTGCTCGGGAGGTGTATATATAGAGTGGCCGGACGGCCTGGGAGTCAGGAGGTTCAATCGGGTTCCCACCGGGTTTGATCCTCGGCTCCCCAGGTCTTCCTGCTGAAGTGCCCGTGAGCAAGACACTTATCACATACCTGCTCTCCCTTCAGTCCCTTGTACTCACTCTGAGCAGCACACTGCTAAGTCAGTCCCTTCACTCCCTTGTACTCACTCTGAGCAGCACACTGCTAAGTCAAGTGCAAAATATCATAGTATCATTACAAATAACTTTTATATATATTTTTGGGGAGCTTTTTTGCCTGCATTGATAGATTACATAGTAGACTGACAGGAAACACACTGTGACACACTGTCAGGCATCAGCAGCCTTTGGTGCCTGGACCGCTAACCTAGCCGTCCGGGCCACAGATAACCTTTTTTTGTGTGTCATAGGTTTTCCTCTCCGTTTTATCTTAATGATCTATACTTTCTCCCAGAAAAAAGCAATAAAACATTTGCAAGTCATTTCTGTCCCATTACAATGACATCAGCATATAAAGTAGCTTAGCGGATGTTAAATTTATAGAAGTGCATGCGATGGAAAGCGTATATATATCATGATTATAGAAAGATGAATCTTTGCAGAGGCACGTCCCTTACAGCCATACATCCAGACATACATGTCTCTCTTTTCAAGGAGAGCGAGCACACAGGGCCATGCATCATGAATACGTGCACATAAGTCACACACAGACGTTCAGCTTGAAGGAAGTGCACTCAAGGACCGCTGGTTACAGCGTAAACTCCTGAGTGTTAACCCAGTAAAACTGTGTCCTTTTAGTAGTTAATATAGTGTCACAATCATTTTGCCCACTTTAGCCATATTTTATACTTTGGCTGTTCAAAAATAGCTGATACGTACATGCTCATATATAGTGCGGCACGCACGCAAAAATCTTTGAATAATATTCAAAGCATAATCACATTATATTATGTTTTTCAAAAGCGAACATTTATAACCCAAGTGCTGTAGTCTCAAAGTGCTACAGCAAATGAATAAAAGCAAAAGAAACAACACACCATTAAAAACATCTAATAGAACAGGAACATTTAAAACATAAGGGCAAGGCTATGAAAATGCTTTGGTAAAAAGGAAAGTTTTTAGTCCTCTCTTAAAAGTGTCGACCGACTGTGGGGCTCTCAGGTGCGCGAGGAGAGCGTTCCACAGTTCAGGGGCGACCGAGCAGGTGCGTAGGTTAGACTTTATGGGTATGAGGAGGTTGGTGTTTGATGAGCGGAGGGAGTGGAGCTCCGCTGGGTTCCATTGGTACTCTCAGAGTGGAGCTCCACTGGGTTCCATTGGTACTCTCAGAGTGGAGCTCCACTGGGTTCCATTGGTACTCTCAGAGTGGAGCTCCACTGGGTTCCATTGGTACGCTCTCAGAGTGGAGCTCCAGCTGGGTTCCATTGGTACTCTCTCAGAGTGGAGCTCCACTGGGTTCCATTGGTACTCTCTCAGAGTGGAGCTCCACTGGGTTCCATTGGTACTCTCAGAGTGGAGCTCCGCTGGGTTCCATTGGTACTCTCAGAGTGGAGCTCCACTGGGTTCCATTGGTACTCTCTCAGAGTGGAGCTCCACTGGGTTCCATTGGTACTCTCTCAGAGTGGAGCTCCACTGGGTTCCATTGGTACTCTCTCAGAGTGGAGCTCCGCTGGGTTCCATTGGTACGCTCTTGAGAGTGGAGCTCCACTGGGTTCCATTGGTACGCTCTCAGAGTGGAGCTCCACTGGGTTCCATTGGTACTCTCTCAGAGTGGAGCTCCACTGGGTTCCATTGGTACTCTCTCAGAGTGGAGCTCCGCTGGGTTCCATTGGTACGCTCTTGAGAGTGGAGCTCCACTGGGTTCCATTGGTACGCTCTCAGAGTGGAGCTCCACTGGGTTCCATTGGTACTCTCTCAGAGTGGAGCTCCACTGGGTTCCATTGGTACTCTCTCAGAGTGGAGCTCCACTGGGTTCCATTGGTACTCTCTCAGAGTGGAGCTCCACTGGGTTCCATTGGTACGCTCTCAGAGTGGAGCTCCACTGGGTTCCATTGGTACGCTCTCAGAGTGGAGCTCCAGCTGGGTTCCATTGGTACTCTCTCAGAGTGGAGCTCCACTGGGTTCCATTGGTACTCTCTCAGAGTGGAGCTCCACTGGGTTCCATTGGTACTCTCTCAGAGTGGAGCTCCACTGGGTTCCATTGGTACGCTCTCAGAGTGGAGCTCCACTGGGTTCCATTGGTACTCTCTCAGAGTGGAGCTCCACTGGGTTCCATTGGTACTCTCTCAGAGTGGAGCTCCACTGGGTTCCATTGGTACTCTCTCAGAGTGGAGCTCCACTGGGTTCCATTGGTACTCTCTCAGAGTGGAGCTCCGCTGGGTTCCATTGGTACGCTCTTGAGAGTGGAGCTCCACTGGGTTCCATTGGTACGCTCTCAGAGTGGAGCTCCACTGGGTTCCATTGGTACTCTCTCAGAGTGGAGCTCCACTGGGTTCCATTGGTACTCTCTCAGAGTGGAGCTCCACTGGGTTCCATTGGTACTCTCAGAGTGGAGCTCCGCTGGGTTCCATTGGTACTCTCAGAGTGGAGCTCCACTGGGTTCCATTGGTACTCTCTCAGAGTGGAGCTCCACTGGGTTCCATTGGTACTCTCTCAGAGTGGAGCTCCACTGGGTTCCATTGGTACTCTCTCAGAGTGGAGCTCCGCTGGGTTCCATTGGTACGCTCTTGAGAGTGGAGCTCCACTGGGTTCCATTGGTACTCTCTCAGAGTGGAGCTCCGCTGGGTTCCATTGGTACGCTCTTGAGAGTGGAGCTCCACTGGGTTCCATTGGTACGCTCTCAGAGTGGAGCTCCACTGGGTTCCATTGGTACTCTCTCAGAGTGGAGCTCCACTGGGTTCCATTGGTACTCTCTCAGAGTGGAGCTCCACTGGGTTCCATTGGTACTCTCTCAGAGTGGAGCTCCACTGGGTTCCATTGGTACGCTCTCAGAGTGGAGCTCCGCTGGGTTCCATTGGTACTCTCAGAGTGGAGCTCCACTGGGTTCCATTGGTACGCTCTCAGAGTGGAGCTCCAGCTGGGTTCCATTGGTACTCTCTCAGAGTGGAGCTCCACTGGGTTCCATTGGTACTCTCTCAGAGTGGAGCTCCACTGGGTTCCATTGGTACTCTCTCAGAGTGGAGCTCCACTGGGTTCCATTGGTACTCTCTCAGAGTGGAGCTCCGCTGGGTTCCATTGGTACGCTCTTGAGAGTGGAGCTCCACTGGGTTCCATTGGTACGCTCTCAGAGTGGAGCTCCACTGGGTTCCATTGGTACTCTCTCAGAGTGGAGCTCCACTGGGTTCCATTGGTACTCTCTCAGAGTGGAGCTCCACTGGGTTCCATTGGTACTCTCAGAGTGGAGCTCCGCTGGGTTCCATTGGTACTCTCAGAGTGGAGCTCCACTGGGTTCCATTGGTACTCTCTCAGAGTGGAGCTCCACTGGGTTCCATTGGTACTCTCTCAGAGTGGAGCTCCACTGGGTTCCATTGGTACTCTCTCAGAGTGGAGCTCCGCTGGGTTCCATTGGTACGCTCTTGAGAGTGGAGCTCCACTGGGTTCCATTGGTACGCTCTCAGAGTGGAGCTCCACTGGGTTCCATTGGTACTCTCTCAGAGTGGAGCTCCACTGGGTTCCATTGGTACTCTCTCAGAGTGGAGCTCCGCTGGGTTCCATTGGTACGCTCTTGAGAGTGGAGCTCCACTGGGTTCCATTGGTACGCTCTCAGAGTGGAGCTCCACTGGGTTCCATTGGTACTCTCTCAGAGTGGAGCTCCACTGGGTTCCATTGGTACTCTCTCAGAGTGGAGCTCCACTGGGTTCCATTGGTACTCTCTCAGAGTGGAGCTCCACTGGGTTCCATTGGTACGCTCTCAGAGTGGAGCTCCGCTGGGTTCCATTGGTACTCTCAGAGTGGAGCTCCACTGGGTTCCATTGGTACGCTCTCAGAGTGGAGCTCCAGCTGGGTTCCATTGGTACTCTCTCAGAGTGGAGCTCCACTGGGTTCCATTGGTACTCTCTCAGAGTGGAGCTCCACTGGGTTCCATTGGTACTCTCTCAGAGTGGAGCTCCACTGGGTTCCATTGGTACTCTCAGAGTGGAGCTCCGCTGGGTTCCATTGGTACTCTCTCAGAGTGGAGCTCCACTGGGTTCCATTGGTACTCTCTCAGAGTGGAGCTCCGCTGGGTTCCATTGGTACGCTCTTGAGAGTGGAGCTCCACTGGGTTCCATTGGTACGCTCTCAGAGTGGAGCTCCACTGGGTTCCATTGGTACTCTCTCAGAGTGGAGCTCCACTGGGTTCCATTGGTACGCTCTTGAGAGTGGAGCTCCGCTGGGTTCCATTGGTACTCTCTCAGAGTGGAGCTCCACTGGGTTCCATTGGTACGCTCTCAGAGTGGAGCTCCACTGGGTTCCATTGGTACTCTCAGAGTGGAGCTCCACTGGGTTCCATTGGTACTCTCAGAGTGGAGCTCCGCTGGGTTCCATTGGTACTCTCAGAGTGGAGCTCCACTGGGTTCCATTGGTACTCTCAGAGTGGAGCTCCGCTGGGTTCCATTGGTACTCTCTCAGAGTGGAGCTCCACTGGGTTCCATTGGTACGCTCTCAGAGTGGAGCTCCACTGGGTTCCATTGGTACTCTCTCAGAGTGGAGCTCCACTGGGTTCCATTGGTACTCTCTCAGAGTGGAGCTCCGCTGGGTTCCATTGGTACGCTCTTGAGAGTGGAGATCCACTGGGTTCCATTGGTACGCTCTCAGTCTGGAGCTTGCATTCCACGCCGTCCGAGAGCGGGCCCAGGGATACTCTTTCATCCCAGGTGTCAGGATTTACCTCCTCACGTGTATTCCTCCACGTTGACGGGGGTGTGCAAATCAACCTGGGAAACGTATATACCTCGGAAAAATATCATTGCTCATGTACAGGAAGCATAGTCTTTATTATTTAGGCCAGGAGATCAGAGAGAATCTCCCACTGAGAGGCTGAACTATAGGACACACACACACACACACACACACACGCACGCACGCACGCACGCACGCACGCACGCACGCACGCACACACGCACACGCACACACACACACACACACGCACAGTTTTGAGGTACTTTACGATTTGTCATGTAAAGTTTACATGACAAATCTTCAGTACTTTATTCGTCTACTCCGTTACATCCCAGTGGCAAATTATTTGTAATATTTACTCCACTGCAATAATTTGATTTACATTGTTAAACTTTGTAAGTGTTGCCACTTCAGATCTATATCTCACACTTTGGATATTCTATTGCATGTAGAATTGTAGATCATCTATAAAAAAATGTCAAAAGAAAAGCCAAATTGACAACATTTTGAAACATTTGGGTACTTTTACTTGTGTATTGTAATGATGATCTCTTACAGTATGTGCACGAGAATGCTACGCACACCAAAGTCCTGGTGCCGGCCCACAGCAGAATAATTTAAATATTAGGCTAGTCTTCAAGAGAAGGTGGCCACACACACTGGGAGCCAAAGTGCCAATACTATATTTCTGGACGCAGAGTTAAAATACACTAATGTTTTGGCAGGTACCGGTAACTATAACTAACTTGTAACAGAGTATTTCTCCATTGTGGAATTGCTACTTTTACCTAAGTAAAACCTCAGAGGACTTCTTCTCCCACCACTATAGCCTAGGAGGAGGAGGAGGGTCTGTCGGAGGTGAGCTGGTGTCGCTCACGTTGTCCTCCATGGTTTGTGGCACGTGACTGACCTACTTATAAGCTTTTTACTGCCTGCAGGCGCGCGGCAGCAGCAGTCTGCCTGTGCTTCTTAAATGTCTGGCCTTTGTCTCTGCCGCACGTCACTTATAACAATAACATTGTTTTCATACAGTAGCCACAGATTCAAATATTTTTACGACCCAAAATACCCAGGTTTTGGGGTCAAAAGAATGTCTATCAGTGGAATACCACGCGTTCTTGCAGATGTTTCTGCTCAGCAGAACCAGGTGGCGGTTTGCAATATTTTCCTGTAGATTTATTGTGGAGATTTGCCCCCAGGCTAGAGGTTATACTTACACTTACCATCCTGGGATTCCGGGCTCATATGTACACCATCTAGTTGTCTCTCTCTCTCACGTGTGACCTGATATACAAGAAGGTTCTCAGAACTGCACTTTACTGAACTCCAAGATAGCCCCGAGCGTGCCGTTGAACTTTGCAATATAAGGCAAGCCCATATTTATTTGCAGCTGCAGCACATTTCAACAACAAATCAAAAAAAACATTATAAAAGGACATTTAGAAAATAGTTAAAAAAAGTTAAAATAATAGAAAATAAGAATACTAGAAAGAGTTACAGTTCAGTGCAAGTAATTAATCATAAAACTCAATAAAAGGCAACGGGAAAACTGAAAAGTCCTCAGCTTTGACTTGAAAGAACCGAGAGTTGTTGCAGACCTGCAGTTTTCTGGGAGTTCCACGCAAAGAAGTGAAACTGCATGAGCTCGCCCAATTCTGTGGGCTTTTTCTTTTGATTGCCTTCTCACTATTTTGGCATCTTTTTCAAGCTCTCTTAAATGTAGCGTGCAATATTTATTGTTTATTCAAAGTAGTTCTCTGTGTGGAACAATGTCCACTGGGTTCTGGGGAGTGGGCCATCTTCAATCATTCCACTGCTGCTTCTTGGAAACCAGCCTTATACCAAGTCTGTCAGGTTCACAGTGGGCTTGCTAATTAATGACAGTTGTTTTATTATCTTCGTTGCCCTTTATGAAGAGAACTCTTCTCTTTATTTAATGTCTGTTGTGCTACATCTTCCAGGCAGTGGCTAAAGGAGTGCCAAGGCCCAGAGGCATAGCATCAAATGAACGAGTTTCAGTTCAAAATCAATTGTTCTGCCATATGGCACAGCGATATAAAACATAGACAAATGGATCATTCTCCAGAGGTAGAGAACTCCTACTGCAAGATGATTGCTTGTGTTGAGAATATTCTCTCAACTTGTCTGCCGTGACATGCACAGGAAACTCCCATCAACCACACTCACCTTTCATTCTTTCCATTTGGACTATCCGCTGACTGTATCACTTTGCTGGCCTGCTTTAAATCGAATTGGCGTTTCAGCCGTTTCTACCAGGAGTCACAGAAGCCATTGTTGGGCGCCTGGGAACGCTTTGGCTTTGGTGGATTTCATTTCTATTTTATTTTGTTGTGATTGCATTTCTCTTTTGTAGAAAAAAGAGACCAGCAAGGCCAGCAAAGAAGCTCAAAGTTACAGACACACACAAGTACAACATTATACATCGAATTAGTACAGATCAGGCCACTACAAATTAAACGAATGATGAAAAAGAAAAGCCACATCAAGTTATCCTTAATTGCGATACTCCATCATGTAGCGTGGCGGAAGTAGCAGATCAACAAGCTCACGACGAGGCGCCGTGGCGACGTGCACGTGAACTTGAAGATCTGCTAGTTATAGCTGACGTATAAATCAGGCTTTACACGCAAGGTGATTTCTGCCATGAACAGGGATTCCAGCTGAAGCTTGTGTGAGGGCTACTACAGCAGCTTGGAGATCAGGGATTCCAGCTGAAGCTTGTGTGAGGGCTACTACAGCAGCTTGGAGATCAGGGATTCCAGCTGAAGCTTGTGTGAGGGCTACTACAGCAGCTTGGAGATCAGGGATTCCAGCTGAAGCTTGTGTGAGGGCTGAAAACCCACCTTTTCAGACTCCATCATGGCCCATAGCACTTACCCTAACCCATTAGATAGCATTTCTGTTGGCTTAGATAGCATTTGACACAGACTTATAGCATGTTATGTAGACAACACTATTGTATATAGTCATAGCACGCCATAGTACATATGTATAGCATAGTAGTAAATATGTATAGTTTATAGTGTGTGTATAGTTTCATTATATAGATATTCCACTGTTACTTTCTTAGCTTACGCATGTTTCATGAAAATGCTTTTATGTGATGTATTCCCATGCTTTTGTTCTTGCTTAAATGTAAAACGCTCTGGATTAAGAGCGTCTGCTAAATGCCTAAATTGTAAATTGTAAATTGTAGGGCTGTAACTACAGCAGCTTGTGTGAGGGCTGTACTACAGCAGCTTGGAGATCAATTAAATGGGAATTGCTGACTACTGGTTGTAGGTCTTGCCGTACATCTTGAAAATCTATCATCCATTTGCCTTTTTTCAGCTCACAATGCTCACCCTGCCGCCACTGCATGGGGTGGACGAGGAAATGCTAGGACGTAAATGGAGCTGAACGCTCCCATGTGTGTGTGTGGACCTATATCTGTGTGGATGAACATGAGTTATCACATCTTCATGTTGGGGGATCATTTTTAGTACGACGTACGGTTCTCAATGGGAGAACCACTGTACTAAAATGAGAGTGTACACAAGGTCCATTTGGTTCCATTTGTACGTGCTCTACAGTATTTACTGTACAGGCCTGTACGTGTCCCTTTTGGAACCCCCTGCATGGACCCCACTTTTGACAACCTCCGTTTTAGTAAGTGTAATGGAATTGGCCCGAGTGTTGAACAGGGCTTACAAGAAAGAGAGCTACTATCCAATGGACTGTCGGAGCTGTCGACTGTCAACTCAAATGGATATACTCGCCTACTCGGGGGTATTCAAGTATTACTGCTGTTGCAATCATTTAAATCATTTCCCTATCGCACCGTGCAGCAGATGTCCGTTGGTTACAGTGAGTTTACAGTATCTGTGTCACCGGTACATAGATTGTTTGGCTGTATACCTATACGCAGAATGTATTTGTAACGCAGCGGTTCTTAACCGTTTCTGGATCAGGGCCACTTGGTTCTCAACTGTTTCTGGATCAGGGCCCACTGGAAAACACTTGAAAACTAAATTATGAATCGGTTATTTTATGAAATGATCCATTATCAATTATTTTCTATAGTTTATTTGTTTGATGCACCACTAATTCCCAACACACACACACACACACACACACACACACACACACACACACACACAAATATAAACAGGTGTTATTTGTGACTAGACCAGTTGGAATGTAGTAGCCAGTTCTCCTGACCTGACTTGGCATAGATTGACCTGGCCTTCCCGTATATGTGTCCATGAATAAGCATGGTATTAAGTGTGAAAGAAGCTGGATTCCGGTGGGTTCATAGATCAAGCCAGTGTAGATGACCTCTGCGCCGGTTGCATTGTGGTCGGCATGCATGCAGTGAACTGTGAGTCACCCCGGCGCCCAGTGGTGTGTCTCTGTGGGACCATGGATCACTTCTGCACTTATTTGTTTAGTTGGATACGGAAGGAGCAGATGTTCACTGTCATGACGTGATGATGTCAGTGGCGGTGTTGTTGTCGGTGGTCTGACACAACCCCCAGAACCACAACAGAACCAGAACCACAACATACTTCTGTTTGTTACACCAGTGGTTTTCAACCTTTTTCATATCAAGGCCCATTATTGGTTTTTAGAGCCACGGACCACCATTTGATGAGATTTAGCCTCGCAGACCAAAACTAAGGGATATTTTGTTATCCTTAGATGAAGCTTTCCACAATTCCATGCTGTATTGATGTTGGTACCATGGGAAAGACAACAGGTAAATGTTGATCACATTTGTATAGACTTCTTGTCCCTTACGGGTCCATTTGGTTTCATTTTACACTCTCAAGAGTTAAAGATATATAAGGGTTCATTTGGTTACCAACTCCATCATTAATAAGGGGACCACCTGGAACCCCCTCAAGGACCACTGGTCGTCCCCGGACCACTGGTTAAAAACCACTGCGTTACACCAAACCCTTTCATACCAAGGACCCCCAAGTTGATGTATTTGGCCTCCCCAAAGAGATCTGTGTAAAAACAAATACAAAAAAAATAATCTAAATGATTCAAAGATTCCAACGAGCTTGTGAGCTTGTAGATCTGCTATTTTTGAATAGCCAACTCCAGTAAATGGATAAAGTGGTTAAAAATGATTGTGACGCTATATGTTCGTGACACATACAAATTGGGGAAACAGCGTTCTACAAGATACGATACTGTATGTTATAATACAACGCACTGTAATTAGCACATGGTTGGAGAGGGTCTAGCTACGCTCACATTGAAACATGTTGACCCTGGTGTCGGTAGGACAGTGGTTCTCAAAGTGGGGTCAGAGGACCCCTAGTGGTCCAGGGCATCCCCAGCTAAATGATAGTTAGGAATCAAATGGACCCTAATGGGTCTGTAACTCAGAGTGATTTGGTTCCATTTGTACAGTCTCAGAGTTAAATTAACATTGATTTCACAATATACCTGTACATTGGGGTCCCAGAAATAGAAATGCCATTAAATGGGGGTCGGTATCCTAATGCAGGTCAAACTGGGGGTCCTTGAAATTAAAATGGTTGAGAGTCACCGCTAGAGCCGTAAAAATCTTCTCTTATGGGGGTCCCTGCATGTTTTCCAATGGGGGTCCGCGTGCTAAGTTGTCAGTTTGGGGGTCCTTCACATGAAAAATGTGAGAACCAATGGTGTAGGACACCTACTGGTTGACGAGTAGTACTGCCTGAAACTAATGAGAACCATGTCTCCCCTGACCAAGTGGGGATTCCTTCTGGCCTGAGTTGCTGTGCTATGATGCTATGATGCTATGCTATGGTCTCCCATGGTGGAGACACGGGTTCCAATTCCAGGTAGGACATAGCCATTACAGATGGCAGCTTTAGAAGGGCAGCGTTTGCATCAAGGGTCTACTATTTCATTGGTTGTCAGAGTCAACAGAGACAACCACTGAGTTATTGGGCTATAGTATAAATAGGGTTGAAGTGGTTGAACAGATTTTGATGGTATTGCCGCTATACCATCAAAATCTGTTCAACCACTTCAACCCTATTTTTTGCATCAGCTATTCAAAAGTAGCCGATCTACAAGCTCACAGCACGTCACATCGAGCTTGTAATCTGCTATTTTTTAAACATTTAGAAAATCTGTGAAACATTTTGAATGATCTTCACAATTTTGGCACAAAATCTTTTCAGATGGGGTTCCGCAGCCAAATGTGCATCGATTTTGGGAGTCCTTGACGTGAAAATGTTTGAGGAATCACTATACAAGTTTACATATCACAAACCATATGGTGCCCATATGGACAGACTAGAATTTCCACAATAATTTGACGGAATATCTTGAAATCGTATCGTGCAGCTTTTGGCCACATAATGTTGCAGCCAGGGTGGGTTGAGGGGGGGAAGCCGGTGGAAACGAACACGAGACTCAAGTGTGCCATAAAAATGGAGGAGAGTCCCAAATATAGCACATGAAACACAAACTGGTTGAACACCCCATCGGATTTACTGGAACAAGCCCGAAACAGAGGAATTTTCCACTCTTTTGGGGGGGCGGCGGAGGGGTTCTCCAATCTCTGACTTGTAAATCTTTCTCCGAAAGGGGGAGGTGAAATATTGGGTCGTCACCCTTTAACCCATAAAAACCGGGAAAGCATCGGCGTCGTCTCTGATTTTAGGCCTTTTAACCATTATTTTATACTTTGGCTATTCAAAAATAGCAGCTTGTAGATCTGCTATCTGCCAACCTGGGGAGACCTCCGAACTGAGCTCATGCTTCCTTCAATGCATGAGGAGTGAGCAAGCCGCTTCTTATCACCTGACGTGAGAAAGCGAACATCTTTAACTCAAATATTTTCTTCTAGAGGTATCTGGAACAAAATATTTTGAGATGGGTGTCCGTCCCGTCCGCAGCCAAATGCATATCAATTTGGGGGTTTCAGAACCCCTGACATATAGAGACATGTGTTTTTCATAAAACGGTTAGGATTTAGAAGGCATTATTTTGTAGAATCGGCCTCGGGTCTAAATGCGTTAAGAGTACCGGGAAAGCCCCACCCACCCTCGTAGTGTTCTCTCCACCCCGCTTAGAACAAGGTTTTCCCTGCCGGAGGTTGAGGGATAACTCTGGGGTTCATGCTTTACTTTGCCTGCATGCACACGCTGGCGCTCTCTGCGGGGAGCCACGGAAGAATCCCACATTTGTCTCCTCCAGCTGTTCTGTCGGGCATGTGAGGAAATGTCTACACACTCCTCCCAACAGACAATGCTTTAGTTAGCAGGTGTCTGTGTCTGTTTGTGTGTGTGTGCGCGATTTAATCGATTATATTTCTTTAAAATGCATTTCCGACATAGTGAAAATAGCAGATCTACAAGCTCACAACGCGTACATCAGCCTGTAGCCCTGTACAGTAGATGAGCTGTTTTCATAGTATTAAATAGGAATTGGTTAATCAGACCCCCTCACCAGTCACCACCCCTCATTTAGTCAATTCACTGTCTAAATCTAATTTGTTTACGTCAATTTGTTTACAGTATACAGTATATAAAAATACGTTTCTAGGTTTTACAATGAATCAGAAAATGAATTGATGGAAGAATCAATTTAAAGTAGCACATACATATTATTAAGGCCCTTTTCTTACACAATTTATGCATCAAAGTGGAATTCCCTTTGGTAATCAGCATATCTTTAATACATTGCCAAATATTAACGGCTGAATTTAACTCAACTCAGTGCAATTTGTTCAGCATGCTGTGAGCAACGCAACCATTCACCAGTTCAGTTCACTGCATGCGTGCCACATTTTCCATTTTCGGGAGCTTTAGACTTGCGTGTACAATCAAAACACGAATCACATTAACTTCAAGCTCATTCATCAAAGATTTGAGATTTGTTTAGGAATTTGCTTCGCGAGACTTTGATGTGTGTTGACATCCGACTTGGCCGTGTAGTGGCACAGAAATTAATGTTAATCCCCAACTCTCTTTAGGCATAGGACTCACAAATAGAGTGCAGCTAAACAAGAACATATGCTTGGATGCAACTGAACTCGCTTCTTCTTTGGAACACTTAGCACTCTTTTGGCTATACCGTAACAATTAGTTGAAACCGTTAAAGGAAATACCCTGTCTTCTGTGTTTGAAGTATATACTGATGGCATGTATAGTGCCTTCAGCGTTGTCAAACCATGCGTCATATCGTGATACTGGGCGTACTGTTATGTTCAAAATTGGTTTTGCCTTTAATTTTAGATAACATTCCATGGTCTTTTTTTGTATGTACTGGTTCTCAAAGTTTGGTCTATGCCAGGAAACCCTGAGGGTTCCCTGGGGGGGTTCCAAATGGACCCTCACATGTCTGTAACTCTTGAGAGCGTACAAATGGAAAAAGAGAGAAGCAGAGGAATAGTTCACAGTACGTGTGTACCTGTAACTGTGTGTGGGGTGCACGGTTCTGGGAGAAAGGAATACCAGCACTCAATTTGTCCATTTAGGATTTCTCGTTTATTCCAGCACTAAGGAAGGCCATGTGGGCCAAAACGTCCATATGTTCCGCTAGTCCTTTCTAAAAGTGTACAAATGGAACCAAATAGACAAATGGTTGTTTTGTCCACTTTGAGTTCCGTGGCCTAGTTCTGCAAACTTGAGGGTCCTTGAGATCCACTGCCCTGCTGTGAGTGAGTCACATTATCACAGTCAACGAACATTACAGTACATTGTCCTACATGCAGACGGAGGCCCCATGTTACCAGCGGTTATGAATTATTGTTCAGGAAGCTTGATTGTGTAAAACCGGTCGGCGGAGGAGGAGGAGGTTTCACGGCCGATCCATCCATCGCTGACGGTCCAAAATAAATGGAGATGTCTTTAGCAGATGACACACACACACACATACACACACACACCGGCCTGAGCAGCGCAACGCAGGAGTCCATGAAGTGCAGCCTGAAGGAAGAGCAGTGGGATGAGTCATGTTCCAAATGGGCACAAAGGTCAGCGCCTCCTTCATCAGACTCCTACAACTGCTGATGAAGTTAAACGGTCAAATCACTCAAAGATTACTGTGCAGCGCGCTCTCTCACTGAAGCCCCTTTTGTTTTCCTGCTACGCACACACGCGCGCGCACGCACACACCACTGATTGGACCAGAAATGTGCCAGGAAATTATTCAAACTGCCATGTCAAGTTATTCAGGATATTTCCTCCAAAATGGATATTAGATATTTTGACTTTCTCATCAAATAGCTCCAAGGCTTTTCCACAGTGTGCACACCAGGATCTCCATCACAGCCAATGCATTGAAGCGACTCTCCATAATTGTCCAAACTGCAACAAAGATGGCGGTGCATCTAGTGCCTGCTGTCCCGGTGTTCCATTTGCTCCAACGTAGTCAACCATTGATTCTTTAACTTTCAAGGACCTCCATGAATGCTGGCAGTGTACATATGTAACTAAACGGACCCTGGTTCCATTTGTACACAGACATGTAACTCACTAAGCATGTTTTTGTCTAGACTTTTTAGTTTTTTGCGGTCAAGGCTTAGATTAGACGTTGAAACAACATTGTTTCAACGTCTATAGACAAGTCTATACTGTATGTAGACATTTAAAAAATATGACTATTGCTCAGTGGGAAGGGTCCATTTGGAACCCCCTCAAGGAACCTCTAGGGTCCCTGGACCCCGCCTTAAGAACCACTGCCCTATCCGACACCAGGGTTAGAAGAGTAGGGACCACCTCCAACCACTGCAGTGCAGTTGTGCTACTTGTATTGTATTTACATAGAATTACACTTTATTCACTAAAATAAGTCCCGTATTGATGCTGTAAAGCAGAGATGGACCAGGCACTGATCACTGGAGCAGTGTACCAACCATGCAGTGTGTTTACAGATCTGGTGTGACGTAATGGCCGACATATTATACAGGGTCTTCTTGATGGATGAGACTTTCAATATGGCGTGACACAGCACTACACTTCCACCACCCGGACCTATACCTTCCCATTTCATGTTCATGTCCCTCTGGGGTTAGCACCACGTGCACCCCCTCCCCCCCCTGCACCCCCATGACGGGAGGCGCCACCGTTTCACTCGGAGGTGCCGTGCAGTGGGGCTGGCGTGTTCCCCTGCAGCGTTGTGCTGCGTCAGGGAAAGTAGAGAAACAGAAGCTGAGTGTTTTGGTTCCCCCCCAGGTTGCAGTGCACATGGCGAAGTCTCGTGACTGACACTTTCCGGCGGTGCTCCCGTTGGGAGGCATAATACAGGGGGGAGGGGGGGGTGGCGGGGGCTTAGAGTAGCCTGGCGGACCGCTGCGATGAGCGGCAGCGTCGAGCGGAGCCTCTCGCTCGGATATACATTTTCCAGACCCCAACAGGAGCCAAAGGCACAGCCAAGAAAAGCTGAAAGCCCCAAGGCGGCTTGGAGGCCTGCCTGCAAGGCCCCATATCAATGATATCATTCCGCTTTTCACTAATTTGTATTCAAATTTAAGGTCAAGAAAGATTTAGCTTTTCAAATGTAGTTCAACTGGTATCTGAAGTAACTTTTTCCACACATAGAGGAATCACGGTGAGAGGCCCTAAACGTATAGACAATCCCTGCTCACCTGATTAAAACGAGTCAAACGAACTGCTTTGTCGTATCAAAACAATGTTGTTTAGAGAAGAGAGAGGTTCCCTCCCGTCGTGATGCATTAACAGCTGTAATGTGAATCCAGTCCCCAGCCAGCTCTACCCCGGGCCTGCTTAACCCTTTAGGCTGAGCCATGAAGGTGTTTATGCTCTGTACGTGACTGGTGCGTTGAGGGCAACAAATTAATTCAAGTGGGGTTTTTTCATCATATTTTGCAGGAGACATTTTTAAGGAATTTACACGCACGCACAGACACTCTCTCTCTCTGTGCATGCGTCGCAACAAGGCCAATGCCTTCTGGTATAAAGTGCACTACAGTACAGTCATCTATCTATTACGGTACCGGTGTCTATAAATTGCAGAAACAGGATAGGTTGCTGCACCGACAATTTGTTCGTTCCACGGGTTGTTCCGTATTTACTGTTTTTTCCCCTCTGAAGGCGAGGCGAAGGGCTGCGTAACCCCCACGGACACGCACAAATACCACACGTGGACACACAACCTGCCCACTGCACCTGCGCTCGGTGTAGCCAGGTTCCATTGATTGTAGTGGCAGCATACTGTTGCGGACCCCCGGGCTAATTCCGTCTCCATGTAGCCCGGCCCTTACAGTACAGTACAGAATTTGGCCTATATTATGCATCCATCCCAGCATTTTTACAGTACAGAACCTTGAAGGCGCCCCCTTTAAGTTTCCTTAACACTTTCTCCGCCATAAAATGTAGCCTACGTTAATTGTCAGCAAGCGACAAGCACCAAAATACGTAGGCTACGTTAATTCAGTTGTATAAAATGTTTTGATCCGATCTAGTGGAAAGGCTACTCACATTAGCTTCGGATGGCTGTCTGTTGTTAGCCATAATACTAGACTGCGCCATCTTGATTGCGTGTGAATGATTTGAAACAATGATGAAAGAGAAATGACGCCAGTGTCTTTTAAAATCCATATAACAGGATCATTTGGAGACTTGTAGGTACATGCCAGCTGCTGAACCCAATTACCAATACGGCAAACCTTAAAATGTGACAACAAGACTTAAGGATTGTCAGTCAATAACGGAGCTGGTATGCGGGCAGGGTTCAATTTGAACAGACACACCCAAACGTGCGCGCACACACACACACACACACACACACACACACACACACACACACACACACACACACACACTCACTCACTCACTCACTCACTCACTCACAATTTCTTTATTTGAGTCCACATTTATAAAATACATTATCAAGAGCACAAATATTTTCAGTTGCTTCTGATATCCCACACACTTGAAACATCATGTGTCTCAGTGCTCAAGTCCAAACAAGCCCTAAATGTACAGAATATAATGGCAACACACATGAACTTATTCACAGCCAACATTGGTCACTTCAGTCTGTCATATTAACAACACAGAAAGTAAATCATGGGTACAAAAAGCACCTTCTCCTCCAAATAGACCGACTGCCTATAATGGAGGAGATTGAACAGTATGTTGCAAGCTGCTTTGCTTTACACTTGGACAACCCCATAATCCTCAAGCCTCTGACCACTTGGACACACACACACGCACAACCCTTAGACGCGCACACGCTCACACTCACACATAGAGGACACAGGTCGTTTCGCAATGCATTGTGAGATTTCAGATTTTGCTAATTGGCGTTTAAACTTACATTTTTGATAGTGAAGAGGAAACTTTCATCTACAATATTTTGTGCGAGATACCTCCAAGAGCAAAGATTTTAGTTTAAATGTTTGCTTAAATTATACATTGGCCCAGGCGGTGGAGTAACCGTCTGGGCACCCGACTGGTAATCCAGTCGCAGTGTGCCGCGGGTTCGACTCCCGAGCCCCGACATGGCCTTTACTGCATGTCATCCCCCCATCTCTCTCTCGTTTCCTGTCAGCCTACTACTGTCTGTCCCTTCAAAAAACCAATAAAAGGCGTAAGCCGCAAAAAATATCTTATATCTTATAAAAAATATCGCTATAAGCTTGTACAGTATATCTGCTGATTTTGAATATAGTCTTATATATAAAATATGATTAAAGGGGTTAAAATGACGCTATATTAACTAATTTAGCTGGGGCAACCGCTTCCCCCCCCCCCCCCTCCGAAGGACCCCTGGGAGTCCTCAGACCCCACTTTGAGAACCAAAATGGATTAGTGGCAGTGGCGTTGTTGTGGCATCCTAAGTGTTTGGAAATGGAAACCCAAAACAATGAAAGCTGCATCCCCTGCTCCTGTTGACCCCCATCAGACACACATCAGAGGACTCTGTGTGGGGAATGTCAAACGGCTTAACTGGGACAGAGCTTTATCTATAGCGTGTTCTGTAATGTTTGGCTGCCCTGTGGAGAAAGCAGGGTGATGAATGCTGAACGGCACATTATCTGCACAGCAGCATCCTGAGTGTTAAAGAGGGAATTTGCAACTTTATTTAACATTTTGACCTGAGATCAGATTCTAAAAATGTCTTCTACATCCTGACAGTTAACTGAAAAAGCTATGTTTCTATGTCAATCGTTCTTCAATAAAAAAAAATATAGCAGACAAGCTCGTATCGCGCCACTCGGTGAGCTTGTAGATCTGCTAAATCAGATAACATAATCAGCTAAATCATAACAATGTTAACACCAAAATGGGTTCCCGCCCCAAAATAGGTTAACGGATGTTCAGGCCGCTATACGCAGTCTTCGTGCCTAGCGTTAATGAGATCAGAGTCATGTGATGCTTCTTGGCCAATCAAATCCACCCACCCACCAACCAACCATCCAAATGTTTTAACTTTATTTAAGATAACCAAAACACAATTTTAACCAATCTGTACGGTATAGAGTATGATAATACGACATGTCTGCAGTGGTTGTGGTCTCCCTACTCTATACTCCTCCAGCCAGACATTTAGGCCCTAACTGGTCTCGGATAGGATACCAACTGGTTGACGAGTAGCTCTACCTGAAGCTCATAAGCCTTAATATCTCGCCTGCCCAAGCTGTGGATTCCCTGTTTCATGATCTTTTGGTCTCCCACCCGTGCGTTTGAATCCTGGGTGTGTTACAGCTGTAATCACTAATCTCCGTCGGGAGGTAATTAACATCAAAGTTGGTTACATTTGTAATGTATGCCCTCAGAGTTACAAATGGATAAATAACAAGAAAAGGAACAATGAGACAGACGAAGGACAGTACACAGACAAGAAAAGTGACGCAAAATCTTAAATAAGCACGGAGGTTAGATCATAATTGTGTCACCCTGTAACAATACTTTTATTATTTCCAAACACATCCGCTGCCTGCAGTCCATTGCAGGACAGAAGAAGTTGCTTAGAAGAAATATTTTTTTGCTTCCTTTGGTTGCATTGATCTGATTAAAACTTGTTTGTTTCGTTTAGTCTGGTGGTGTACTTTTTTTGTTTACTCGTGTAAAACAAATTACAGCACTACCAAGTGTTTTTGAATGTGAAAATGACATCAGCCTTCTGGAAGTTCTGCATCAACAAATGCGATCACTGGGAAAGTGGTAGTTATGGCCATGTGTGTTGAAATCCATGCTTTATCCAGTAAAAACTGAATTTATTCCCATCGCAATAACGCCGCTAAAAAAAGATGCAGTAGCCATGGTGAAATTTGTGGTAGGGAACATGGTCCCCTGTTACAGAACAAACGGGTGGTCCGTGGACCACTGGTGGTCCGTGAAGGTGTTGCATGTGGGACCATGCATTTAGTAATGTAGGAAAGTGAAGATTCATATTTGAATGTATTGTATTGACCACAAGTTGAGAAACTTGTGTTACCTGTGCTGAGGTATGGGGTAACAACTACAAAACATCAATTCATTCACTTGTCATTTTGCAAAAGAGAGCAATAAGGACTATTCACAAGGTTGGTTATCTGGAACACACAAATCCACTTTTTATACAATCAAAATTGCTCAAATTCACAGACATTGTAGCGTACCAGACAGCAATAACAATGTACAAAGCCAAGAACCATAAATTACCAGCAAATATTCAAAATCTGTTTCATGATCGGGAGGGAGGTTATAATCTGAGGGAAGAACTCAACTTTAAAACTTTAAATCGTAATACCACATTGAAAAGTTTCTGCATTTCATTTCTGGTGTAACACTTTGGAACAGCTTGAGCAAGGAACAAAAGCAATGTCCAAGCATCAATCAATTTAAAGCAATGTACAAAAACATGATATTTTCAAGATACAGGGAGGAAGAAAATTGATTTCACGAGTACTCAAAATATATTATATTTATGTATATTATATATTATATTATATTTGTGTAGAATGTTTTGTTATATGGGTATTAAATTGTCTATATATTAAAATAGACAATCTTTGGATTACGTATAATATGGATGTATGTGTAACTGAAAAGTAATTTCAGTTAAAGAGGGGTGGGAGTTTATAAGTTTTTACTTCTTCTCACTCCTTTTCGGATATGCTTAGATTTATTTATTTTATTATTTTCCTTTTATTTCTTCTTGCAATTTTTTCTGTTAACTTTTTTATTTAAATTATTTTTCATTGTGAATTGCAAGGAATTGTTCTGTTTATTGGCATATTCAAAATAAACATGACAAACAAACAAACAAACAAACAAGAAACAATGCAGTAAATGATCTGGTGACAAATTATGTCGATGTTGTCAATTACTGGGAAGTCTGATGTCAAGAACTTCCACAGAAAAGTGAGTTAGAATCTCAAGGGAAACTATACCGGATTGCCTGGTTGAGTCACCATTATAAGGAAATGTGCCCATAATCAATCATAACCCATAATCAAAAAGTGTCTGCTTACTCTTACAATGAACAGCAACATTTGTTTAAGTTTAATATGGAAGGTTAATTTCTTTCACCCACACCACGACCAAATCCCCCCTCCCAACACAACAATGGTCCCCAGGTTGATTCTCAGTCAGGGTGGTGGTCCCCAGGTTGATTCTCAGTCAGGGTGGTGGTCCCCAGGTTGATTCTCAGTCAGGGTGGTGGTCCCCAGGTTGATTCTCAGTCAGGGTGGTGGTCCCCAGGTTGATTCTCAGTCAGGGTAGTGGTCCCCAGGTTGATTCTCAGTCAGGGTGGTGGTCCCCAGGTTGATTCTCAGTCAGGGTGGTGGTCCCCAGGTTGATTCTTAGTCAGGGTGGTGGTCCCCAGGTTGATTCTCAGTCAGGGTGGTGGTCCCCAGGTTGATTCTATAGTCAGGGTGGTGGTCCCCAGGTTGATTCTATAGTCAGGGTGGTGGTCTCCAGGTTGATTCTCAGTCAGGGTGGTGGTCCCCAGGTTAATTCTATAGTCAGGGTGGTGGTCCCCAGGTTGATTCTATAGTCAGGGTGGTGGTCCCCAGGTTGATTCTATAGTCAGGGTGGTGGTCCCCAGGTTGATTCTATAGTCAGGGTGGTGGTCCCCAGGTTGATTCTCAGTCAGGGTGGTGGTCTCCAGGTTGATTCTCAGTCAGGGGGGTGGTCTCCAGGTTGATTCTCAGTCAGGGTGGTGGTCCCCAGGTTGATTCTCAGTCAGGGTGGTGGTCCCCGGGTTGTAGTCAGGGTGGTGGTCTCCAGGTTGATTCTATAGTCAGGGTGGTGGTCCCCAGGTTGATTCTCAGTCAGGGTGGTGGTCTCCAGGTTGATTCTCAGTCAGGGGGGTGGTCTCCAGGTTGATTCTATAGTCAGGGTGGTGGTCTCCAGGTTGATTCTATAGTCAGGGTGGTGGTCCCCAGGTTGATTCTATAGTCAGGGTGGTGGTCCCCAGGTTGATTCTCAGTCAGGGTGGTGGTCCCCAGGTTGATTCTATAGTCAGGGTGGTGGTCCCCAGGTTGATTTTCAGTCAGGGTGGTGGTCTCCAGGTTGATTCTCAGTCAGGGTGGGGGTCCCCAGGTTGATTCTCAGTCAGGGTGGTGGTCCCCAGGTTGATTCTCAGTCAGGGTGGTGGTCTCCAGGTTGATTCTCAGTCAGGGTGGTGGTCTCCAGGTTGATTCTCAGTCAGGGTGGTGGTCCCCAGGTTGATTCTCAGTCAGGGTGGTGGTCTCCAGGTTGATTCTCAGTCAGGGTGGGGGTCCCCAGGTTGATTCTCAGTCAGGGTGGTGGTCCCCAGGTTGATTCTCAGTCAGGGTGGTGGTCCCCAGGTTGATTCTCAGTCAGGGTGGTGGTCTCCAGGTTGATTCTCAGTCAGGGTGGTGGTCCCCAGGTTGATTCTCAGTCAGGGTGGGGGTCCCCAGGTTGATTCTCAGTCAGGGTGGTGGTCCCCAGGTTGATTCTCAGTCAGGGTGGTGGTCCCCAGGTTGATTCTCAGTCAGGGTGGTGGTCTCCAGGTTGATTCTCAGTCAGGGTGGTGGTCCCCAGGTTGATTCTCAGTCAGGGTGGTGGTCCCCAGGTTGATTCTCAGTCAGGGTGATCTACAAGCTCACAATGCATCGCATCGCGAGTCGCGATGCGGTGCATTGTGAGCTTGTAGATCGGATATGTTTTGAATGGGCAGGTCTATTTTTTGGGTAGGATTTTTTCTACGTTTGAATACTTGAAATGGGACATTTCTGCATAATCAGTACTTTTGCTTTTGATGTGAGTACTTTTTACACCACTGATGTTCAAATCGGTCACAGTGTTCAATACAAAACAGAGTCATGACAGCTGAGAGCGTTTTTTAATGGAAGGGAGATTTTATAGACCTCTCTCACTCCACTCTCTCTCTCTATCTCTCTCTCACTACTCTCTCTCACTCTCTCTTCTCTCTCTCTCCGGCTGAAGGATTTATTACACCTCATCCTTATTCCCTTGTGTGTGTGTGTGTGTGTGTGTGTGTGTGTGTGTGTGTGTGTGTGTGTGTGTGTGTGTGTGTGTGTGTGTGTGTGTGTGTGTGTGTGTGTGTGTGTGTGTGTGTGTGTGTGTGTGTGTGTGTGTGTGTGTGTGTGTGTGTGTGTGTGTGTGTGTGTGTGCTCGCGCACTATGAGTGCCACATGTCTACACAAGTATAGTAGAATTTGTAGAAATACACAATTTTCCTGGTCCTGTTATTTTATGGCAAAAAGTATTTGGGGAGTTTGGGGTTTACGATTAGGTTGTGGTTATAGGAGGTGTGTGTAATGTGTGTGTAGAGAGGCAGGGTACACAGTACACTTGCCATTGAAAACAACAGAGCTGTCTCGGTGTCACGGGGAGACCGACCGACACAACAGGCCTGTTAAGTCTCACCATGCAGCCGTCACAGCACTGCAGGATGTGGACGTTTAGCGGTGTGATGGAGGGAGAGGGGGGTTAAAACTCCTATCACTCACACAGTTTGACTGCAACAAGTGACTGCGGCAGCCCGGCTTTGGTTAAAGACGGAGTGCATGCCATGATTTTTGTAATGTTTCTGTTCTGTATGTGTCTTTGAAGATAACATTACTCTAATAGACACCCAGGTGTGGTTAGATTATTCCCTGTGTATTTTTGGTTTCTTCCCGAAAGCTGAAAGCCTTTGAGTCAAAAGGCCCAATCGAAAATACACCATTTTTGTGACATCATAATCCTAACCTTCTCCCATTATCATACAATTAACACACAGCTGTGGGCGAGGCTTCAGGTTCATGTGGGTGGTAGGGGGGGGGGGGGGGGGGGGGGGAGGAGAAAGAGTAGACAGTTTTCAGGAAAATAGAATAATGAACCATGTGTTTGAATGGATCCAGTGTAATTATTTAGGTTCTTGTGAATACATTTTGATTGATGTGAGGGCTTGCCGCGTAGGTGCCACAACTCTAGATGTGAGGGGAACGTAGCTGCCACAACTCCAGATGTGAGGGGAACGTAGCTGCCACAACTCCAAATGTGAGGGGAACGTAGCTGCCACAACTCCAGATGTGAGGGGAACGTAGCTGCCACAACTCCAAATGTGAGGGGAACGTAGCTGCCACAACTCCAGATGTGAGGGGAACGTAGCTGCCACAACTCCAAATGTGAGGGGAACGTAGCTGCCACAACTCCAGATGTGAGGGGAACGTAGCTGCCACAACTCCAGATGTGAGGGGAACGTAGCTGCCACAACTCCAAATGTGAGGGGAACGTAGCTGCCACAACTCCAGATGTGAGGGGAACGTAGCTGCCACAACTCCAAATGTGAGGGGAACGTAGCTGCCACAACTCCAGATGTGAGGGGAACGTAGCTGCCACAACTCCAAATGTGAGGGGAACGTAGCTGCCACAACTCCAGATGTGAGGGGAACGTAGCTGCCACAACTCCAGATGTGAGGGGAACGTAGCTGCCACAACTCCAGATGTGAGGGGAACGTAGCTGCCACAACTCCAGATGTGAGGGGAACGTAGCTGCCACAACTCCAGATGTGAGGGGAACGTAGCTGCCACAAGTCCAGATGTGAGGGGAACGTAGCTGCCACAAGTCCAGATGTGAGGGGAACGTAGCTGCCACAACTCCAGATGTGAGGGGAACGTAGCTGCCTGAACTCTAGGGCGTAGGTAGGGGGTACTGTAAATAAAATGAGTATTTAGTATTTCAAAAACGTTGTAGATTGGCTATTTTGGTACGTTTGCGGGACACTGTCATGAGGAGTAAAAATATTATTATTAATAATAATTAAAAAATATAATCTAAAATAAAAATCAAGAAATTATGAAGCTACACGCTACAGCACACGGTTTCTATCACTCAGTTTAACTGGAACAAGAGACTGCGGCAGCCCAAGTTTGGTTAAGACACTTCATATGCTAAGGACGCATGGCGCCTACACCAGTGCGGCCAAGGCTCACTGAAGCACCCATGTGTGCAATCCTGTTCCAGTGACTTAAAAAAGAGGGCTTGTGAGTGAAGAAGAGACATTTATCTGTATGGCTCCTTTGTCGAACGGCTATGTGGCGTGGAGGGATTTCTCTCAGGAAACATGCTCACTTGTCAGACAGGCTGCCTGGGTGTTTGGTCTCCTGGTAAGATGGTTGCAGATAACGTGAGAGTGACTCCCCCAACGGGGCCCACCAAAGATGTTGGTACAGTGAAGGTCATTAGTGTGTAACCTGCGAACAGATGTCGTTCAAACAACGAAACATACAGTATGAGACCTGGTCTCCTCCAACCACAGATGAAAACCAGTGGAGGAAGAAGTACTCCTATTTTTTTTACTTGTGTAAAATTCCCAGGACCACAATATAGAAATGGGTACTCTAAGTAAAAGGCACTATGTATCGTATTTTCGAATGGTTGAAGTTTAAAATAGCGCTTCAGTGGTTAATTTATCTTTTGTAATCTTAGTAAAAATCTAAGAACTAACTACGCAAACTTTACTTTACCTTTGTGTATTTTGGGGGAGTGTTCTTGTATTGCTGGAGTATTGTTTATTAAGGATCCCCTAGACTATTCTTCCTGGGTAGACTTGCATAACAAAATAAAACAGAATTGCCAGTGAACTCGAACAGATACGGTGGCAGCCCAAAATTACTCAAAGTATCTTCTAGTTAGTGCATTTTAATTACTAAGGGCCCCTTCTCCAGTTAAAACACTATTGTGAGCCAGAGTCATCACACGGAACAGATTCATTGAGTTATACAGTAGATAACCTTCCGTTATATCTGAATTTGATCCTCCCAAGGGAAACTGGGAGTGTGTGTGTGTGCTTAGTTGCCGGTGACGTACACAGAAAATAGCAGATCTACAAGCTCACTAACGAGTCACAGCGTGAGGCGCAATATGTGATAAGCTATTTTCATCTTTAGGTTGAAAATGTAAATGGCATTCATAAAATCTGCTTCGTAAATGGTTAATGTCCTCACAAATAGTAACGTGTGTGTGTGTGTGTGTGTGTGTGTGTGTGTGTGTGTGTGTGTGTGTGTGTGTGTGCGTGTGTGTGTGTGCGCTCACATGAGTGCACGTGTCTGTACGTATGTACATAAATGATCTTGGATCGGAGAGACCTGGTTATGGAGGAATGCCAGCTATCTGGTAGGACAGGAGGCCCTGGGAAGCATCGCGCCGTAGACAGGTCAGGTCGCAGCAGACAAATAAAAGTCCTGCACTTCCCTGATCGTGGGATATGAATCACTCTAACATCTGCTGGGCTGACCTCTCAAACAATAACTGGTCCTTTTACCTCTCTCTAACATTCTCTTCTGCCCAGGAATCTTTCAACACCCGCTAACACGCTAGTTGACAGACGTGCAATGTTTAAATTTGCTTATCGGCTAGTACGCGAGTGCTGCTTGTTTGAAGAGGTCCACCTTGGCAAATATATAGCGTTATCTGTCTGCCAAAAGAAAACGGCACTGACAGAAGTGCTGCGCGAAGCAGTTTGAAGCACGGAGGCTCTGTACACAAGTCTGGCACGACCCGCTGTAATTTGTCAAGATAACTGCTCTTTAATTATAAGTTTGATTCATTAGCATTCAAATCTCAAAATAGGTAGTGCAAGTATTGTCCAATTTCCATCAAAATATTGTTTTAAGCCCACCGAGGGATTGTGGTCAACAATTCTTTATGACAGTGAGTGATATTTTGATGCAATCGTAGAAATATGGTGAAGTGATTTTTTTTGTTCCTTGGCTCTGGTTCCTAATCTATGTTTTCCAAAGCTCCAGCTTTCTCCAAAGCAGGAATTTCCGGAGTGCTTGCTGGTCCATTCTAGACTATTGGGACGAGTGGAAGACAGCACAAACAAACAGTTCTGGGAATCTCACTGGTACTGTCAGAATATAAAGGATGGACATCGGTGACCACGTACCTGGTCGCTGGGAAAGTGTCCTTTTCTTTGAGCAATCCACAAGATGTTTATGCACACCGGGGGAGTGAGAGGCTCGCTCTGCTTGTAGATCTGCTCTTTTTGAATAGCCAAAGTAATCTAAAAATGACACTGATGCTTTCCCGGTTTTAATGGGTTAAATAATAATCATCTACACTAGGATGAAAAGGCCTGTAGAGATATACACTCCGCAGAGGGCCCCTCTCTAGTTGTGATTGATCGATTGATTGATTGATTGATTGAATACTTTATTAGCAGGTACAGGTAGTACGGTCAAAGGTTATGGTAAACGGATTGACAAATTGACTATAGGCCTGTTTACTGCTTTGTCGTACAACAGTGTTGCTTGAAAATAGCATTGTGAGCTTGATCTACTCTTTTAGCTATTTTAAAGAAATAAAAAAAACCTGCCGAAATCAATACCTTTTTTTATTTTTTATCGATTCGTTCCAATAACTGTTGGACCCCTATAATTTCTTCTTTTTGTCCACCAGGCAGGGGCTCTTCTTCTTCCTGACCTGTCAAGAGTAGTAGTTGTATAGTACTGTATGTACAGTATACTGTATTACTACACAAGTATCCCAGCTCATAACAGGGAATTTGGTTATACCAACGGCCAAGTCAGTGTTGTATTGCTTTTTTGGGGGAAGTTGAACTGTTGAAATGTTCTGTGTGTTTGAATAGGTATGATTTAGTGAACATTTTGGTCGAAGCACATCAGGAAACGTGAGCCATACTCAATCATTTTCCAAGGCTCAGGCCAAGCACCACACCATGGCTATGTAGTTCCTTGACTCTTTGCAGACATTAAGGGAAATTATTTTGCCTGCCGACATGATTAATAGTGTTGTCATTTTAGTCTACACATCCTACTGTGTTACATAAGAGTGTCTGGCTTGGGGCACTGCTGTGGTTCGACTAGGCCTACAAGGTACTTTACCTAGCGGAGAATTCATTAATAATGAAGAAATCAATAAGGATATGCCCTGAAATTAATAAAATGCAAGTAATTTCCCCAAAGTTATGTTGCACAAATTTATTTACACTGGAATCTGGAATTCAAATTCACATTTATATTAAAATCACATCATACATCATGCGGTTATAATATGCAAATATGTCTTCCTGGTGTATTCCTGTCTTCTTCCTGAAAGCTGAAAGCCTTTTGAGTCGAAAGCCCAAAATCAACCTCTCTACCAGCCACATATATACAACCAGCCACATGTATACAACCTCTCTATCAGCCACATATATACAACCAGCCACATGTATACAACCTCTCTACCAGCCACATATATACAACCAGCCACATGTATACAACCTCTCTATCAGCCACATATATACAACCAGCCACATGTATACAACCTCTCTATCAGCCACATATATACAACCAGCCACATGTATACAACCTCTCTATCAGCCACATATATACAACCAGCCACATGTATACAACCTCTCTATCAGCCACATATATACAACCAGCCACATGTATACAACCTCTCTATCAGCCACATATATACAACCAGCCACATGTATACAACCTCTCTATCAGCCACATCATCATACTATAATCATACTATAATTCTAACAATGTCTGAGTGTGTGTGTGTGTGTGTGTGTGTGTGTGTGTGTCTGTGTGTGTGTGTGTCTGTCTGTCAGAAACAAACACTTATCTCCTCAATGCCTGCACCAATCGCTCCCACCTTTCACACAGGCATTGACCATATGAATATGGAGGGCGTAACGGAGCCCTTTTTTCTATTTGACACATTCATTATGTGTGGGGGCAAATATCTCACAACGGGTAAGGGCTAGTATATACATTATACAATATACATTATACCAGCCACATGTATACAACCTCTCTACCAGCCACATGTATACAACCTCTCTACCAGCCACATGTATAAAACCTCTACCAGCCACATGTATACAACCTCTACCAGCCACATGTATACAACCTCTCTACCAGCCACATGTATAAAACCTCTACCAGCCACATGTATACAACCTCTACCAGCCACATGTATACAACCTCTACCAGCCACATGTATACAACCTCTACCAGCCACATGTATACAACCTCTACCAGCCACATGTATACAACCTCTACCAGCCACATATATACAACCTCTCTACCAGCCACATATATACAACCTCTCTACCAGCCACATATATACAACCTCTCTACCAGCCACATGTATACAACCTCTACCAGCCACATGTATACAACCTCTACCAGCCACATATATACAACCTCTACCAGCCACATATATACAACCTCTACCAGCCACATATATACAACCTCTACCAGCCACATGTATACAACCTCTACCAGCCACATGTATACAACCTCTACCAGCCACATGTATACAACCTCTCTACCAGCCACATGTATACAACCTCTACCAGCCACATATATACAACCTCTACTAGCCACATATATACAACCTCTCTACCAGCCACATGTATACAACCTCTACCAGCCACATATATACAACCTCTCTACCAGCCACATGTATACAACCTCTACCAGCCACATATATACAACCTCTACCAGCTACATATATACAACCTCTACCAGCCACATATATACAACCTCTACCAGCTACATATATACAACCTCTACCAGCCACATGTATACAACCTCTACCAGCCACATGTATACAACCTCTACTAGCCACATATATACAACCTCTCTACCAGCCACATGTATACAACCTCTACCAGCCACATATATACAACCTCTCTACCAGCCACATGTATACAACCTCTACCAGCCACATATATACAACCTCTACCAGCTACATATATACAACCTCTACCAGCCACATATATACAACCTCTACCAGCCACATGTATACAACCTCTCTACCAGCCACATGTATACAACCTCTACCAGCCACATGTATACAACCTCTCTACCAGCCACATATATACAACCTCTACCAGCCACATGTATACAACCTCTCTACCAGCCACATATATACAACCTCTACCAGCCACATGTATACAACCTCTCTACCAGCCACATATATACAACCTCTACCAGCCACATATATACAACCTCTCTACCAGCCACATGTATACAACCTCTACCAGCCACATATATACAACCTCTACCAGCCACATGTATACAACCTCTACCAGCCACATGTATACAACCTCTACCAGCCACATGTATACAACCTCTACCAGCCACATGTATACAACCTCTACCAGCCACATATACACAACCTCTCTACCAGCCACATGTATACAACCTCTCTACCAGCCACATGTATACAACCTCTACCAGCCACATGTATACAACCTCTACCAGCCACATGTATACAACCTCTCTACCAGCCACATATATACAACCTCTACCAGCCACATGTATACAACCTCTACCAGCCACATGTATACAACCTCTACCAGCCACATGTATACAACCTCTACCAGCCACATGTATACAACCTCTACCAGCCACATGTATACAACCTCTACCAGCCACATATACACAACCTCTCTACCAGCCACATGTATACAACCTCTCTACCAGCCACATGTATACAACCTCTACCAGCCACATGTATACAACCTCTACCAGCCACATGTATACAACCTCTCTACCAGCCACATGTATACAACCTCTACCAGCCACATGTATACAACCTCTCTACCAGCCACATATATACAACCTCTACCAGCCACATGTATACAACCTCTCTACCAGCCACATGTATACAACCTCTACCAGCCACATATATACAACCTCTCTACCAGCCACATGTATACAACCTCTACCAGCCACATATATACAACCTCTACCAGCCACATGTATACAACCTCTACCAGCCACATGTATACAACCTCTCTACCAGCCACATATATACAACCTCTCTACCAGCCACATGTATACAACCTCTACCAGCCACATGTATACAACCTCTACCAGCCACATGTATACAACCTCTACCAGCCACATATATACAACCTCTACCAGCCACATGTATACAACCTCTACCAGCCACATGTATACAACCTCTACCAGCCACATGTATACAACCTCTCTACCAGCCACATATATACAACCTCTCTACCAGCCACATATATACAACCTCTACCAGCCACATATATACAACCTCTCTACCAGCCACATACAACCTCTCTACCAGCCACATATATACAACCTCTACCAGCCACATGTATACAACCTCTCTATCAGCCACATGTATACAACCTCTACCAGCCACATGTATACAACCTCTACCAGCCACATGTATACAACCTCTACTAGCCACATATATACAACCTCTCTACCAGCCACATGTATACAACCTCTACCAGCCACATGTATACAACCTCTACCAGCCACATGTATACAACCTCTACCAGCCACATATATACAACCTCTACCAGCCACATGTATACAACCTCTCTACCAGCCACATATATACAACCTCTCTACCAGCCACATGTATACAACCTCTACCAGCCACATATATACAACCTCTACCAGCCACATGTATACAACCTCTACCAGCCACATGTATACAACCTCTCTACCAGCCACATATATACAACCTCTCTACCAGCCACATGTATACAACCTCTACCAGCCACATGTATACAACCTCTACCAGCCACATGTATACAACCTCTACCAGCCACATATATACAACCTCTACCAGCCACATGTATACAACCTCTACCAGCCACATGTATACAACCTCTACCAGCCACATGTATACAACCTCTCTACCAGCCACATATATACAACCTCTCTACCAGCCACATATATACAACCTCTACCAGCCACATATATACAACCTCTCTACCAGCCACATACAACCTCTCTACCAGCCACATATATACAACCTCTACCAGCCACATGTATACAACCTCTCTATCAGCCACATGTACACAACCTCTACCAGCCACATGTATACAACCTCTACCAGCCACATATATACAACCTCTACCAGCCACATGTATACAACCTCTCTACCAGCCACATGTATACAACCTCTACCAGCCACATGTATACAACCTCTACCAGCCACATATACACAACCTCTACCAGCCACATGTATACAACCTCTACCAGCCACATGTATACAACCTCTACCAGCCACATGTATACAACCTCTACCAGCCACATATATACAACCTCTACCAGCCACATATACACAACCTCTCTACCAGCCACATATATACAACCTCTCTACCAGCCACATGTATACAACCTCTACCAGCCACATGTATACAACCTCTACCAGCCACATGTATACAACCTCTACCAGCCACATATATACAACCTCTCTACCAGCCACATACAACCTCTCTACCAGCCACATGTATACAACCTCTACCAGCCACATATATACAACCTCTCTACCAGCCACATATATACAACCTCTACCAGCCACATGTATACAACCTCTCTACCAGCCACATGTATACAACCTCTCTACCAGCCACATATATACAACCTCTACCAGCCACATACAACCTCTCTACCAGCCACATATATACAACCTCTACCAGCCACATGTATACAACCTCTCTATCAGCCACATGTACACAACCTCTACCAGCCACATATATACAACCTCTACCAGCCACATGTATACAACCTCTCTATCAGCCACATGTATACAACCTCTACCAGCCACATATATACAACCTCTACCAGCCACATGTATACAACCTCTCTACCAGCCACATGTATACAACCTCTACCAGCCACATGTATACAACCTCTACCAGCCACATATACACAACCTCTACCAGCCACATGTATACAACCTCTACCAGCCACATGTATACAACCTCTACCAGCCACATGTATACAACCTCTACCAGCCACATATATACAACCTCTACCAGCCACATATACACAACCTCTCTACCAGCCACATATATACAACCTCTCTACCAGCCACATGTATACAACCTCTACCAGCCACATGTATACAACCTCTACCAGCCACATGTATACAACCTCTACCAGCCACATATATACAACCTCTCTACCAGCCACATACAACCTCTCTACCAGCCACATGTATACAACCTCTACCAGCCACATATATACAACCTCTCTACCAGCCACATATATACAACCTCTACCAGCCACATGTATACAACCTCTCTACCAGCCACATATATACAACCTCTACCAGCCACATATATACAACCTCTCTACCAGCCACATATATACAACCTCTACCAGCCACATATATACAACGGTGTACCCGTGGCACATGCCATGCTCAACCAATGGCACATCTCTCACCCAATCACGCCAGCCAATCACAATTTGCATTCTCACTTTTCCGTCTTCTGCCCTCACTTTTGTCTTCAATTTGTTAGTAGGCTACACCTCTATTCAAAGCGGTTTTATTCAAGACAATTCCATGAATAGAATTGCAAGCGATTCATTGTGAAATGACTTTGCCCATCAAGGATGTTCTATAGAGATACATTGCAGTGCTATTGCAGTGGTTCTCAAAGTTGGGTCTGGGGTGTCCTTTGGGGGGGGGGGGGGGGGTCTGTTAGTCCAGACTGATTTTCTACATTGGACTTTTCCTCTCTCTAAGTGAGAAACTAAATGCAGAATGTAGCGTAACATATCAGTCTGGATCCCTGCAGGCTATAGGGGTCCATGGCTAAATACACATTAACTGCTGAGTGAAACAAGGCTAAACTTTTCACCATTCAATTTCATAAATAGCAAAAGTAGCAGATCTACAAGCTCAAAACGAGCGTGCGTATCTGCTACTTTTAATGCTTTTAATATGTAGTACGATCACGTAGGGTACTAATTTACGGGAAAAAACGCACAAGAAGTTAGGCTATATCATGGAGATAAGAGGTTTCTGCCATTCAAACAATGCAGCATGCTCCTGGCCTGGGGGGGTCTTTGAGCAGTTTGACTGAAGGGGCGGGGGTCCATGCAGCATGCTCCTGGCCTGGGGGGGTCTTTGAGGGGCGGGGGTCCAAACACACTAGAGAACTTGACCTGTGTGCATCAGCTGTCAACTCAAATATGCTGACACTGCTCCGGGGGGCAAATTCATCTGCTTGAGAATCAGTGTTGTTGCACTCCTCTCCTGGTCTGTGGAACAGTTTAACATTGGGAGGCCATCTTGGACGCGGATCAAGGCATTATTGATTTAAGCGGTTTGGATGTATACCTGCCGAGCATGTCTTCCACTATAAATCAGGATATACGATCTTTGGAGTGAGATTTCTCCAATAGCCCCCCCCCCCCCCCCCCCCCGTTTGGTTGATACAATGAATGATAATTAAGCACCCGTGGTGTAAAAATAACTAAGTACATAAATTACTCAAGTAGCCTACTGTACTTAAGTACAATTTCAAGGTACCGTTACTTTCCTTGAGTTGGTGTTTCCATTTTCATCATACGTGAGTTACACTTGAGATTACACAACATTTATTTGACCGCTTTAGGTGACTAGTTACTTTGCAGATATTATTACAATTATTAATCAGCAATCTTCTAAATGTTTGGAAAATAGCAGATCTACAAGCTCACAATGTGTCATAGCGGAGACAAGAGGTTTCTGCCCGAATGTTGATTTTGACAGCCAGTTTAAATTTTGTTTTAGTCATAGACTTTTGAATAAAATGTCATTTAGTTTTAGTCATATTTTAGTCATCTGAAATGTTTCTGTGTTAATCTTGTTGTAGTCGTTTAAGCTAACAACACGTCGCAGCACGACACATGAGCTTGTAGCGTTGTGAGCTTGTAGATCTGTTATTTTCAACATGCAACCAAGCCTGAACCTGAACCAAGTTCTACAGGATCTCTTCTCCACTAGCCCCTCCCTGACCTTTTTGTCTAGTTTATATATTGTTGACAAAGTTGTCAATATATTAATCTTAGTTTTAGTCATCATATAGCTTAGTTTTTATTTAGTTTTTGTTTAGTTTTCGTCAGTGAAAAAGGGAGAAACATTTTTAGTCGTACAGTAGTTTTAGTCTATGCAATCAACAGTGCTGCCTGACGGCCACGATATAGAAGAAAAATAATTGCAAAAAGTATTAAGTCTGTCTGAAAACTAAACGCACACGGCCAAAACGGAATGCAGTCCCTCTGCAGCGAGCGCTCTGAGAGAGAAAGGTCTTGTCAGGCAGACCTACTTCCCTCTAGGGCAGCTTGACCCATACTTCCATAGTCCAGATGACTGCCAGGGGTCAAAGCAGTCCAGATCCTATCAGCACAAACTCTCAACATGATGGCATGAAGGTCTATTTTGGGTCAGCCTCTGCAGACATGAAGGCAGCGGTGGAAAACATACTCAAATGTTTCACTTTAAGTAAAAGTATCAATACGAGTAAAAGCCTATTCATGCTCCTCATCACCGAATCACCGAGTATGAATAGGCCTTAAAAGTCTTGTAAAAGTATCTGTACCAAAAGTAAAAACGACTTGTCTTATTTCACAAGTTATACTGTATGTGAAATGTATACAGGGCTGAAGTGTTTACTGTATGTTTCGTGATGATAATCAAAATCTACTCAAATCTACAAAAAATTATAAAATGTATAATATTTGCCTCTGAGATGTAGTGGAGTAGAAGTAAAAGTACTCACAACTGGAACTGGAAAATACCTATACTTAAGTACAGTATACCTGAGTAAATGTACTTACAGCACTTTACACTACTTCATAAAAGCCATACAAGACAGCATGCATGCATACACACAGTCACACACACGCAGACACGCACACGCACACAGCTACTGTACGCGTTATGTATTGACCGTGCCGGGACAAAGTGGTGCTCAACAGCAGATAACAGTAAAGTATGCAGTGATTGGAGGGATCGTGATTTATCATTATCGCAGGATGCCGTAAAGTAACAATTCCCAAAACCCAAAGATTTTAATGATAATATAACATTGATATTAAATGTAAAACCGTACTTTTTCTTTAAAAACCTTGAAAAATGAACCAAGTATCCGTTATGTTCCATTGACCCGAGCTGGAGCGCATACGGTGATTGATCATTAAAATATGAATACGCAGGTGGCCATTCGGCTGCCGTGTTAAGTCAAGTCACTTTTATTTATATAGCACATTTAAAAAACAGAAGTTGATCCAAAGTGCTTTCCATTTAAAAATGACATAAAAAACATCATAAAAGCAATACCTCATACAACATGAAAAGGAACACAAGATCATTACAATTTTACACAGAAGTAAAAACAAAAGACATTCAATGACCAGAGAAAGGCTGTAAGTTTAATTTGCCTGAGCTGAAGGCAATTGAGAAGAGGTTGGTTTTTAGGGTGGATTTAAAGCTTTTCGGGGGTGGGGCTGGACTTGATGTGCAGTGGAAGACAAAAGGCCCAGTCACCTTTGGTTATAACAGTAGGCTGTGAGCTCGTTCATGGTTTTTGATACGTGGAGTACAGTGGAGCTGCTTAGTGGCCAACAGTATAAGACTGTGGTTATACTGGTCAGCTCCCAGGTTTTAATTTGTGTGTGTGTTAGTGCTGGTCGGTACAGAGGTTTGTGAGATTATCTTTGGACACACACACACACACACACACACACACACACACACACACACACACACACACACACACACTAAAACATAAAACATAGCCGCTGGTTGTATTTTGGGAGAGTGAATGACTTGCATTGTGTGAAGTGACAGCAGGTCACGGTCATTGTGCTGGGTGGTCTGGCATGGGTGGGATGGCATTTAATGGCGCTGGTGTTTACATTCAGTCAATTCACTCTGTGGTGTACAGCACTGTTTCTCACTTAATGATTAAACATTTTCCAAACCTTTTACATTTTCGAACATTTAAAATATCAGAGATACAAGCTCGCAGCATGGCACAAAGTGACACGCTGTGAGCTTGTAGAGCTTGTAGATCTGCTATTTATGAATAGTACATCATGGATAAAGTGGTTAAAATGATTGTGATGTTACATTAACTTATTTAGCTTGGGACCCCTAGTACCCTCCAAGGACTCCTGGGGGTCCCTGAACCCCACTTTGAGAACCACTGGTGTGAATTTCCTAAGTAGGCTACATTTTCTCAAGACCTGTACTTAAGTAAAAGTACTTGAATATGTCCATTTTCGCAATGCCTCTACATACCATGAGGCAAAATATTGTACTTTCTACATTTTGACTTTGTAGATTTAGATTATTAACACAAAACATACTTTAACCTATTAAGCCCTATTTTACACTTCAGCTATTCGAATGTAGCCATGCAGTCTACAGGCTTACAATGCATTGTGATGTGGGCTGGTGGATCTACAATATTCAAAAAAGGTTAACAAACTTACTTTGGTATACTCTTCTTTTTGAATATTGGCATATTTACTTCACAAATGTGGTATTGTTACTTTTAAAATGTGGTATTGTTACTTTTAAAATGTGGTATTGTTTTAAGTAAAACACCTGAGTACTTCTTCCACCACTAGCCATCATCAAAGCCACCCCCCCCCCCCCTGGCTCCTGCCAGCAGCGGGCTGCTCAGCAGCAGCTCATGAGAGACTGAAAGAAACATCTCTGGCCAAAACCAACCACTAGAAAGTATATAGACTGACAAGCTGTTTACCGTCCGCCAGATTTCAGGAACAAGATTTATAAACTCTCCTTAACGAAACACCATTCCCTACAGGCCGTCATCATACCGACAATCTATCATTAAGATGATCCTGATTCTAAATCCAAATGTTGACCTTCTAAGCCGGACAAACTTCATAGTGAGTAAAAAATGTGCACAGACGTCGTCCGGGGGGGGGGGGGGGGGGTCTAGATGAGCGGGGTAGATTTTCGGGGGGGATGAAGCCCTCTGCCGTCCCGACGGACCCCCATGTGAAACCTCGAAGCCACATGCATTCCCTGAAAAGACATTAACCTCAGTGGTTCTCAAAGTGGGGTCCGGGGACCCGCAGGGGTCCTTGAGGGGGGAATCCAGGGGGTCCCATTATAGCAAGAGTAGTTTATTTTGATCACTACTTTATCCATTATTATATACGTTGGCTATTAAAAAAATATAAGATCTACAAGCTTGTACTTGTACAGCTGCTATTTTGTATGTTTTTTTTTTGAAAAATGTAGAAAATCTTTGGAAAATGTGAATTATTTTTCTTTGCTTTTTTAACCCAAATCTTCTCGTTTTGGAGGTCCCTTTTTCAGATGGGGGTCCACGGCCAAACCCACATCAGGTGGAGGTCCATGACTTCAAACGGGTTGAGAACCACAGGATTAACCACACTCAAAACCCACCTTTTCAGACTGGCATTCCCATACCTACCCCCCCCCCCCCCCCCTATAAAGTTTAAGTTTTTTGTTTCTGTTTGTAAAGTGACTTTGACTGCTCAGAAAAGCGCTATATAAATGATGTATTATTATCATCGTTATCATATTAACGGATATCACATCAATATTCTGTTCTATGAAAACATGATTCAATGTAATTATTATTTTAGTCAAGCAAGCTCTTAATACTTCATTTGTTCAACGTTTATAAAACCCACATACACACCTTAACCACTTTTACATTTTATTATTATATTTGTAATGACAAAAATAGCAGGCTCACGAGTCAACGTGTCACAGCACTATGAGTTATGCGCTTTTAGTTCGTCAGTTACCCCCGACAGCCGTGTATGAGGGCATTCATTTAGGACAACAATTTACAAAACAAAAAATAAACTAGAAACTAGAACTAGAAAAATTGCACCAGGATAGGAGTATTTTTGGAAAAATATCAAGTGGCATTTATTCCTCAGTGTAGTGGGAATATGCGTGCACAGTTTAACCGCAATCGGACGCTGTGTTAATGATTTGCGGCATTTTGTACAAAACGGGCCACTCCTGAAAAGTTTGGAAGCCAATCTTAGCCAATCGGGATGGAATATGAGGAATCAAACAGACCAGTCTTGATCACATGACTATAGAGATAGTAGTTACCGATTTGCGTTATGTATGGATAAAATGTGTACGAGTAATATGAATGAATGTGTTTTGCAAAAATCGGCCTCATGGTGGTGCTGCAACAGGTCGTTGTGGAATATTTGGGGCAGAGGTTCGTCGTTGGCATCCAGGGAGTGTGTGTGCGCACAGTGTGGCATCGGCTGGACCAACGGTGCCAGAGATTAGCTGTACATGGACGGAAGGATGGACGGAGTGCACAACTCTCCCCATGCAGGGCCAGGGCGAAACGTTTGATGCGCATCATTTAATTTCATAATTCAAATTACAGACATTTACTGTACATTTACATGCTCGAATGCTGCAGGACCGCAGTGTTTTTCTTTTTCTTTTCTCTTTTTTTTTTGTCACACGTGCAGCAAACGGAAGTGCAGACCAACGAAATAACACAGAGTGGAAATGTGTTGCTGCTTGTCACGGGACTGGAAAAGTAAAAACGTGGTTAATGTTTTTTTTTGCAGGCTCCATTGAAAATGAGCACGTTTTCCTCTGCGTGAAGAAAGTGACGTGTTTCTTCACGTCGCGTCCTTAGTGTGTGTACAGAGGTGGGATGTGACTTAAGTACTCAAGTACTGCACTGAAGTACAATTTTGAGGTAGTTGCTTGAGTATTTCCAAATACCGTACTTTCTACTCCACTACATCTCAGAGGCAAATATTGTATTTTTACTCCATTACAATTATTTAAAAACGTTATAGTTAGCCTATACTGTAGTTACAGTACACTGTAAATTTGAATGATTACATAGCATACATTTAACCACATCAGCGCTATTTAAACTTTAGCAATTTGAAAATTGATCTAGAAGCCCGTGGTGGCACGTTGTGAGCTTGTAGATCTGCTATTTTCAAATAATTTTAATACATTTTGATATACCTTGTGAAGTTGTAAAATGGAATGTTCTGCATGAAGAACAGTACATTTTGATGCCAATACTTTTGTAACATAGTATTTCTACATTGCAATATTGATACTTTTACTTAAGTTACCTCCCACCAGTGATGGAAAGTTTTTTTACTTACTTAGTGACTGTACTTAATTACAATTTTGAGGTAGGCTACTTTGAGTATTTCCATTTTTTTTATAGTATTCTTTATTATCTCAACTCCACATCTCGCGGGAAATATACTTCATCCACTATAATTCATTGAAAACGTTAACCATTCAAGCGCTATTTCATACTTTGGCTATTTGAACAGAGCAAATCTACTAACGGTATAGCTACAATCTCAGCTTGTAGATCTGCTAATCCTGAAAAAGCATTGGTACATGAAATATATTTTGATGCCAATAGTTTCATACTTTTACTGAAGTAAAACTCTGAATACAGGACTTATTTACTCGTAACAGAGTGTTTCTATGTTATTGTGTTGCTTCTTTTAATCGAGTAAAACAAAGATGAGTACTTGTTCAACCACTGTCCGTGTGTAGGGAAGTATACTGTCTCCAACATCTGTGCGCAGAATCCTTTGATGCTCTGCAAGTCATTATCAAATCATGATGCTGCTGTAATTATAAAGGCAGTTATGTTCTCATGCAAAGCATAATCAGCAATTTAATCAAGGCCTTTCTCTGGTTCGCTGCCTTCGACACAGTCTTATTTAGGTTTAAGCAAAGTTAACAGCATTCAGTATTATTCCAGCATTTGTAAATATAGCGGTCTAAACCATTTAGAGAAACTAGTGCTTTTTAATTGAGCTTTGGGACTGGCAGCACACACAAATGGTTTATCATTAATAGTCTGTAGCATAGCATAGTTACAGGACAGATCTGTGAATATACGAATATGATTATTTTGCATACATCATCTTGGACATTACCCCCGAAGCAAGTCTTCTACAATTTCATTTGATTTGTTGAGCTCTGTTGAAGTTGAATGTGTCCTTTGTGTGTTCAGCCTTCCTGATGGTTCTTCATTTCTCCCCATCCACAAGTTATTTTTTCTTCTTTTTCTTATGACTTCTTCCTTGCCTGATCCGGGGGGGGGGGGGGGGTGGTAGTTAGTTACCTTTAAACGTGGGCTTGTAAAGGTCTTAGAGACTCTAACAGTGATTAAACGTGACTTAATATTCCACTAGTGGTTGTGCATATGAATTTAATATAACAATCTAACCCTTTGTTCAATTCAAACAGTGTTTTTGTAAGAGCAGACATGTTGAGAGGGAGAGAGAGAGGGAGAGGGGGAGGGGGGGGGGGGGAGAGACGGAGAGAGAGGGAGGGAG
Organism: Protomyctophum parallelum; assembly: GCF_964188405.1. Classification (NCBI taxonomy): domain Eukaryota; kingdom Metazoa; phylum Chordata; class Actinopteri; order Myctophiformes; family Myctophidae; genus Protomyctophum; species Protomyctophum parallelum. The sequence goes on from NC_139718.1 coordinate 14,627,332, forward strand.
AGAGACAGAGAGCAAGACGGAGAGAGAGGGATAGAGGGAGAGAGGGAGCGAGAGGGAGAGAGAGCGAGAGGGAGAGAGGGAGAGAGAGAGAGAGACGGAGAGGGAGGGAAAAAAAGATCCCCCTGTTTTCAAGCACAATGGGCTTTGCTCACGTGTTCGCCCGAAACACATCTAGCAATGATGGAAATGTCATCCATTCATATTTACAGCCTGGTTGGAATGATCAGGGAGAGAGAGAGAGAGGGTCTGGGTATGAGAAGCCTGAAACAGCTGGACACGGGGATATATTAAAAGCAGATGGAGTGTCGGAATGTCTGTCGGCCACATGGAAAAAGCTGATGCTTGCCTCTCTATACCTCCACAGCAGCAGCGGCAGCATGCATGCATGCGGTTCCAAGCTGCAGCACCTACAGCCAACTGTCAACACAACAAGAGGCCGGAGGAAAGACGGGGAGAAGTTATCTGAGGTGGGCTTAACACTCATGCTTCAGACAGCTCCGCTCGCACAGGATCTCCCATCAAGCAACATTTTCCACAGTTAGTTGTGTTGGCCAAATTGATTTGTCTAGATTCGGTTTCTAAATGAAAATATTTCTGCTCTTCTGGCATTGTTATAACTGGACCTTTTATGGTAGCGGGGGGGGGGGGTATTTTTGTGCCTTTCCTTTGCTGCATGTTCTGCACACTCAAACATCTACAGGACATGTATTTGTTTCCACACATCGTGGCTGCCTGGCTACTCAGCGACACTCGGTGACGGTTAAGAACCCAACGTCCCTGTCCTGCGGGACAGTGACGCGCTGTGTGAGCTTGTAGATCGGCCGTGTAGGTACAGTAATTCAGCGACTCTCTGCACCGCCTTGCTGTAACCACTTAAACACTAGGCCTATATACTCAAAGTATAGAGCCCCCAAAAAACAGCCGATCTACAAGCTCACAATGCGTTGCATTGTGACAGACACATGAGCTTGTACAGCTCATGTGTACTTTACTGTACTGTGTACTGTAGATCTGCTACTTCCGCTGAAAGTTCACCCCGGGCCGGAACAGGGAGGCTAGGGTTCAAGGGGTTAAGTGTGCCATGCAGGCCTACAGGGCTTCACATGTGGAGGCCATGTGTCTCCAGGAAGCAGGGGATGCTCCCAAGAGGACAATGAATAGGAAGACCCCCCTTTTGTTCTAGGACCCTAAATCCTCCCTGGTGGTGGCAGCATACTGCAGCTTTTTCTCAAGAGCACCACGGGCATTTCTACGCCTCGCATTCGTGAGGCGTTGTGAGCTTGTAGATCTGCTATCTTAACAATATTCTGTGGAACCGAGTCAGAACAGAATGTAATGCCTCAACTCCTACATTCTAAGTGGTAGTGGGGAGGGTCCCTATAGTTCAAATATGATTACTTTTGCGGGGTTCCAGTTCAAATTATGATTATTTTGGGGGGTCCCTAGTTCAATTATGATTATTTGGGGGGGTCCCCAGTTCAATTATGATTATTTGGGGGGGTCCCCAGTTAATTTATGATTATTTTGGGGGGTCCCCAGTTCAATTATGATTATTTTGGGGCGGGATCACGGCCTGAAAAGGTGGAGCACTGCTCTAAATGACACACGCACGTGGCTCGCATCGCAGACTCCTTTACCTCAGCCCTTCGGTGGCTCAAACTGCCAGGCATATTTATTGTGATTTGAACATGTGATCATGGAAACCTTGCAAGCAGCACATTACCTCTGCATCGCAACCACCTCTGTAGACAACCGATTTCCTTCTGCTAAATCACTTAAAGGATACTGATAGCTTCAAAGTCTCTTGGAGCGCGAGCCCTCGGAGATGCAAGTCAGAGGGGGGGGGGGGGGGGGGGGGGGAGAGAGAGAGAGAGAGAGAGAGAGAGAGAGAGAGAGAGAGAGAGAGAGAGAGATGCATCTACCATGAAATGCTATGCTTCAAACAGCTGATGAATTTGACTTGCATTTGTTCAAATAATCAAGCTAATAGTTCCAACATGTGCTACGCTGAAAAGCATTCTTTTTGTTTTTACTGAAAGTGAGAATTGTCTCACTCTTTAAAAGCTCTGCGGGACTTTATGGTGGTTGACATTGACCACAATAGCATCTTGGATGGGATTACCAAGCGATCTTCAGGCTGTGCAGTGGAAGTGCAAACCTGCGACCGGATGGACCCGCAGAGGCTGAAAGAGTTAGATCATGTCTTCTTGATCATCCAGGACATTCTCTGTGGTCGGCCTAAGGTCTCATTAATAATGCAGAGATCTGAAGTCCGTGGCCAGGTCGTCTCCAAGCACGTAACGTCTGAGGCCTAGGAGCTATTCCATAGTTTGCTGCTTGTTGAACTTTTCGGGGAATATGCCAGCCAGCCTCACTCTCAGACAATACTGGAATTCAACGTTTTTTCCATCATGTGGTTGCAATAAAAAATAGATCCTCGATAAAATAAAATAAAATAATCCACGTACTCTTTGGACCGGTCCCATTGTTTTGGTTGTCCAACGAAAAGGAAACATCAAAGTTCTTAATCTTTTTATGATCACATTACCTTCCACTTTATGGGGGTCACTCATGACCCAATCACAAGAATGCGATTAATAAGGGATAAAAAACGATCCGATTCTCATGTAAGGCTGGCACAACTTGAGAGCAATGAAAATATGAGTTTAAAATAACTAAATCATAAATTGCAGCACAAGCCTTTGACACAGTGCAATCTTGCTGATATGTTCTCAAGTTCATTGCTGCTGCTGCTGGTATACAAATTCAAAGAGAGATTTATCTGAAGCTCCAGTGGTCAGAATATTAACTTGTGCATCATTAGTGTAAATTTACATTGCGGAAGTGGCTCAGAAGGTAGAGCGGCCGTCTTGGTATCCGAGGTTTCCAGGTTCGATTCCCATCTCTTCGAAGCCCGTCGAAGTTTCCTTGAGCAAGACACTGAACCCCTAATTACTCCAGGTGAGCAGGTTAGTGCCTGGCTAGCTCTGGTCCATAGCCCTAATGCCCTTTGCTTCCGTTGCATTAAGGCTCTGCCACTCTTTGCTTCCTGTCCTGGCATGAAATGCAGACTAGCCTCTCCTCTGTAGCGGAAATATAAAAAAAAAATTACCTACTCACCAATACAAGGCGGCTTGTGTAATTGGAAAGCCTAATTGGAAAGCCTTTCCTTAGTGGCCATCCACCACACGTATAAAATGCACTTTTTGGGCAGAAGAAAAGGGATTGTTTTTCCACCGAAAACCCCCCCAAACTTTTAGTTACTCCACTGCACCCTCTACCGATATTGCCAAGAGAAAATCTCATAGACAAGATTTTTCCTTTCGGTGAAAAAAAAACCTTTATACAAAAGTGCATTTTATACGTGTGGTGAGGGGCTCAGTGTGTCCACTAAGGAAAGTATAGCTTTCAAACCGCTTTTGTATTGGTGAGTAAGTTCTTTATATTTACGCTACAGACGAGAGGCTGGTCTGCATTTATGCGAGCGTAGGAGGAAGAGAACAGTCCCATAGCTCTAATGAAGGCATTAAAGCTATGGACCAGAGCTAGTGTCTGGCATGGTTTCCTCTGCTGCCGGTGTGTGAATGGATGAATGTGAAATACATTTTAAAGCGCTTTGTATAAAAGTTCTATATAAAATGCAGTCCCTTTCATTACCAGGAAGTTAAATTACATATCGATGCCTCAAAACAACAACATAGCTCCCTATGATATTCCAGGAACTACCTTTCCATCATTAATCATTTCAAACATATAATATTTTATGATTGAATAATGACACGTGAGCGCAGCGTGGCTGTTGTATTAGCGGCGTGACTTTCAGAGGGGTGAGTGTGAGGAGGCTTGTGCTTTGGCCTTGTCAGTGGAGGATCATAGGGCTGTATGGAATCAACCAGCTCTCCATCACACACACAGTTAGTTCTCAAACTTTGTTTGAGTCAAGGACCCCCACATTGATATATTATTATATTATTTGGATGACTACTTTTACGCTACTTTTTTTATAACAGTACTTTTATTTTGGCCGATCTAACCTCTGGTGGTATACTGAAATAAAACCGTGATATGGGGTTAAATCCACTTTTTAACCCATTTAAACCGGGAAAGCATCCGTCATTTTAAATTTGAGTTTTCCAGAAAACTCTTCCACGATTTAGAACATTGGTTTAGAACAGCTCACAGCGCTGCCAGCTTGTACATAATGCTATATGTTTTAACATTTGAAAGTGTTTGAATCATTTTGGACACAAATCTTCTTGTCTGGTGGGGGTCCCTTTCAGATGGGGGTACGCGGCCAAATACAATCATTTTGGGGGTCCTTTAGCAGGAAAATATTTGAGAACTAGGCCTACTGCTTTAGAAGGCATTCGTAGAATCAGTTTCATGTCTTAATGGTTAATACATTTTTTTCTTTTCTTTTCTTTTCTTTTTCCATGGGTTATTCCAAAAATAAAATAATAAAACATTGCACCCCGTTCACATCGTGCAAAATGTCCTCGGCATTGGCCTGACTACTGAAGATATGGGAGACTTGTAACTACGGGAGTGAGTGAGAATATAATGGGATGCATGTTATGTTACATAAGATTTTCACTAAGCTTTGGGAAATGTACTCTAGAAAATGATCCTTTCCTTCCGTTTAATCAAAATGTCAGTAAAGTCTTTCCCCCAACGCATATTCAAACCTCCAATTATTCCAAGATACACATGGAGCAATTTGGCTATATAAGTTAATTTTTTTGTGCTTGTGGTTTAGGTAGTGGAATAATATGCTACACTGCAAAAATCCTGATTCCTGTTAATTTAACTCAGAGAGTGTAAAAATGGACCCCCAATGGATCATTAACTTGAAGCCAAAAAGCGGTCAGCCACTAACATAAATGCATTTCTCGGAATGGAGTTTGTTTTAAGGTTTTGTAACATACATAAGTCTGATGCATTACAGCACTAGAAGTTAATGTAGTAAAGATTTTTTATTCATTGGTCTGAAAAGGCAGGGAAACTGTACTTCACAATGATGTCGCTACTGTAGGTAATCACTCTCCACCACATCCCTGGTTGCACTGTAAAACTAATGACGTGGACGGCAGTCAAAGCAGACACAGTGGCTTTGGCTCTGCCTGCGATTGGCAGATCGAGGCAGTGGCATGATCAAATGAGAGAGAGTGGCAGGTTGTATAAAGGGTGAAGTTCCCATAAAGGGTGAAGTTCCCTTAAAGGCAGCTCCAGACAGCACAGACGGACGGTCGGACAGTTTGAAAGCGTCGGGGAGCTTGTCGGCAGGAGACTTCTGCCAACAAGCTCCCGTCACTTGCCGCCGTTATCGCCTTCCTGACGCGTCAGAATCCGACGTTGATGAAAAACCGAGTAGGTTCGGTCGGTTGCCGACCGAAGGAATCGCTATCCGTGTTGTATTGATGAGGGGGTAATTTTACTCCACTCAGTGGATCTCTAGTCTGCTCGTCATGTTTCAGGGCTGACTACTGTGTAGTGTGAACTAGATACCATATTCTCAATCTGAACTCTCAATTCCTACACCAATCGATCAACTCCAAAGCAAAGCTAGTGAAAAAATTCTTGTGTTTTGTCTTCGTTGTGGGATACAGAGAGGTTGCCAAATTCTGTGAGTGAAACAAGTGACCGGGTCTGTGCTGACTGGTTTGTGCTGAATAAAAATGTTAGTCTGTTGCAATGCTAGTCTGTTGCAATCTGACAGTTTTAAGTCTGAACAAGATCGACTGCTTGGTGTGGAAGGGCCTTATACGGTGAGAAAGGCTGCCAGGCAGCGGTCAGTCCGTATGGACTTGGCTACATGTTCTCTTTCATCATTACAATGTTCTTATTTTGATCATAAGACCCAATACTGAATGTCAAGTCTCCAGATTGTCTATGACACTGATTTACTACGGCACGGGAAGTGGTTGTCAAATGTTTTATTGCGAGCACCCTGTAACTCTGAGAGTATACAATGGTCATAGTGGCATTTGAACAGTTCTGTACAGTAGGGACTCTAGGGAGGACACAATGGACATGCACTGTGCGTATTTTAATTTGTCTTGTACTATGCAAGCACTACTGAGGGTGTTTATTGTATAATTCTGCAGATAATTGATGGTGTTGCACTGAATGTGAGGTCTTCTTTATCACGCTGTATAGTACGTTTTTTTGCTCTGTAATCTAGTATCTTCAGTTCTTAACTGCTGTGTGGTCTTCTTTGGTGAATGGCCTTGGATTGAAACCCAGTCTCCATATAGACAAATCCATGGAGCTGTGCCCTATAGGCCAGGTGTAGCTAATCAGTAGCCTTGCGTTGTGATACTAGCTAATCAGTGCTGCGGTGTAAAGCTGCAACTATGGCCGTCCCTCCATGGATTCATTCTCAATATTTTGAACCCTCAATTTTGCACACTCAGAGTTACAGACTTGAAAGGGTAAAGACCCTGAGGGTCCCCATGAACGCCACTTTGAGAGGGGGATATGGCTGGGTTAAGGAGTCACACATGGTCCTCATTGGACACAGAGCTAGGTGTGACTAGACACCTGTAGTGAATCATGTTAATTGTGATATAGCCTATAGTGTGTATACTGACTTGACAGCATAACGTCAGTCAGTGTCCCAGGTACGATTCCAGCTCTCAGTAAAGTGTCCCTGAGCAATTAAGACCCTATATATTGCCTATTATACCCCTAACTGCTCCCCCCCTGTGCTCTTCTGTCGGGGCAGCACTCAGCTGCATGGCTGAAGCTTAAACTTGAAGCTCCCTCGTGGGATGTGATGGGTTTAAAACAATTTAAAAAAATCACACCTGTATGAAGTGAGCGGTGCAACTATACATAGTTATAGTTACTGTACTCTACTGTGCTTTGTACTGTATTGTAGTGTACTGTGCGGGGGTCCCCGGAACATCCAGAGCCCCAGGAACGGCCCAGGGCTCGTACTGTAGTGTACTCTGTGCCACTTTACTCTGTGCTGTACTCTACTGGCCACTTTAGGTGTTGCAGCTATTTCGTGCTCGGACATACATACAGACACAGAGACAGACATACAGACGGACGGACATAGCTCCGTAGCCTAATGGAGCGGAGGCACCGCTCAAAAAAGAAACGGGTATAATTCTAATCGGTCTTAAATAGAGTCAAAATAGCTGCCAGCAATACCAACATTTATGTCTATTTTCATTGAGAGAAATACTTATCATGTAATATTTATTATCACTGTAAACGCGGTAGCGGTCATAATATATGCCCATGAAGTCCTGTCATATCAACATGACATAAAGCAAGCCCATGTGTAATATTATTTTCATAGTCACTGGTCCGTTGTATGTGTCTCCATATTGCCTAGTAACACAAGTATAACAGTGTCTGTCTATGAGAGTCTGTCTATGAAAAGGAGTCGGCTTTGTTCAAATGCACATTAATCATACGGAGAGTGGATACGATATATTGTCACCATACTAAAAATTACATTTAAATCATGAACCTTTGCCACTAAAATCACTTTTTATGTCATTGAATGTGAGTAAAGGAAAGCAATTCAATAAAAGTGTTGAATTACAGAAATAAAAATGTCTCAGAGTCGCATGTGAGTGACTCAATACCCTTATGAGATATTTACCAGCCCGTAGCAAAAAGGACCCAGGGGTCCTTGGGTGGGTACCAGGGGGTCCCCACTCCCCGGCTAAATTATTTAATTCACCATCACAATCATCCACTTAAAACTATAGCAGATACTAGGTCGCAGCGCAGCACGAAGTGAGCTCGTACATAATTTTTTTACATTTTGGAAAAATCTTGAAAGTGTTGAATATACTGTACACACACACAGTATATTTTTTAACACAGTTCTACTCTTCTGGAGGTCCCTGGCACAAAACCTTTTCAGATGGAGGTCTGCGGCCAAATATATATCAATTTTGTCGTCCTTGGCACGATTTATGGTAAGTGAACTGCAATTAGCACTTTTCTAGTCTTCCAACTACAGTGTAATTCACATCGAGTCATCGACCCTTTCACACACGCACCACCATGGTGGAACATTGTCACACATTACACATGGAGCGACGGTAGCTCAGTTCATCCATATGGACTTGGCTGGCTGGGAACCTGAGAGTTGCCATGGTTCAAGTCCAGTGTGGACAACAATGTGGAGTGTGGGCTGGTGGTGGGAGAGCTGCCAGTTCACTTCCTTGGTGAACCCTTGAGTAAGGCACTGAAGCTCTAAATACTACTATCTGGGCGTCACTGGCGTCAGACCAATAGTATGTCGAAACTATAGCCTGTATCCAAGTTGGGAACCTAGTATGCAATACCTGTTGTCATAGCACCCGTTTTAAACTGTCTGTCTGCCTGTGTCTGAAGAGTGCAAACTGACTGTGAAAAGTGGACTGGTTAAGTAATCAAATGGCAGGTGTGGGGTTGCCATGGCAATCAATTGGCTGAGGCAGAGGCTGGGAATTCTACAGGTGAGGGGACATACAAGCTCATTAGGTCCACTGGCAGAGCCTGAGCAGAGCATTTTGTGGTAGTTCTGGACAACCGTCTATCTGAGGCCAGCTACTGCACTCCGTGTGGTGGTGTCGAACGCGGGTGTCAAATTTGAAGTTAGTGAGGCGAACGGTTCTCGAGTTACGTGGATTACAGACGTACGTAGACGGACGGACGGACAGTGCATTTATTGTAAGATGTGAAACAAAGAAAAAAGCTGCATTCCAAGAACAAAAAACAGTCCAGGGGTACTGTAATTGTTTTGGACCAGGGACGGGACGGGTGTGTGTGTGTGTGTGTGTGTGTGTGTGTGGCACAGCGGAGATGGGAGCACAACATGAATTACAATGGTTTACAATACGTACTTCCATAGATGATTCGATCATCATTTATTTTGTGCGATATGCCATGTTAGCTACAGTTTATAGATCATTTAAATGAGATGAAGAAAATCCCCAATCGGATCCCCACACACAGTGACAGCGCTCCCTGTTTATGCACAGACAGAATATTCTGTACACTGCAGTGTTTTTATGTCTTTCCTTAAGCAATTGATTAATGTGCTCGCCTGACCATTTCGATGAGGGTCTCCTCATTTGACCACATCTATCCACGGTAGCGGGACATCTTTGCGCTGCGTAAAATATGCCCTCTCCGTCTCCAACTGTGTTTACTCCTCATACACCTCACGTTTAATTTCCTTTATTTGATGCGGATTGCATTCATACCTGCAGTGAATCAAAGTCAGATGCGCTTGGAAGCGAGGCGAACTAGAATGCGATTGTTTGATCCGCAGCAGAATGCGAATGAGCTCACACCTGTCAAACGAAGCGCACTTTCCGACAACACGCAGCAGGATTCGTTTTAATCGCAGTAAAACATTCTGGGGTGAATGCCACCTTAGGCTTTATTTTATCCATGGCCTGAGTCCATGGCCTGATGAAAGTCAATTTGGGGGTCCGTGACATGAAGCCTGCAAACATCGTACAGATGTGTGAACTATTAATTGGTCATTCGTTCGCTTTTTTCTCCACCTTGGAAAATGTGTTGTACGTATATGTCCACAAATGGAAAACCACACTGTCTTTAACGTCACGACATTCAGTTGTCAAGTTTTCCCTTCGTGTTCTCTACGCCACGGAATAAAAGCCAAGCCTATCAGATAAGATCGTCCATTTGTACACTCTGAGTTACAGGCCTGTAAGGGTAATTTGGTTCCATTTGTATTTCGTACACTCAGTTACCGGCGGAAAAAGTACTCAAATGTTTTACTTAAGTAAAAGTATCAATACTGTAATATAGAAATACTTCGTTACAAGTGAAAGTCCGGAATTCAAAATGTACTTGAGTAAAAGTACAAATTAAAGTATTGGCAACAAAATGTACTTAAATGTACCTAAAGTAAAAGTACTCATTATGCAGAATGTCCCACTTCAAGTTTTAAAATGTGTACACTGCATGTACACATATTTTGAAAATAGCAGATCTACAAGCTCACAATGTGTCGCATCATGACCCATTGTGAGCTTGTAGATCGGCTATTTTCAAATGGCCGAAATGTATATATAGCCCTGAAGTGGTTACTGTATGTTTTGTAATAATGTTTTCAAATAAATGCAGTGGAGTAAAAGTACAATCTTTTCCCTCTTGAGATGTAGTGGAGTAGAAGTGACTTTGAGAACCACAGCTCTCTCTTTGCTATAAATGGTGATCAACAGGCCAAGTCATTCTGATTCGCTCTCTCAACGTTTGACCACTCTTCAGTAAAACTCACAGCCGATCAGAGCCATGTGGTGGTTCTGTATATCTGAAATACCATACGTGAAAACAAACGTCCTCGCCACCTTTTCATATTACAACATGTCTGGGAGGTTGAGCGACGCGCTCATCTGGGGAGAATGAAACCATTATTTCTGCATGGGGCCTTTTACAGTCAAGTCTTGCGGCTTGTGTGTACGGCGGCACGTATGACTCAAAGTGTATCAGTGGCAGGAATGCTGTGGCTGACCACAGCTATGACAGGAGGAGAACGGCAGCTTCACATAAACACAGACCTCCAGTTTTAATCCAGCTTTCTGTATTTTAAACAGGATATCTTTAATAATGTATATATTGAAGCGATTTTATCACAGTGCTGTCTCGGGGCTTTGAGTCACTCGCCTTATGTCTCTGTTGACATTCCCTCACGTTTCAGAGCAGATACCCCGCCGATTCACAAATAGCAATTCGGAGGTTTTTCGGGTCTGGAAAATAGAACGGTGACATTTCAGTAGCTTCTGGGGATTTCATTTCGACGTCGTAATTTTTTCCCTATTTTTCAAATAATTTCTTGCATTGACCTCTGCTTCGAGTCAGTTCTGAAGCAGGTGACAAGGTGCTGTCAATTACACAAAAATGGGACTGGTAACCGAGACACATAATATTCAACCAGACTCTGGTTGAATATTGTAAAGTCGTCTCTGGAGAGTCTGCAGGGACTTAAAAATGAGTTACAGCATTTCTAGCTCATTCATCATAGCTAAGGGTTCAAACTTCAAGCTGGAGAGGGCTTTGCAGATTGCGGCCAGGATTCCTCTCGTGGACAGCCCACTTTGCCAACGAGCACAGCCACAGCTGCAGAGGGAAAGAAAGCCTCTTTCTTCTATGTGAAATCTGCTGCGTTGACTCGGTGTCACATTTTGCCACACTCACATTCGAATGGGGCACATGCAGCTAATCGAGGCGAGTTCCCCCGCGAAGACCGTATGAACACAGACTGCGGTACATCCTGGGGAATGTCCAACTTAAAAGCAGTATGCACAAAGTGTATGTTGTTGATTGATGGATACTTTTCTTGAACACAATAAACGGGGTATCTTTACAAATGTTGAAATGGAACCCACCACTGGCACAGTATGTGCAGAGTATTTAACGTGATGTTGGCCACTCGGCCAGTAAGAATTCCGAATCTCAACAAAAGACGGTGGTGTGTGCAACACCGTATTGACAGGAAAGAGGCAGAGGAGAACGTGATTCAGTCATATGGGGCAGCAGTGTGTAGTCGAGAAGGGAATAAAATTATGTCTGTTTTGAGGGGCACAGAGCCAAACCGAGGGTGCACGGCGGCCATGGCCTCCATGAAATGCCTGCCCTGCATATCACATTAATCACATTACATTAAATTCCTGCCCTGCATATTACATTATACATACATTAATTACAGTGCATTATATTGATTGATTGCCCATGTGACCCAGAATAATGTTGTTCACCCTGACCCCAAAGAACTCCGGGACCTTTCTGGTCAACCGCAGATCATTCTCAGACAGGAAGCAACTGGAACGGAGGAGAAATGTTCCAGTAATGCGTGAAACAATGCCGAAGTCCTCCCGTCCGTCCGTTCGCCAAACACTTGCCTTCCCTCGGCGGATTCCAAAACACTGACATGGCTAATAAATATGATGAAATATGTGTTTACTGATAGGCTGTTGTGAAACGCTGCCTCCTGACAAAATTGCGTATTATCCTCCATACTCCAAAAACTCTTATCTGATACCGGTGTATATAGTATCGATTGTTGTCTTTCATATTTCATATACAGATTATAAATATTACAAATCAGTTATTGTGTACATCAGTATTTATTCTTAGATGTAGCTATTGTTGTGTCCAACAATATGTGACCACATTGCATCGTAATCTTCGTTGGCCTCCGAGCTCCGACTGACCGCCAGGCGTCAGTCAACACCCCGCCACCCTTGTCCTCTCTCTCTCTCGCTCACTTGCTGCCTTGCTCTCTCCCACAATGTTAAGTTAAACCTATTTCCTGTTAATAACCTGGGTGAAATATGCGGCATTGGGAGGTAAAGGGGAGACACTTTATTGTGAAGGGACGACAGAATGAGGAGAGGTGTTGCTGTGTAATTGTCGAGAGTAATGGCTGCGCGCGATATTGAACAGTGAAAACTATTTGTATCAATACACCCGCATCAACAGAATAATGATGTCATAGGTATATTATAGGGGCTTGAAACGGGCCTTCAGATTCTTAAGGCTGCCTCATTCGTTCCTTTAATATAATATGTGCTCAATGAACTTGTAGGGCTGGACCAGTAATCCATTTAAGTTACTTCCAAACAGGACTATTTTTGTGGTGTTGGAAAGTAACCAGACTCACAATGCTGGTGTTATATTAACGGTACATACCTTTACACTGTGATATTACTCTAGTCTGCGGGTACATACCTTTACACTGTGATATTACTCTAGTCTGTGGGTACATACCTTTACACTGTGATATTACTCTAGTCTGTGGGTACATACCTTTACACTGTGATATTACTCTAGTCTGTGGGTACATACCTTTACACTGTGATATTACTCTAGTCTGCGGGTACATACCTTTACACTGTGATATTACTCTAGTCTGCGGGTACATACCTTTACACTGTGATATTACTCTAGTCTGCAGGTACATACCTTTACACTGTGATATTACTCTAGTCTGCAGGTACATACCTTTACACTGTGATATTACTCTAGTCTGTGGGTACATACCTTTACACTGTGATATTACTCTAGTCTGTGGGTACATACCTTTACACTGTGATATTACTCTAGTCTGCGGGTACATACCTTTACACTGTGATATTACTCTAGTCTGCGGGTACATACCTTTACACTGTGATATTACTCTAGTCTGCGGGTACATACCTTTACACTGTGATATTACTCTAGTCTGCGGGTACATACCTTTACACTGTGATATTACTCTAGTCTGCAGGTACATACCTTTACACTGTGATATTACTCTAGTCTGCGGGTACATACCTTTACACTGTGATATTACTCTAGTCTGTGGGTACATACCTTTACACTGTGATATTACTCTAGTCTGTGGGTACATACCTTTACACTGTGATATTACTCTAGTCTGCGGGTACATACCTTTACACTGTGATATTACTCTAGTCTGCGGGTACATACCTTTACACTGTGATATTACTCTAGTCTGCAGGTACATACCTTTACACTGTGATATTACTCTAGTCTGTGGGTACATACCTTTACACTGTGATATTACTCTAGTCTGCAGGTACATACCTTTACACTGTGATATTACTCTAGTCTGTGGGTACATACCTTTACACTGTGATATTACTCTAGTCTGCGGGTACATACCTTTACACTGTGATATTACTCTAGTCTGCGGGTACATACCTTTACACTGTGATATTACTCTAGTCTGTGGGTACATACCTTTACACTGTGATATTACTCTAGTCTGTGGGTACATACCTTTACACTGTGATATTACTCTAGTCTGCGGGTACATACCTTTACACTGTGATATTACTCTAGTCTGCGGGTACATACCTTTACACTGTGATATTACTCTAGTCTGCGGTACAACCTTTCAGGTCGAGACCCACAAGATATATTACATGTTTCCCGCCATCCATCCATCCATCCATCCATCCATCCATCCATCCATCCATCCATCCATCCATCTATCTATCTATCTATCTATCTATCTATCCATCTATCCATCTATCTATCCATCCATCTTCATCTGTTTGTAGAGCTTGTAGATCTGCTATTTTGGGGGAACCGTTCCCCCCAGAATAGGCATGCTGGGTGGGGTTCACGTGGATAACCATTTTGAGCCCTATATACTTAAGTTCCTTGCACAACGGAAAACTACAATATTGTCAGCTTGTGGCTATTTATGAAAAGTAAATGGGAAAAGAAGACTTTTTTTGAAACATTTTGTCTATGATGATGTTATACACAGTATAGAGGGTATGCGTGTGACATCATCATCAAACCCGGAAGTTATGCATGGAATGCCTACTGAGTGGCAAAAAACTACTTTCTGGTCTGGACAGCCCATACATCCAAACAGAAAAGTCCTATTTGATTGCATTAAACAACATTAAATAATGTTAAACTCACTTTGCATGTTGCTTTGCCACTCGATGGGCCATTCACTTTAAGCATGCGCATATCCTCTATACCCAAAATGTTTAAATTCTCTTTTCATTAAGATACTTCACTAACTTACTACATTTCTTTGGACAGTTTTTGTCCATGCAAGCTAACCTACTCCCATGCTGTGTGATACTGGACTTTGGCCATACTCCCATGCTGTGTGATACTGGACTTTGGCCTTGTCCTGCTGTTTTAACTAGTAACAGATATGGCTTTGTAAAACAACAAAAAGAATAAATAAATCCATTGTTCCTCACATTCTTTCAGCTGCTACAATAAAACACACACAGATGAGCTGTTTCCATTAAAAAAAAAGGTGTTGGAATTTTACAATAAACAAAAAACTGGTTAATGACTTCGCTCATTCTTTTGCAATTAACGTCATTATTGCCGTTGCGGTGCCATTTATCAGAAAAGAGATCAATCACTTCGTCAGTCTGGAAATTCTGTGCATCAATCGGTTTCCATGAAAGTTCAGGGACAGATGATTTGCATAATCTAAACCAGCCCTTTCATTTTCTGATAAGTTGTGAGTCATGCCGATTTCGGTAAACGAATCGTAACATAATTAGAGATGTAGGCCTGTATTCGTCAGGGTGCAAATAATGTTTAAGGATAAAACGGCTTTCAGTCTATCATTTCAGAATTGTATTTCTTTATAACTTGATTGATTGATTGAATACTTTATTAACAGTTTGCAAATACTACAGTACTAAGGTACGATTATACAATAATGCTAAAAGGATAAAACCAAAAGCCCTAAGTAAGGACTAAGGAGTATTCAGGAGTATTCAATTATAATTATTAAAAATAATAATGAAAAATCAATAAATAGCCAATCTACAGGTCAGTCAAGATTGATGTTGTGAGGCAGCTTTGTATTGTATATCGGTGATTATCCGTATTCGGCATACAACATGGCTTAAGTGGTTAATTTATTGTCATAATGCTTATTATTGTCAGTATGACCACTCATTTCTACAATAACCCAATGATTGAATGATGATCCTTATTTGTTTAAATTGGTTACACAAGGCTTAATAATTCATCGCGCACGACAATAGTGGCCTGTTTGTTCTTTGACGGATTAACAAACAGCAGATTGTTCTTTTTTCCTCTCTGTTGGAATGCTGTGAATACAAATCATACCAGACATTCCAGAGGTGCCGCCATTGGCAAATCCGTCAGGGTTCAAGGTTCAAGCCCTTGTGCATTTTCCATGCAGCTCATGTCCACCGCCAAACCTGTTATGTCATTTAAAGTCTACCTTCCTACCTTCCTTCTGCTCTAAAGGACGTTTTACTGAAGGTCGCAGCTCTCCAAGCTGGCACTGAAGATAGGAGCTGCCATGTATGGGCAAGACTACTGGAATCATCACTGCAGCTTCCTTGTATCTCCGATGAACACGCCCCCCCCTGGCTGAGAAACGGTACGTACCATCTCACATAATATATAAGTGAATGTCTGTGGTTCTCAAATGATGTTCTTATTTCAGTGACCCCCCATATCCATGTGGTTTCATTTGTGCACTCTCAGAGTTACAGACCTGTAGGGGTCCATTTGGTTCCATTTGTGCACTCTCAGAGTTACAGACCTGTAAGGGTCCATTTGGTTCCATTTGAGCACTCTCAAAGTTACAAAACCTGTTAGGGTCGATTTGGTTCCATTTGAGCACTCTCAGAGTTACAGACCTGTAAGGGTCCATTTGGTTCCATTTGTGCACTCTCAGAGTTACAGACCTGTTAGGGTCGATTTGGTTCCATTTGAGCACTCTCAGAGTTACAGACCTGTAAGGGTGAGGGTCCATTTGGTTCCTAAATTCCAATGATTTATCTGGGGACCCCCACTGGGGACCACCTCGACGTCCCCCACTTTAAGAACCACTGATATATGTGATCTCTAGACGATCTGTATAAGAGCCAGTGTGTTTACTTTGTCGGTACTGGGTGAACTGTCGTGTGTGTGTGTGTGTGTGTGTGTGTGTGTGTGTGTGTGTGTGTGTGTGTGTGTGTGTGTGTGTGTGCGTGTGCGTGTGCGCGCGTGTGTGCGCGCGCGTGTCTAGTCATGTGTGCGCGCGTGCACATGTGTCTAGTCATGTGTAAATGGAACTATGGCGTTTGATACACTGCCAGTCTGGGATAATTTATCTCTAAATTCTGCTCACATCAGATGATGAAAGTGTTTTTTTATATAAATACATGCTGGCTGCCATGATATGGGTTCTGATTCAGTGTGGCTCAGAGTGAGAGTCTGTGAGAACTGAGACTAAATTGTTTATCTTGTGGGTGGTCCATTCCAAAGTCGTCACCGACGGGCTCTCTCGTGAGACTTTTGCTGACTGAATTTAAGTGTTGACAGATTGTTATCATAATTGAATCTTACACACACACACACACACACACACACACACACACACACACACACAAACACACACACACACACACACACACACACACACACACACACACAGGGCGGCGTTTAGAAGATGCGCTACTGAGTGTCTGACATTTCGGTGTATTGTCCAATGATGATTAACCACTTAAACCCAATACTGAGGCTCTTATGCTAGGTCTGATGATCTCCGATCTCCGAACATCAAATGTTTGGACAAAATTAGCAAATCTACACGCCTGTTGTTTTTAACGTGACACGAACCGCATGAATTACAGAGAGCGTTATTTTACTCTTCGATGTACTGTGTGCATTACAGAAGTGACAATTAATCTGAATCTGAATACAATGTTCTGATTCTTATTCACAACGCATGGCGTGGCAAGGCCAGAATAGGGTTCATGTCTTAATGCATGTCCTGACACTGATCTGGACAAACCTACAGGGAGGTTTCACGTTCATGATCACAGGCCCCCTGCACTCTCTTGGTTTATTTATGGCTGGCCAGCAGTGCAGGAGACTCGTGGGAGGCTGGAGCCCCCAGACGGTTATCTCTTGTCTTTGTGGTGTTCAAAGACATCGCCGCCGGGTGAGACACACTTCTCAAAAGGTTTTCATGTCAAAGCCCCCAAAGTGGTTCAACTGATTTTGATGCTACTGTATGCTGATTGGGGGGGGAATCACAATGAGACGTCAAAGCCTCTAATACGTCCATGAAACTACACAGCTTAGACAACATGGTTTTACTGAAATACTCATTTTCCTGCGAAAGGGAGAGAGGGATGGGAGTGCAACATACCAACCACCCTGTGTGGCATGGCCGTGTGAGGTCAGACGGGGCTCTGAGTTATGGCGCTGTTCAGCCGGCGTGTTTGGGTTCAGC
Organism: Protomyctophum parallelum; assembly: GCF_964188405.1. Taxonomy (NCBI): domain Eukaryota; kingdom Metazoa; phylum Chordata; class Actinopteri; order Myctophiformes; family Myctophidae; genus Protomyctophum; species Protomyctophum parallelum. The sequence goes on from NC_139718.1 coordinate 14,645,063, forward strand.
CGGGTTCAGCGGCCATCCTCCCCCCTGAGGGGGGGGGGGGGGGCTCTCTGGGGGGGGCTCTCCTCGCCACGACGTGACACAGATCTTTATAAGTCATCTACTGGTGTTCGCAATGATTGATCATTCCATGCAGTCATACGGCCGCGTGTTAGACACCTCCCAATGTATGAATGAATGAGCCATTGTAAAGCACGTTGAGTACCTAGAAAAGCGCTATATACAAAATGCAATTCATTATTGCAGACAGAAAGACAGACAGTAGATAGATTATGCTATTACATGCACACAGACAAGAGGAGAGATGAGCGGTCCATACTCCATACAGTACATACATACAATACAATACATACAATACAATACAATACAATACAATACAATACAATACAATACAATACAATACAATACAATACATACATACTATGCTATTATGTAATGCACACGCATTAAATGAAAAGAGGAGAGAGAGTGAGAGGGGGATGAGAGAGACAGAAAGTGAGAGGTTTCTGTAATGTTGTCTGTTGCAGTAGCAACAGATGAGAGAGAGTGAGAGGTGGGGATGAGAGAGACAGAAAGTGAGAGGTTTCTGTTGCAGTAGCAGACTAAAGTTGAGTCAGTGTGTCACTGCTGCTTTGGCAGACGCCTTCTAGAGAATCCCTGAAGATGAATATTTCTTCTGCGGATGATTTATTAACTTCTAGAACAAGCTATTGCTCCATAGCAAGATGCACCGAGTGCTTGCACCGAGTGCTGTGTTCCAAATGAAGGGAACAGCACAGCACAGCACAGCACACAACAAGCTGTTTCACTAGCAAATCATCTGGGGCAGCGTACTGTATGTAAGTCAAAGTTCTGAATTCAAAAATGTACTTGAGTAAAAGTACTAACATATTGGCATTAATATATAGGCTAAAGTATCAACTGTAAAAGTACTCAATTTAGCAGAATGTCCCTTTTCACTCGTTTCAAGATTTATTTTTCTTCCTAAAAGTTATTTTTTTTAATTGTCAATTGTCATAAAATAGGCCATGGTTTCATTACCAATAATCAAAATCCAGAGCATGAATTAATTTGAAGTAGTGTATTTAGAAGTAGAAACTAATGACAAATGACCGATAATGAAGTAAAAGTACTCAAAATTGGAGTATTGTACCTATGCACAGTACTCAAGTAAATGCACTTAAGTTACTTTCTGTGTGTGTGTGTGTGTGTGTCTGTGTGTGTGTGTGTGTGTGTGTGTGTGTGTGTGTGCGCGCCTGTGTGTGTGCGTGTGTGTGCGTGCGCGCTTGCGTGCGCGCTTGCGTCGGTGGGGAGCTGTTCTTCATGTCGGCGTCTGTTCTTTGTCTGGGTGAGGCGAGAGGAGCAGCTCTCTCTCGTTTCCTTCTCCCCGTCTCCCTAGCTGAGGTAAATATGACTCACTGAGTCAGCAGCTGGTCTCCGTCACCACCCCCCCCCCCTTCCCCCCCATATCTCCCAGGATTCCACTGGCGGCCGGCCCACGGCGGCGGCCCGGAGAGACGTCATCACTTCCCCTCCGTCCTTTTATGGACATGGTCGTCATCCGCATGGGAGGCACTCGTTCGTCCATCACGACAATCATTTGGATTGTGTGAGAGTTATTCACACGACTCATGCGTCTGCAATGCACATGTTCCATCGAGGCGCTTTTAGCGCATAGACACAAAAGACACATGTATGCGCATGTAGTGTACGTGCGCGGTCAGGACGTGTGTGTGTGTGTGTGTGTGTGTGTGTGTGTGTGTGTAATCAGTCTCCCACTGTTGACATTCTGTACAGTGTACACATCTATTCATAGGCGATATATGGTCTCTCAGTAGTAGTTTCATGTCAAGGACCCCCAAATTGATATGTATTTGGCCACGGAAAGGTGTTGTGCCAGGGACCCCCAGAAGAGAAGGGTTGCATTTAAAATAAATCTAAATCATCAACCATTTTCCAAATATTTTTTAGATCTTCCCAAATATGTTATGCTTGTATATCTGCTGTTTTTGAATATAAATGGATAAAGTGGTTGAAATGATCGTGATGCTGTATCAACTGCTTTAGCTGGGGACCCCCTGGTACCCACCCAAGGTCCCCTGCTGGGGGTCCCCAGACCCCACTTTGAGAACCACTGCCCTACATGTCACGTCTTTCACTCATGTCGTTTCTGCTGCGACGACACTACAATATCCCCATGGGAATCGACGGAAGGTTTATCCTAATCTTATCTTGTCCACTTTCAACCAGGCATCCCCGTTTTAAGGATGTCATTATGGGCAAAGATGTCTGATTCCAAAGATTCCAAAGTATATGGTATATATAGGGCGTAAAGTGGTTAAACTCTTGTGGTCTGACAACTTGGGAAGAGCACAGCAAGCAACATGTGCACTGATTTGGCCCATGATTTACAGTGTCTGTTCAAACGCTCCATGTTATCACTGTTTTACAGTGTCTGGTCTGATACATCATGGACATCTAATGGCAAAGACTTGGTCTTGTCTGTGGCAAAGTTAGATTTTCTGTTTTACACACCATTATAATGTTCTTATTTTGATCATCAAGACCCACTTACTGAAAGTCTCCAGGTTTTATTCAGAATAAGTACATGACAATTATTTATTATGACACTAAGGCACATTAGGAGTCCACTAGTTCTCAAATGTTTTATTTGCAAAGACCCCCTTAACTCTGAGAGTGTTCCAATGGAACCAAATGGACCTATAAGGGTCCATTCGGTTCCATTTGAACACACTCAGAGTTACAGACCTGTTATGGTCATTCAGGGTATCTATTTATGTGTTTCTGGTCATATTATTGTCCACTCATTTTGTATGTCCGTCGCACAAATGGAATGTTGACAAAAATGTCCACCCCAAGCAAACATGGTGATGGCTTACTAGTACAGTACTTTAGTGTAGTATTTCAAATTTTCAATACTTACTTGTACTACATCTCGGGGGGAAAATATTGTACTTTTACTCGACTACAATTATTTGAAAACGTATTATTACTCGACATACATTAACCACTAAAGCTCTCAATATATTTTGGCTATTTGAAAATGGACGATCTAGTGAGATTGTATTTCAAAAGATGTTTTATACATTTTGAAAACTTTTAAATAGGACATTCCGCATAATGAATACTTAACTTTTAGTACATAGAGCACCGAAGTCTGACGTCACTTTCAGTAGAGGGCGTCAGTCGCCAGGTTCATGTATTTGTTTAGTTGCATTGAAATCCCCATTGAGGCGATTTTAGATCGCCTCATATAACAACTGTGTTTGAAAAATAAACATGTCACCCCGGCCGCTTCACTCATATGGATATGAAGAACCAACTGACTGAGAGAAAACACTAATGTTACTGCTGCTGAATTAGTTACATTTTCGCTAGAAGCAGACTGTATCATATATGAGTGACTGACTGTTGCAAACGATACAGAGACTCCTCCCTGACAATAACGCAGAGACAGCTTGTTTATTTTTGGACCACAACGCTTATAGTAGACGATATTAAGATCACCCCATGTTATACTCCAGAGAGAAATTATTTCCGCGAACCAGGGGAATGGAAGGGATGAGCGAGTTACGTCAGGACTTCGGTGCTCTATTAAGTACATTTTGATACCAATATTTTTGTACTTTTACTCAAGTACATTTTGAATTCCGGAATATTGTTTTTTAAACTTGTAGCCCAAAGACCCTGAGAGAAGCGTTTACCGTCGCTTGTGTTTGTCATGAAAACATTATGTTCTATTATTACATTATATACCTGTCAGACATCTGCGAGTGTGTGTGACTGTCTGTGATGCCGGAAAACCCACTGTGCGCTTATAGGCGTGTGGTGCGGGAAACGGATGATGGCGCAATTTTTGGATAATGACAATCCAGCTATCTCCTGTACAGGAACTGCTGGCCAGACTGAATGAGAGAGTGGGTTCCACACCAAACCCAATGCAGCTGTGCTCTCCTCCTGCAGGGGAGGGACGTGGAGCACCGGGTGGATGGTCAACCTCGCTCTGGCAAACATCCACTCAGACGAAAAGAGTTGATTTCTTTTTTTCTTCTTCCTCCTTTTAAACCTTCACCAAATGGTCCTAAAACCAGTGGTGGAAAGTAACGAAGTACTGTACTTAAGTAACATTTTGAGGTATTTGTACTTTACTTGAGTATTTCTAATTTCCAGTACTTCTACTCCACTACATCTCAGAGGCAAATATTGTACTTTTGCTCCACTACATTTATTTGAAAACTTTATGACAAAACATAAATTAACCACATATCGGCCATTTGAAAAAATAGCCTTTCGGCTTTTCGGCTACTTTCAAAAGATGTTTATACATTTGGAAACTTGAATTGGCACATTCTGCATAATGAGTCATTTTACTTTTAGTACTTTTTATTACATTTTGATCCCAATACTTTTGTACTTTTACTCAAGTACATTTAAATTGCAGTATTGATACTTTCTTTTTTTGTCTCCACCAGGCCGAAGGCCTAGGGGGAGAGTATGTTTTGCACTCCGTCCGTCCGTCCGTGTGTCCGTGTGTGTGTCCGTCCGTCCGTGTGTCCGTGAGCAGCTAATCTCGGCCACCGTTAACCCGGTCGATGCCAAATTTTGCACACACACTCCCTGGATGCCAACGATGAACCTCTGCCTCAAACTTTCCAGAACGGCCTGTTATAGCGCCACCAAGAGGCCGCTTTGTGCAAAACAAGTTTTTGCACAGTACACCTACAGATTTTGTCCAAACATCACGCAAATTGGTACACAGTCTCTCTAGAGCCATTCAACGAAACCAGTCTTTCAGATTTCCAGAACGGCCTGTTATAGCACCACCAGGAGGCCGCTTTGTGCAAAACAAGTTTTTGCACAGTACACCTACAGATTTTGTCCAAACATCACGCAAATTAGTACACAGTCTCTCTAGAGCCATTCAACGAAACCAGTCTTTCAGATTTCCAGAACGGCCTGTTATAGCGCCACCAGGAGGCCGCTTTGTGCAAAACAAGTTTTTGCACAGTACACCTACAGATTTTGTCCAAACATCACGCAAATTCGTACACATTCTCTAGAGCCATTCAACGAAACCGGTCTTTCAGATTTCCAGAACGGCCTGTTATAGCGCCACCAGGAGGCCGCTCCAGGAGGCCGCTTTGTGCAAAACAAGTTTTTGCACAGTACACCTACAGATTTTGTCCAAACATCACGCAAATTGGTACACAGTCTCTCTAGAGCCATTCAACGAAACCAGTCTTTCAGATTTCCAGAACGGCCTGTTATAGCGCCACCAGGAGGCCGCTTTGTGCAAAACAAGTTTTTGCACAGTACACCTACAGATTTTGTCCAAACATCACGCAAATTGGTACACAGTCTCTCTAGAGCCATTCAACGAAACCAGTCTTTCAGATTTCCAGAACGGCCTGTTATAGCGCCACCAGGAGGCCGCTTTGTGCAAAACAAGTTTTTGCACAGTACACCTACAGATTTTGTCCAAACATCACGCAAATTGGTACACAGTCTCTCTAGAGCCATTCAACGAAACCGGTCTTTCAGATTTCTCAGACTCCATCCTGATTGGTTAAGATTGGCTTCCAAAGTTCACAGGAGTGCTCAGTTTCAAACAAAATGCTGCAAATCATGAACACATCGCGTGATTTCCGTGAAATTGTGCACCCACATTCCCACTAGGCAGAGGACGAAATGCCACATGAACAATTTCAACTCAGCCTCAAGGTGGCGCTATAACTGGCCGAAAAGTGTTTTTACCTCTAACTGCACGGATCTGTGGATAACTTTGTATGCCAACTCCCTAGAGGCCAAGGAAAAACCTTTGCCTGGAATTCTTCACATCTGCTCATCCTGGTGGAGACCTGTGCCCAGTAGGGCACTTTTTCTAGTTTTTAATGGTTTTTTGTGGCTTTTGCGTTTATTTTATTACTTTTTATGGAGGGACAGACAGTAGGTTGACAGGAAATGGGGAGAGAGATGGGGGGATGACATGCAGTAAAGGCCGTCGGGATCGGGAGTCGAACCCGCGGCACACTGCCAGACTGGATTACCAGCCACGGTACCTGGCCCAGGCCAGTATTGATACAGTATTGATACTTTTACGAGTACTTTTTCCCACCACTGCCTAAAATGAATCATAGAACTGCGTGGCTTCTCTAGTTGTCATGGCTGTTGTTTACAGTTGAGTGGATTCCACTGTATTGAATGTTTAAACCCAGGTGTTTGGTTTTGTCATTCCACTCCCTGACAGGACGGTCAGTTCTCTGTCTCGCACCATCTCCTCTTCCTCCCCCCTCCCTCCTCATCCTCTCTCTCTCGCTCCATGTGAGATATAGGCGAGGTGTCGCGCAGCGTGCTGCTTTTTTGAGCAGACGCTCAGGAATCCTCGTATTCCTTTCTATTTTGGCCAGGAGGGCCGGGGAGATGAGAGCCGGAATCCGTCTGTGTCGGCTGACAGTTCATTTCTTTAGACAGGTGCCTCTCGCTTGCCATTTATCCACTGGACACGGTGGAAAATTAAAGCCCCAAATTCTTGGGAGATGGTCAGTGGGGCGATCAATCTCTCCCCGGCCCCTGACCCATTCTGCTCCCCGGCCCCTGACCCATTCTGGCCCCTGACCCATTCTGCTTTCCAGTCAGAATTCTCTCTGTATCTCTGTATCTCCAATTGTGTGATAGAGCCCGAATGTTGTTTTTAGTTTAAGGTACATTTTTACGTTTATGGTATGGAAAGTTCATTTTGTGGCATTAAAGCTTATTCTGGCTTGGACCTGGTGTGACATACTGTAGTTATAGTAATGTAGTTCTAATCCAAAAATAGCATCAAACCATTGCTCTTTTTGCCTGGAGAACAAAATGTACTCTTTGCGTAAACTAACCAAACTTGTTAGCTTGGCTGAGCTGATGATTGATTGATTGATTAATTTACCAACAACAAATAGTGTTTCATAACAGTTTTATAGTGTAAACCACATAGCATGTGAATACAATTTAATCATACTTAAAATGAGTTGCCAAATGCGACACACACGGCGCAGTCCTATACAGCAACTCTCTGAATTAAACCAACGCTGAGGATCTGACCGCGTGTTATTCCCAACTCCGTTCACTGTGTGAAGTGTTTATGCTACCGAGCGCATTTCTGATCAAAAGCAAAATACAAAGTTGTGTAGATTTCGCCTTGGAGAGAGGGCCATAGTATTCAGAGAAAAGCCCACATCACCAAAGGGTATAAACATCATTCTTTGATTATCAAGTTTACTGATTCGGGCCATAAACTGTTCCGTTTCCATAAACAGCTTTTTTTCAGGGCAGGGCTGGATAACGGGCAAGTCGCTTGACTTCCCCGAAAAATGTTCCAACTCAATTTGTGCTAAAAAGCTACTTAATCGGTTACTAAGGAAAGCAATGTTAAGCATAACACAAGCATTTGACTCGGTGTTGATATAATAATGAGGACGACGCCCACGGACCATATTTCTTTGAGAGCTCATGTTATCAGGGCTAATCATTGTTAGTCACAGTTGCTGAAGACGGGCTCAAATGGTGCCAAACATCGTACAGTAATGGTTCTGTTTCTGTAATATGCTATAAAAGGATTGTTACGTGGTCCGAGGCCTCCTTCTGATGCAGGAAGGGAGAGAAAAGCAAAAAGATTAGTCGTATCTGTTATCTCTCTGCCACCCGTGAACCCAGATGAGTCGTATCTGTTATCTCTCTGCCACCCGTGAACCCAGATGAGTCGTATCTGTTATCTCTCTGCCACCCGTGAACCCAGATGAGTCGTATCTGTTATCTCTCTGCCACCCGTGAACCCAGATGAGTCGTATCTGTTATCTCTCTGCCACCCGTGAACCCAGATGAGTCGTATCTGTTATCTCTCTGCCACCCGTGAACCCAGATGAGTCGTATCTGTTATCTCTCTGCCACCCGTGAACCCAGATGAGTCGTATCTGTTGACCATATTCACTGTTTCTCAACCCATTTAGTCCTGGAATACATTGTTAGGCTTTACCTTTCAATTCGGGAAAGCATCTGTGTCATTTGGTTGTTACGATATTGTCACTGCCTGGTGGAAACCTTGTAGATACCAAGTTTACAATGTGTATGTTTGGTTTTTTTCGTAAATGAAAGCCCTACATCATCATCGCAAAAGCAGTGAAAATAGTAGATCTACAAGCACAACCAACTAACATGAAAATAATACATAATACGGTCTCAAATAAATGTACATGTGGCAGCATACAGTATGTGAGAGTATTGACTGTGCAGAGCTACATGACGAGTTAAGTTGTATGCGATATTACCCCCAATACAAACTGACTGCAAAAATAACCTTAATAATAGAGAAAATATATCATAAATGAATACTGAAACCAGATATGAATACTGAAACCAGATATAATCATTAAGGAAAGTTTATGCATGTACTATGTGTACTATGTAAACTCTTCATTTCCATTTTTCAGCCATTCAGTTGCAATCTTATTTAGCCAATCTAGCCAACTTCTATGGAGCCAGGACAGAAGTTAGTGACGTTGCCAAACAGATTCAAATCTGATGATGATCATAGCTGATCTATCATCATACTGTAGCTGATCTGTCATCATAGTGACGTCTCTTCACCTCTCGTGGCCAGCGAGCACTGTTGTGACCGATGATGCCTCCCTCCCGCACGGGTAGAATCCACACTTCAACCCGCCAGACTCACCATAGCGACTTCCACAAATAAGCACAAACAAACCACTTCACATGAACGATATTGATGTAACCCAGGAGATTTGTTGGGGGGTCCGACGTTCGTTCGGATCCCTCCCCTCCTCAGAGTCCTCCACGGGTGGAATCGAGCGCCAGCAAGCGAGTAGCGTTGTGTGCGAGTGCTGCTGCCTGCTGCTGCTGCTGCTGGATTGTACCGAGAAACACATGCATGTGGGAGACGGGAGCGACCGCGACTTGCAGCCAGCAAGCCAGCGTTGTGTGCGGGGGCTGCTGCCTGCTGCTGCACACCCAGACCAGGCACTATAGCGATTCTCATCATTTCAATTAATAATTATAAAACAATTTCACATGAACAATATTGGTAAAACTAAGATATTAATATATATATATATATATATATATATATATACACCTGTGTGTGTGTGTGTGTGTGTGTGTGTGTGTGTGTGTGTGTGTGTGTGTGTGTGTGTGTGTGTGTGTGTGTGTGTGTGTGTGTGTGTGTGTGTGTGTGTGTGTGTGTGTGTGTGTGTGTATATATGCTGTGTACAGCAGCAGCAGAGATAACTGAATTGTAATTATCCACGACCAATCTGCCTAACACCTGAAATTATTGTATAATAGCACACATTATGTGTAGGTATAGCATTATGTAAACACATCAGCAATATGTATGACATCTACTTTGGTCCCACATATTACTGTATGTAGACTTGATCAGTTTCAGCATCGCCTTGACCTGGCTGCTCCGGTGATCATATTGAGCAGTTTTCTTGCTCATGGACACTTCGACACGTGGCCCGGGAATCAAATCCGTGCCCATTGAGCTATGGCCTCCCCTGGAATATTGTACTTTCCTTTATGATTTCATTCATAAAGGAAAATTATAGCTCAATGTTTCATCCTCTTTAGTGCATTCCTAACGTTTATCAGCGTTGGGATGACAGTAATGATGGGAAAAGCCCCAACCGTGCTGTGGGATTGCATCAGGAGAGGAGGTTTTCATTAGGGGTGGAAACAGCGAAAGATTGTTGACTTTGGCGATGTCTTAACTGTCTTTATTCTTCTCTCCTAAAAATGTCTGGATCTCAGAAACCGTGACAGCTACACTACAGCTCCCAAACTTGGCAGATTATGTTGGAAATCTCACCCACTACTCATTTTATATTTATATGTCTAACCAAACGTTCTCAGCTGAGACCCAAAAGATAATTTTGTTGTGACCCCCGGGACCGATACAAAAATACATTATGAATGAATTACTTAAGCCTTCTAAAATTGTGAAAATAGACTATCTACAAAGGTCACAAATCTGGTGCTGATTGGCCCAGACACACACACACACACACACACACACACACACACACACACACACACACACACACACACACACACACACACAGTAAATCATTTCTTGCCACTCAGTAGGCATTCCCGCATGACTTCCAGATATGATGAGCATGTCACACGCATACCCTCTATATGGAGAGAAGTGGTTTCTCCTAGCAACAATATATTGTGTGAGTGAGGGTTCTAAACGGTATTGCAAGGTGGTTGACCAATATAAGATGACCCATAGAACGGCAGAGACAATCACTCACCAGCTGATGCATACCGTACAGTATGGTACAGTACATGCCTTTGCAAACAATCCTGCTTCTTTCAAGAGAAATACTGTATCCACCCATAGTCTGAAATACACAAACTTGCAATCGTATCTGTGTGGATTAAACTAAGAATACTACTTACTACAAATGGTGTCAACGTCCAGATCTTATACATACAGTGAGGGAAGTCCATTATCGATTGAAGTCATTCAGATATTGATCGTGGATCAGTGTCTTGTGACGTATTCAGTCCTGCACACCCAGTAGTCACACTCAATTTGAATGACCTCTTACATCATTTTAGTTTGTTTTATTCGGTTTCCCATAATTCGTTTTATATTACTACTTTGCTTTGGACTTCATAATTGTACAGCAATTCATGTGTTTTCCATTTTAGGCTTGACTTCATGGATTATTTATGATTTAGTATGTTTATTTATTTATATATATATTTTCTTTGGTCATCTTTGGCCTGTACTGTAAATCAGTTTGGCTCAACTCCTGTTAGGGTTTTTCAAGAGTGCTATATAAATGAATAAAGTTGACTTGACTCAACCCACAAGGACCACTGTGGGTGTGTTGTAATGCTAAAGCCATAATTTAATAATACTGCCCCTGCTCCGTACTGACCGCTACTCTGCCCCATGGAACATAGCTGGAGGCTGGCCAAGGTTGGCCCACTGGTGTGAATGACGACGACGGGGCAACCATACTACATTAGCTGCAGTGTCGGGGCAGAAACCTCTCATCTCTGTGTAACTTTTTGTGTTTTTTCCGTAAATGAACGCCCTATCAGAACGCCCCGTAACATCACAGTTTTAAAAAAGTGGGTGAAATGTGTTTTTGCACGTAGTTTACTAGTTCCCATCGTGTTATTAGTTTTTATCTTATTGCTATCTTATTTACAATATAAGTAAAGGGTTTCCAGATATTTGTAAGCTTGTTTCAACGGCACACCCTTTGGGACTCTCTTATCTTATTTAGAGGTTGTACAGCCGCACAACCAAGAGGTCCCTACTTGATCATGCTATGCAAAAAACATCAAAAGTGTCACGCAAAAGGAGCAGATCCGCTAGCTTTATTTTATATTTTTTATAGAGGGACAGACAGTAGGCTGACAGGAAATGGGGAGAGAGATGGGTGAGAGACTGTATGCTGTAAAGGCCGTCGGGATCGGGAGTCGAACCCGCGGCACACTGCCAGACTGGGTTACCAGCCAAGGTGCCTGGACCGCTGAGCCACGGCCCAGGCCGCGAAGAGACGTGTTTTGAGCTTGTTTGATCGGCAAGCCCACAATGTGTTGCAAGGCGAGTGAGTGTCTAAATCCCCCCCCCCCATAAAACGATGCTAGGGTTCATGAGGTTCAGGGGAACTTTTCTGCGTCTTGTGGGATAGAGAGACTTGGGGCGCCTCCTCCCTGGCTCACCCACCCATACTGCTCTGTAGTGCTTGGCTCCCCAAACCGGGGCCTGGACGACACCATGCCTTCGCTCACTGGCCCAGACTTTAACTTTCCCTCTCATTTAAATTCAGTGACTGGTTTTATATTCTAGTTTTATTATACCCTACTACCTGCTTCAGTGGTGGGCGCACGCCGGGGCGAACACGCGAGGAAATGAGTTCAAGGCTCACGAAGAGACTATAGGAAAGCCTTTCTATAGCATCCTCTGGAGACGGAACCACAGCCCGTTAGAGACTATAGGAAAGCCTTTCTATAGCATCCTCTGGAGACGGAACCACAGCCCGTTAGAACCGGGGAAAGAGACTATAGGAAAGCCTTTCTATAGCATCCTCTGGAGACGGAACCACAGCCCGTTAGAACCGGGGAAAGCCTCCATGTAATTTTTTATTTTAGCGTTGGCTATTCAAAAATAGCAGATGTACAAACTAGCAGATGTCACTTCGTGCCGCGCTGCGAGCTTGTACATCTGCTATTTTTGTGGAGTGTTGAATAATTTTGAATAGAGGGTATATGCGGTGCGTGACATCTTCATCATACCCGGAAGGGTACTGATTGTCAAAAAAAATCTATTTTCTGGCCTTGGCATCCAAACATTAAAGTCCTATTGATTGCATTAAACTCACTGTCATCCCAACAGTTAATGGACGTTCGGGTATAGGAGCGGCCACATTTGCTCTCATTATACTCTGAGGCCATCTCCTATCAACCGTGGATGGGGGATCTGTCGTAGCCAGGGAATGGACTCACACCCCATTTTATATACTGCGTGCTGCGCTGACAAGGCCCGCGAGATGAGATTAGCGAAGAAAGAGGGCTGACGAAAGCGGTGCCGTGGCGGAGCCATGCCTTGCGTCATCTGAACCCGTGCCGGTTTGCTCTGATCGATGTGGATCCAGATGAACGCATGGGAGACCTCGGAGCGGAGGAACGAGCCTGAACATCTGCAGCTCTGAACTCATCTTCCCGCCATTTTCCCACCCCCCGATGACCGAAAACACCTCCTTATACCCCCCCCCCCCCATCGTCTGGCCTTCCTAACACCTGGCACTGAACCCATGCACCTTTTTGGACCAGGACCCGTGTGATGTTTCAGCTGAACGTGGCAGTATTTCAACGTGGGACCATCTCACAGGATGGTTGTCTGAATGCCACGTCATGAAATAGTCGATTTTCGGGACTTCCAAAAAAGAAAAAAAAATGCACATTGGTAGATCTGCACCAGAAGCAGTGTGGCTTGATTGCACAACCACACCATTGAAAAGAAATATGCGATCTAGAAATAGACAATTTCATGGTGCAACGATTATATTTGATAAACAATCGACCTTTTCAGTCCACTTATCAATACCGACCAAAAGATAATGATCATTATATCAGGGGAGGGGGGTATACTGTAGTTGTATTGTGTTCACTATCCGTGCATTTATAATGTCTTAAAGTGCGTGTCCACATACCGTTGTGATGCGGACACTAACAGCATTATCCCACAGCTGATGGCTGGGAGGACTCTTGGTGCTGGACAGGGCCCAGATGGCAATCACAACTCCTTAGAGAGGGAGAGGACGACACAATAAGAGAGGAGGCAAGGAAACAGGCCTTGAGTCATGGAGCACAAAGGGGTGAATCACAGCTCTGAAGGGCTGGGTGACTGACTGCTGTTTGGATCTGTGTCACCAACTCTAAAGCCCAATTTATAGCCTACTTACTTAGTTGTAGTTGTACAACTGTCAACTGTACAACTGTGTCGTGCGGCAAAAGTCTACAATTGACCTACAAGTTTAAGCTGAGCTCATAAGTCTGACTCAATAAGAGCTAGCTAGTTCTGGGGAACCCCAGGGGTCCTTAAGGGGGATCAGAGTGTACAAATGGAAACAAATGTGGTTCTATTTGTACACTCTGGGTTAAATTAACACTCATGATTAAGGCCAGACCGCACCAATACAACTAGTCCCAACTCCTTACAACAAAACAGTTTTTTGAGTGGTGCAACCACTCCAAGGAACATCAATGTCCGTGTTCACCTATGTGTTCACTCACCCACCTACAGTATGTGTTCTGTTCATTAATGAGCACCAGTATAATGAGTACCAGTAGGGGCGCTGTTTGCCAGAAACAGAGAGACAGTGCTGCACTGTTGCCAGAGAGAGAGAGAGAGAGAGAGAGAGAGAGAGAGAGAGAGATGGCAAATTGAGGATAATGGTTGCAAGTAGTTGACATTCTCTTATGGGTGTCCCTGGCATATTTCTTCAAATGGTGGTCCGTGGGATAATGCAGAGTATGTGTCCTTGACGTGAACATTGAAAAACCTTAGTCTGACAATCACTGTGCTAGGCGAGCGACAGCGGTTTACGACGGAGCATGAACGACCAGAGAGCCGCTCGCATCAGGTGTGTATACTTGACAAGAGTGTGTGCTGACGAGCCCAAAATGATCACTGCACATGTCCAGTATAGACATATACTTTATGCACATGGTCCATAGCTTTGGGAGTTCTCAACAACATGGAGCAGAGTTACTACTACAACAAGTCCATTCGCATCTTTTGGCCATCGTTGCAGTGTTGTTTTTGGAAGCAAATTTCTATTTTAGTTTTAGTCGTCGTCTCCTGAATATAGTTTTTACTTAGTCTTAGTCACATTTTAGTCACCTGGAATGTATTAGTGTTAGTCTAGTTTTAGTCGACTAAATGTCATAAGATTTTAGTCGACTAAATCTACAGGCGATTTAGTCGACTAAAATCTATTTTTGCGGGCCTTGTTGCCGTCATAATGACTTATTTTACACTTGCTGAAAATAGCCGATCTACAAGCTCACAGCGCGACGCGTTGTGAGCTTGTAGATCTGCTATTTTCAGCATGCAACCAAGTGTAAAATGACTTATACTGGATCTCTTGTCCACTAGTCCCTTCCTAACATTTTAGTCTAGTTTTTATTTGTTGATGAAATTGTCGGTATATTTAGTCTTAGTTTTAGTCACCATAGCATAGTTTTAATTTAGTTTCCATTTAGTTTTCTTCAGTGGAAAAAGGTAGTCGACGAACATTTTTCGTCTTAGTTTTAGTCGACGAAAACAACACTGCATCGTTGCATAATGCTTGTGTTCACTCGTGTTTTCCTTAATCAGAAGATTTATGGGATTCGTGGGTTTAATTTGTTACAAATACAAGATGCAGAGAGGAGATAATTATCCGCAGCGGATCATTTGTTTTGTCTATCCTTGGTTAGGCAATCTTTCGTTTTATATTTGTGTGATCTTTTGCAGAGTCCCTGACAGGCTTTCATTTTCAGCATTAATGGACTAATATTTATCAAACTCAGTTCAAGGAAGGGGCATGCATTTAGTCTTCTGGCTTTTCCACGTCACCAGAGTAATGGGGTTTTGTGGCCTAATAGTTCCGCCATCTTTTAAAATAGTGCGTCCTTTTCTCAACCTTTCCCTGCAGGTTACGAGTAGGGCCGTGCTGTTTCCAACGGGGGAGTGAAAGGTATGGGAAAGGGAGAAATAACAAAAGCCAGTTCAGTCATTGACAGTTTACATACCGTACAGACAGGACAGAGTAGTGTGGACACTTGGATCACGGAACAGGAAGCACTAAACCAAACATGACAGAAATATCTCACCGTCGTGCTGAACCGTTGTGCTGATCCTGAGCGTATAACTGAAGCAGACAAATCAAAGACTAGAGCACTGAAGGGATTTGACGGCAACGTGTGATATGAAACACCCGCTTCGAATGTTATCAAAAAGCTACCACAATAACCACATTGACGTTTACTTATAACATCATTTATAGTTTTGGCTATGACAAAAACTCACAGTGATATTAAGATATATAGTCTTTGATATACAGAGTTTCTTCAAAGTGGAAATGCAGAGACTGTTTGCGGCCTAAGTACTCTGACGTAAAGGAATCTTCATATAGAAATGGTCCTCACAAATGCTCATTATAAGACGGCATCATTTCCATCTACTTGCTCTAGGATGTAAAATAATGTATTAAAAAAGGAATCGATGCCCTTACAGTTACACTGATTGTAAAAGTGACCGTGCAGAATGGCCCAATCATATTATTGAATTGTTTGAATTGTGTAATGCAATAATGTGTCCGTCACTTTAACGTTACAGCTGGTAAAGGTGGGGCTTTAATGTTCTATATCTATATCTAACCTAGTGGTTCTCAACCTATCAAAAGTAATCGACAAACTATTCTAAAAGTACTGGTCAAACATTGGCCAAGTATTGTCAAACAATGAGGCAAAAACGGCGAAAATAGCAGATCTACAAGCTCACAACACCTCGCAATAACAACTACTGTACATTGGTTGGACGTTCATTTTCTCCACTTCCTGAAAAGTAACCGTTTTGACATTTTGTTTTGAAAAAGTTTCCACCCGACAGCGCCGACAATCCGACATGCACCAAATGCGGCCGTCACGTGTGCTCAACGTGACATCACTAGCTGCCAAATAAAAGCCGTGTGGTGTGTGCGTGCGTCCGCTCCACCCACAGCGTGCACTCAGAACCAAGAACGTGAAGACAACAAGACGACGTGCATGTTATTGCACTTTTCATAGCTTTCGGAGGACATTATTATTATCATAGAGGGGGCCGTGGTGTTGCTGCACACCGCTGGGCCGAGGATGAATGCTCTGTGACCTCCCTGGGATAAAGTGAAACACATTTCCACACAGTTTCATCATAATAAACGTTTGACTTTTTCACAGCGGGAAGGACAGCCAGCGTCCTTTCTCTTCCAAAAGCATTTCATCTTAACCCTCATACATATGTAGGCTGGAATGGAATCTGGAGTGCAGAGACCGTGAAGTCTGCACGGCAAGCCGTGGGACGTCTGCCGATTTGAGGGTTCTATACGTGTTGTATTTTCTGTTATTGTGGGGAAAGCTTTCGCAGAACATCACAACGCATCTCGGCAACTTAAATGAAAGCACTGCTGCAATGTAACACTTTGCACTGCATCTAAACATTTGCTTGAGTTAAAGTACAAAAGTATTGGCATCAAAAAATATACTTAAAGTACCAAAGTGAAAGTACTAACATATTTCAATCGTCGTTCAAATGTTTTGGAAAATAGCAGATCTACAAGCTCACAATGTGTTGCGACGCGTGGTGATCTTGTCACAATGTACATCTGCAATATAACGTGCTACAGTACAAAAGTTTTCAAACTGTGGAGTAAAAAGTACTATAATTGACATTTGTACAATACTGTGAGATGTAGTGAGAAGTATGAAGTGTCAAAAATGGAAATACTCAACTAAAGTAAAAAGTACCTCAAAATTGTACTTTAATGCAGTACTTGAGAGTAATACTCTCCACCACCATGAATAACATACAGCAATGGCTTTAAAGTTTAACCCATTACAACTGGGAAAGCATCTGTGTTATTTTAGATATACAGTAGCACGCATTGGCATATAACATACTTTTGCTATTCAAAATTAGCAGATATATTGCTTGTATAGCAGCAATTTTTTCATTGTGCAAATGTGTGCAAATGTTTGAATATATATCCTTTTTAAAGCGAACATTTTAAACTCAAACCTTTGCTTCTGATAGTTCAAATAGTTTTGTGATGGGGGTCCGTTGCCAAAGGCATAACATTTTGCCGGGGGTCCATGACATGAACAAGTTTGAGCACCACTGATATATAGCAACATAATGTTTTTCAGAAAACTGTTTAGGATTTAGAAGACATTTTGTAGAAACGGCCTCAGCTCTTAAATGCTTTTAAACACTGTATGTTTCCCTTGCATTACCCTTCATACATTTGCATTATAAATGTGTGAAGCAGGCGTAGACCACATCATCATGTGCAACAACAGTTTTAGTTACTACCTGCAGCGTCCGCATGTCTGTAATGATTACTTCAAGACTCGTCCTAGCTATTGTTTTCACAACTGTTTCAAGCTCGTCCAGTTTCCTTTGGAAGTGCTCTGCAAAATTCCAAATTTATAATGGATTCTTCCTATGATTAGCGCTACCAATGCTAAAAGGTGATAAGTGGACTGAAGGCACACATTACACTTTCAGTGCAAAATGTATGCAAAAACATTGGCCAATAACGTGGTCTTTTGTCAGAAGTTTGGTCAGTGGTATGTTGCGGTAGCTGTGAAGGTTTTTGACATAATCATGATGACAGCGGTTTGTTCCGATATCACCAGAAAGGCTGAAGTTTCAACGTGGAAGGGGAAAGGTTCATTGTGAGATTCAACAGAGATGGGCTCGGCACAGAATACATCATCGCCGATGAAGAGATTTATAATCAATTTTCGTTAACGACCCCCAAAAGAAACAACCCATATTTATTGATGGAAAATACGATGGCAATAAAGGCTTGAACGGTTTATTAGCTTAGTTTAATGTTCTGCTTTCCAAATATGGAACCAAATCCAAAAGAATGTCCACATAAATCAGCAACATAAACAAATGAAATTGTCATTATTTGAAGTATTGCTGTTGCTTATTTGAAGACACTGTTTCTGACCAGCGAGCAGCATCACTGCATGAGGACAAATTTCCATTGTGCGCCGAGGGGAACCTTTTTTCCTGGTATAGTGTTTCTAACACATCAAGCATGGGGATATTACGGATTTCAAAGGAATAACAGCAAGTTCTCTTTTTTTATTTCTGTGGAAAGTCGTCTTCTGTATCCATGAAAATATAAGCAAAGGAGTCACTCTATGATACGTTGCCAGGTACATTCTTCTTGAATAAGAAGAATGTTTGGTTTCTGAATGTACAATGAGGTGGAATGGTCTAGGTGTTCTTGCTCCCGGTGTGCAGCAGGTTGGTGCTTTGCATGGTTTCCTCCACCATCGGTGTACAAATGTGTGTGTGAAATTTGTGCTGTGAATGGGTGAAGCGCTTTGGATAAAAGCGCTACAGCATATAAATGCTATGAATTTACCAAGATCTGAATAAATGAACCCCAACCAGCATCCAACAAAACATAGGCAACAAGAAGTGTGTGTGTGTGTGTGTGTGTGTGTGTGTGTGTGTGTGTGTGTGTGTGTGTGTGTGTCTGTGTCTGTGTCTGTGTCTGTGTCTGTGTCTGTGTCTGTGCGTGTGTGTGTGTGTGCATACACATGGCATCCTGGCATCTATTTTGTATAGTTTAAATTTACAGATTATTTTTATATATACTGTTTAGACTGATAATAGGTTCTTGGTTTACCTACAGTATGATCCTAGATTACTATTTCTATGCGTTTGATGTATTACCTTATGTGTTTACCTTGCTTACTGTAAATCGCTCTGGATTAAGAGCATCTGCTAAATGTCTACATTTTAACTGATCTGTGGCACTTTAGATTTTAACTCTAACCGTTATTTTATACTTGGGATATTAAAGATATAGCAGATATACAAGCTCATAATGCGCCACTTTGTGCCTATGAGCTTTAGATGTTTTTAATATATATACTGTATATAAATCAGTGCTATTGAACACCCGTCAAAAAATAATTAACCAATGAAAAGTATTTAAAAAGCGCTTCGACAAAAAACACCTAAGTCCACTTGATCTGGATGTTTTTTTTTCATTTCCTGAAAAATGTACATTTTGGAGTCAGGTGGTTTCTTCCGGACAGCAGAGATATACCTTATAAAACTTCCACTTTTAACTAAAATCGAAACGAAACCTGTAGAATTGGCCTCAGGTCTTGGTCAGGTTAAATTGTGCATTTCATGGTGGGGGGTCAGCTTATGCCAGGATGGAGAAGAGACTATAGGATGCTTGGACTACTGTGTGGGCCAGGTTTTCGTATAAAGAAGGGATAAGGGAAAGACAGACATCTTGTGTTGGCAGTGTGCCGAGGATGTGAAATGCATTTGATATCCGGACCCTCTGCTCTGCCTCGGCCTGCATGGTCCGACTTATGGGGGATCAGAACTTTACACGGCTGCAGACCCAGTCTGTCTCTATCAGATAAAGAGTCCCGAGAGGGCTTTCCAGTGGCTCCTCTGATCACCACGTGGCCTTTCTGAACTCTCTGCATGAGGAGGAATGCAGTAGCTCTATGATTACTACTATAGTATCCAATCACGGGGTCACGGTTGGAGGCACAGGTCACAGCCGGACGGAAATTAGATTATGGAGCTATTTCATGCGTCCCTATACAGGATTATTCCCCTCCATGTTTACAGATACTTCGTTTCGATGCATCGTTTCCGTTCCGTCGTCTTGTAGTAAAAAAACAAAACAAACAAAAAAAGAAGTTACGTTCTTGGTATGATTTGAACAAAATGTCTTGAAATCTGCCTCTGTGTAACTGCACTCCGGATCCCGCCCTGGCCGCCCGCCGCTGTTGTTATCCGCACGTGCTTCGAAATCCTAAACCTCTGCATGGTGAGCACGTGTCCACCGCGTGTGAACAGTTCAAGGGTGGGAGGGAAATCAATCAAACTACTACATTATATTCCAAGGCTTTAAGCATGGTGAGGACGGGTTCCAAACTCAACCATTCAAATCCGCTGTTCATTTAGCTAGCCCTGCAGGTGCTGTAAATGATTTGGATTTTGAACGGTTCTATATTTTGATATAGAACTTAAATATATAAATGTATTAGCTATATAGTGTTTGTTCAGTCACAGCAGTATAGTGCAGTGACTAGTGTTATGTGTTAAGTGTTCCTGTTCCAATTGTGTCTAATGGAAGTGATGTTTTCATCACTTCCAATTGCACTTGTTTGTCCTGTATCCTGTATGATTGCATCTCTCCTGATTGAATGAAATTCGTATCCCGACCTGAAAAGTTGACTTATTTTCTGTTTACTAAAGAGCTGGAGAGACGGGGGAGACCCACCCCGGCCTTCGCTGTTCCTGAACAAAATGCCTTCAATGATTTCTGCCAGAATAATATCCCTGGCGTGGGACACGCATAAATGAGCCCTACTTTTAAGTCCGGCTTCGTGCTGAGGACTAATTCACAGACACGCAGGTTTAATTGCGGTGACATCGGAGCGAATGGCAGCGCAGGTTTGAGGTGGCAAGAAAAACAGCCGGAGCTGCAGCCTCAGCACTGTGTGTACCTCCCCTGTGTGCCGTGTGTGGGTTTAGGTTCTCTGAGAGAACAAACAGTGCCATCCATCGGGTTTTGGACAGGAATACCCTAGGCATTGCCTTTCCCCCTGGAGCTTACATAAGAGGAGCGGGAAACACCAGTGGTGGAAAAAGTACTGACATTTTTTACTTCGGTAAAAGTATCAATACTGCAATATAGAAATACTTTACAAGTAAAAGTCCTGGATTAAAAGTGTACTTGAGCAAAAGTACAAAAGTATTGGCTTCAAAATGAACTTGTCATTGTGCAGAATGTCCCATACTCCCATTTCACAAGTTGTATAATCTTTTAAAAATGGCAGCAAATCTACAAGCTAATGCGACGCATTGTGAGCTTGTAGATCGACTCTTTTTAAATGGCCAAAATGTACTGCATGTATATAGGGCTGAAGTGGCTAATGTATGTGTTTCGTAATTAATGATCAAAATCTACAAAGTAACCAGTAACTAAAGTTGTCAAATAAATGTAGTCGAGTAAAAGTACAATATTTGGATCCGAGATGTATTGGAGTAGTAGTAAAACTATTGGAAATTGGCAATACTCAAGTAAAGTACAGATAGCTCAAAATTGTACTCAAGTACAGTACTTACTGTAAGTAAATGTACCTTACACCACTGGGAACACACACAGCCACAAACACCACCTCTCCCCCTGTTTTTTTCCCCCGGCACGCTCTCTCCCTCCTCGACCACAGCACATCAGCCTCAGTAGACTTCACATGTTGTATGCCGGCTGTCAGCGTGGTCATTAAGTCTTTCAGTCTGGGGCTGTTTAAACAAGCTCCTCCAGCGGCCACCGGTGGCCACACAAAAGCCCAGCTCCCTGCCTGCCCACGGGATGATTTGTGCCGATCTGCCCAGAATCCACGTCTAGGTTTAATGGCTACAGTCAAACATGCTTGTTGCAAGGTAGAAAAACACGGCCGGCCGTGTTTTTGTTAGCTTTTCTCGGCTCGGCTTTGTGGCGAAATCAGCCCATGCAGAAACTTGGAACATCTGGAGAAAGGAGCATAGCGGACTTGGTTGGTTGGTCGGTTTTGTTGTTGTTGCTGTTGTGTATTGTCTTAATTTTGTAATGTGAATTTCCATCATCATCTCTGGTCAGCGATTGCAATGTTATTGTAACAACCGCCCTCTTATGTATGCCGCTCTCCGATTCATAAGTGTTATTTTGTGCCGCAGTCATGTCTCAACTCACCCGCAAAGAAACGTTCTTACATCTGGAGCAACTTCTGTCCAAGAGAGGCGAGGAGAAGAATAAAAAATGTTTTTTGTGAAATTCTAACCAAAATTATCCAACGCGACCAGATGGCCCGGGCATGTATACGGGATGGGAAGTAGCCACTTGGGTCTAGACAGGGGGACATAGCTGTCTGTCTGGGTCCGGCGCTGGCTGGCGTGTCACAAGGCCAAGGACACCAAGGTGTCTCTATAACAACGGATTCTCAGAATAATTTTGTATTCTGTGAACTGAGACATCTGTGTTTTGGTGGTCGGTCGGTCAGTCAGTCAGTCAGTCAGTCAGTCAGTCAGTCAGTCAGCCAAATTCAGACAGGCTGGTAAGGGGAGGAGGGTTTCATAGGTGCAGAACAGGGTTCTCCCCAGATGACAGTAAAGTAATGCCTTATACCTCAAAAAGGAAAAGAAAGAAAACAGACAGTTACTGCATCAAAAGTAACTGTAGAGCCCAGGATCACATTAGATGATTGACACAGGGGTGAAAAATGGGTTACAAAATATAAGATATATATATATATATATATTTTTTTTTTTAAGTAATCAACAAACTATACTATAACAACTGGTCTAACATTGGCCAAATTGTCAAAGAATCCTTTCTAAAATAGTCTTTGTAAAATAAATAATCCTTTGTGAAAATAGCCGATCTAAAAGCTCAAAATGTTGTGAGCTTGTCGGAGTGGGGGTGGGGGGTGGTGGTTGGGGGTCCCCAGTCAAAATAGGATTATTTTTGTGGAGGGGGTCACGGCCTGAAAAGGTTGAGAACCAGTGCAACAGAAGCAGACGTTGCCCATTCCTCTGGATCTCCGAGCCTCTCCGTAAACATTCCCAAACCATCTCGCTGTCAGCGAGAGAGACCGGTCTGGTGTGATCACACCGTCCCAGGGAGCAAACCGATACCCGCGGCTCACAGAATGATGATTACCTTCACAGCCTGATCTGTGTGGCTTCGAGGATCGAGATGGCCCTCCCTCCCTCGCTCTCACTTTGCAGTCCCAGACGCTTTCCCTCAAAGACACCGTTTACAGCAAACGTGTACGCACACACACACACACACACACACACACACACACACACACACACACACACACACGCACACACACGCACACGCTTTCCTGCATGACCTGCTGGCCATGCAGGACCAGGGCCCATAGAGTGTACTCTTGAATGTGTTGAGTCTGTCGTCTTTAGTGCTGCTGCACTGCTCATCACTGCATGCCCTCCTCCCACCAGCCAGCCAGCCGAGACCAAAGCTCTTCTGTCGACATAATTAACTCGTCAGTGGACGTGAGATAGCAGTCGTGGTGTGCCAAACATTCCTCGGGGGATAAGAGAAAGGCAGCAGTAATATTATAGCAGACGCTTTTTATTGACATTTCCTTTCAGAGTGCTGATGGATCCATTGATGGCCACTGCTCTCTGTCTCTCTCTCTCTCTCTCTCTCTCTGTATGGTGGACAGCGCCATATAGCTCGAAGAAGCAGAGCGATCCCGTGTCAATTCCCAGCGGGAAATAAGGTGTTGAAATATGGCCTAATGTCTGCAGGTTATGCCCTTGTCATAACAGTCTTAAAGACCTAAATGGTTTCCTTTGGGCACCGCTGGGCTCGCCTATAGCGCTAGAGGTGAGAGTCCTGTCAAATACAGGCTGTTTAACCACTTAAGCCCTACATACAGTATATTCATAATTGCAAAAAAGAAAGGAATTCTGGGAAAGTTTCCCAAATCTTTGGAATTGCTTGTTTTGTTTTTTTAGAATTTGCGTGAAAAATTTCCGCTTTACAATAACATGCCCCAAAATAGGGAGTGTGACGCCAGGGTTGGAGTGGTTAGAATGCTCTAAAGGCTTGCGGTTTTCCTCCACTCTATTGGTCCCCCAGTGTGCGGAGCAGTGGTGGAAAGTAACTAAGTACATTTACTTAAGTACTGTATAGTTTTGAGGTATTTGTACTTTACCTGAGTATCTCCAATATCCAATACTTTTACTTCTACTCCACTACATCTCGGAGGCAAATATTGTACTTTGACTATTTGAAAACTTTTGTTACTTAGTCACTTTGTAGATATTGGTTATTAAAACATATACCACATCAGCCCTATGATCAGCCATTTGAAATCAGCGATCTACAAGCTGCACAATGTGACGCCATGCGACGCATTGTGACCTTGTAGATCGGCTATTTTCATTTTTGTACATTCATTTGAATGCTTGAAATTCTGCATATAGAGAGTGCTTTCCTTTTTGTACTTTAACCCAAGCCCTCCCGTTACAATAGGCGGGATCGTGAGGCCAGAGCCAGTCAAATGCGTGAAATACCACAGTAGAAGAAGAGATCCCAGGTCAACCAGGAAGTGTAGCCCCCTTAATATTGTATTCATAGGAGACCATTAGGCTGCGCTAGACGCGTGATTCTATTCAATGTCAAATAGATAGAGACCCGCCATTGGTGACGCCCCACCCACCAACAAGAAACACGCTGATTGGCCCCTTTCAAGGAACCTTATAACCTCTTATTGGCTATAGGTATGCTGCTGCTGTCAGAAGTCGCCGTCCCCGAGAGAAGCAGAGGAAGCATAATCATAAATAATGTTTTGACCCTACCGGGTGGCGGTGGTTGAGATGAAGAAAGACGGATTTACACGTTCTGTTACAGACGGGGGGTGGAGAATAAAACGGAATACCACGTTCTTGGTTAAGTGCATTTTGATGCCAGTACTTTTACTCAAGTATTTCTATATTGCAGTATTGATCCTTTTACTCAAGTACAAAATGGGAGTACTTTTCCCCCCACTGTCTACTGTCTGTCTGTCTCCCTCCCAGTGTTATGAAGCGTGCTGTCTACACGTGCCTGCGAGGGGCCCGACCAACGCTGACACTCCCGGAGAACTCGCTCTCACTTGGCAATATATTAAAGGGAGACTGTAGCTGGTTTAAAAGGCAGGCCTACACAGAATCATCTCATTCCTATCTAAATGGCTTTCAAATGGGAGACGTTTACAAGGCGTCTTGTGTTACCGCTCCTCTGGCTCCTCGGGACACGTAAACCCCCCCCCCTCCCCCCAGTGGTGACCTCTGCTGTGCCAGTAGTCAGACGTAACCCCCCCCCCTCCCCCCAGTGGTGACCTCTGCTGTGCCAGTAGTCAGACGTAACCCCCCCCCCCCTCCCCCCAGTGGTGACCTCTGCTGTGCCAGTAGTCAGACGTAACCCCCCCCCCCCCCCTCCCCCCAGTGGTGACCTCTGCTGTGCCAGTAGTCAGACGTAACCCCGCCCCCCCCCCCCCCCCCCAGTGGTGACCTCTGCTGTGCCAGTAGTCAGACGTAACCCCCCCCCCCCCCCCAGTGGTGACCTCTGCTGTGCCAGTAGTCAGACGTAACCCCCCCCCCCCTCCCCCCAGTGGTGACCTCTGCTGTGCCAGTAGTCAGACGTAACCCCCCCCCCCCCCCCCCCAGTGGTGACCTCTGCTGTGCCAGTAGTCAGACGTAACCCCCCCCCCCCTCCCCCCAGTGGTGACCTCTGCTGTGTCAGTAGTCAGACGTAACCCCCCCCCCCCCTCCCCCCAGTGGTGACCTCTGCTGTGTCAGTAGTCAGACGTAACCCCGCCCCCCCCTCCCCCCAGTGGTGACCTCTGCTGTGTCAGTAGTCAGACGTAACCCCGCCCCCCCCCCCCCCCCCCAGTGGTGACCTCTGCTGTGCCAGTAGTCAGACGTAACCCCCCCCCCCTCCCCCCAGTGGTGACCTCTGCTGTGCCAGTAGTCAGACATAACCCCCCCCCCCCCCCTCCCCCCAGTGGTGACCTCTGCTGTGTCACATGTCCAAAACGCACAGCTTAACAGTGGACCGTTTAAAGCTCTTCCTTTATCTGTACCAGTGGACAGAAAGTAAAAACTAAGCTCTGATGACTAATACTGAGACTAAATATACTGACGATTTCGTCAACAAATAAAAACTAGACTATCATATCGGTGTTGGCAAATAAAGCTGACATTAACCGATGGCAGTAGCTGATATTCATCCGGCGTTGATAAGCATACGTTTTGCACTGGCTATGTTTGTGTGTTGGTTCCAAGCTGTACATTCTGAACAGTTATTTGTTATAACTAGACCTGCAGTGCCAGTCGGCCACCTGTAGCCTACTTGGGAACGATGCAAGTTGTGAACCTAGTATGCAATACGCATTGTCATAGCACCCGCTTTAAAGGGACACTTATATAAAAAATATAATTATGTTAATGACGTTTAGACGTTTTAGAACACTCTCCTGGGGGTCTTTATTGTGTGTAATATGTGGTTTTAGATATATTAGATTTTCGCAGTGAGCCCAGTGTCTCTGATGTCATGGACACTGGGCTCAATTACTTCCTGGACTACATGTTGTCTCACCTGCTGCCTGCACACAGCGCTAAACATTGCACATACAGGCTATACAAAAGTATGAAAAAGAGGAATTAGAGTGAAAACAGGTCGTTTATAGAGGAATATGGACAGTAAACCCACCCAAGAAGACGAAGCACTTTGACGAGGTCCATGCGTGGTGCGTGCAGTGTGCACTGCCTGAGAGGGACGGCTGTGCTGCCTTTCTTTATACTATAGCCTATATACTAATATATTGTACACTACACCATTAGTAGGCTAGCAATAATGTAGATCATCCGTTATTTTCTTGTCTTTCCAGATTGGTAATCACCATAATTTATATTATATCTGTTCTCCGAAAATAGCTCACTGCATGCAGATCGGCTATTTTCAGAGAAGAGATTTATAGAGATTATGTGACCCCAAAAAACCCCCAAAAAAATCAGTGCACCAAAGCATGGGAATTGTAGTCCGAGAAGCAAGTGTGCCCAGTGTCCATGACATCAGAGACACTGGGCTCACTGCTAAAATCTAAAATATCTAAAACCACATATTACACACATAAAGACCCCCAGGAAAGTGTTCTAAATCTTCTAAACGTTATTAACTTCCTCATCAATGTTGGTACTGTGACTTTACATATATTGTCAATTACTTGCATGAGAGGGGGAGAGGTGGTGGAGTGATTTGCTTTAGCAGACAGTTTGTGGGTCCAATGGAGTTAAGAGGTTTTGTCCAAAACACTTTTTAATACTTTTCATTTGTTCAATATTTTTTTTTAACCAACACACAGCAGTAAAGGGTGTTCAATAGCGTTGACTTATGACAAAAGAAAAATGGAGTTAAGTGGTTTCTGCCTGACAGCAACGATATGCTGCAACAATGTAATTGGTAGTCTTCAAAAAGAGCTACTGTACTTCTGTACTTCCAAGTTTGGTAGTTTTTACCACAAGTAATCTTACTTTTACTCTAACTCGACTCTAATCATATTTGAGTAAAGCAACAGTACTTACACTGGTACTAATTTCCAACCCTGACTGTTTACTGTATAGCAACGGGTCCACCAATGAGAAGTCTCCCCCCTGTTTGGAGACACATGTGAGAACACACAACGGTAACCATGGTTTGGAGGGGACAGAGAGACTGCCTGGCATGATGGGTGACATTGGGGACAGAGGGAGACATATAAAGCCTGGCATTGTTCTGTGGTGTTGCTGCATTCCGTGAAGGGCCTGGCCTGGGCAACGGTGCCAACCTGTGACGGCCCATTTGTACTTGGTCTCGCCGATGGCAGATATGTGAGCTTGCAGATCGGCTATTTTTGGTGCAAGACACGGTGATGTGCCCCGCTGCCAGCCTTAGATCTCCATGGAGTTGACCTATTCTGACATTCGATACCGTATGTTGATCTGACCTCATCAAACTCTGTACACTCAAGACACGCATCATATATGGTCAGTACAGAATTCATTGCATATGTTGATCTGACCCTCCATGCCAAAGCGCCAGCGCTCGCCCAGCAGTCTTCTGTCACCCAGGCGGATGTGTGCACGCGACCTCGTCTTACTGGTGAATAGCTCAAATCTAAAATGACACACATGCTTTTCCGGTTTTAATGGGATGAAAGAGGCTTGAGAAGAGCCAGCTGCCCTGCCCTGCCATTTGTTTGATGTAATTTACCGTTGGCACGACACAATGCATATAGTCAGAGAGAATAGGATCCTAATATGTGGTCTGCATTAATTTAGGGATGAGAGTAAAAGCAGTGATTAGTGGTGATTGTTGTCTTTGTCTGTGCAGTACACAATCAGATGTGTAAGGACATAATTGTATCAGCATGTAGCAACGAGCACTTAATATGGCACCACATGCACCCTGTGTTCTCCAAAAGACATTTGCCAAGCAAACCATACACACATACCACACAGCAAACGTCTCGGAGCCAAATTAGCCGTGATATTGTCAAATTCAACCCAGCGTCCTTGTTTAGGGCCTGTAGATGAACGTTTTCCTCAAAATAATCTCAAGACGAGAAGAAGTATAAACTATGGCTAAAGTGGATCATTTGGATTTTACTGTATGTGCTAGTGCCCGACCAGTATATCGGGCATCACCGATATGGCCTCATTTGGCATATCGGGTCATATCGTATCGGTGAAATGTCTACCGATATGTATCGTTAACTTATTACATACCGATGCATACCTCAGTCAGGGCTCCTTATCTCTTATTAGTTCATTTGAAATACAGCCTATTTTGTCTGTGATGCCAATGGTGCTGCAGTAGTGTGTCTGTGTCACTCCAAACTAAAATGCTTTGCAAAATCCACACAGAAAAAGGCCTGTTTTCATTCCATCTGTTGCATATCGGTCACAAAAATCCATATCGGTCGGGCCCTAGTATGTGCACATGTGCCTCTTAGAGGCACGCTCTACAAGCTACCTTGTAGACTGTAGAGGTATTACAAGGTAGCTCAAACTCACTTGTTCCAGCAAAGCAGGCCATGTGTCATTGGCAGTATGGTGAGTCCAACGCTGTACTGTTTAGACAGGCTCATTGCACTTAAGTGCCACTGATTCTCAGCGTCTGGTCCAGGGCCCAACAGGGGTCCAAATGGACCCTTACAGGTCTGTAACTCTGAAAGTGTGCAAATGAAAAGATAATTATAATTGAATAGTGCCTAACTGCTCCAATGACTGGCCGTATGTACAGTATGTATGTACAGTATGTCTGTTTGGGTTCACACACTGTTGAGCAGCACCGCTCAGTTCACACGGGTGTGACATATATATATATATACTGAACCCCTAATTGATCCTGATGCTGGTTGGTGCCTTGCCATGGTTTCTGCCGCCATCGGTGTATGAATGTGTGTGTGAATGGGTGAACGTAATCTATGTAAAGCGCCATGGATAAAGGCACTATATATATATATATATATATATATATATATGCAAATCTACATTGTAACATTTTCAGTATTATTTTGAGAGTGCAATGGTTTACAGACGGTATGGGTTCGACTCCCTGGTGGTATCCGGACCTGACGTTTGTTGAGAACCAGTGACTTGGACAACATACTGTACTTTATTAATCCCACCAGGGGCAATTAGTTTCCAGCGGTTTGTAACAGAGGAACACGGTTTACATACAACATACAAACAAATACACGGAGGAGATAAATGTGTAATAACACACAGTAACAAGGGTTAAATAATGTAATAAATAAAAAATAGATACAAAAAAAGAATAATAAATTAATCAAAACAAATGACCTATGGAGCATTTAATATTCGTAATGCTAAGGGGATGAACGGCGGTTAGTTTTACAAGCGGGTAAACGTAACGACGCCCTGATGGTAAAAGTGGGTTTGCCGTTCAGTTGCTTGAAGCCTTTCCAGAGGATTTGTTGAGTTACGGAAAGAACTGAAGGCCTCTTTGTTTCACTCAGATAATCTCAGGACAGATCTCCACAGTGTTGTTCAGGCTGTTCTGTTTGTATGTTTTAGTCAAACCAGCATATATACGTTGTAGAACGGAGACACCGTGGAACAGACAGCTGGATGAGGTTTGTCTTAGTTAGGAGGCAGCGATTTGTACAGTATTTTACAGTTTTTCTTAAAGTATCAATACTACAATGTAGAAATACACAGTTTTAAGTAAAAACCGGCAATTTCAAATGAACTTTAATGAAAGTAGAAAAGTATCGCCATCAAAATGTGTCAATCTACAGAATGTCAAAGTTCAAAATGTATACAAAATCATTTGAAAATAGCAGATCGTAAACTCTGCTATTTTTGTTTTTTTCGTAGAGCAGTAAAATAGCCGATCTACAGGCTCACAATATGTTGCAATGCTTGTGAGCTTATATCTTCAAATGGCCAAAACCAAAATATATAATAGGCTGAAGTGGTTAATTTATGTATTGCTAATGTATTAAGCTAATAATCTAAATCTGCAAAGTAACTAGTAGTAACTAAAGCCGTCAAATAATTTTAGCTGAGTAAAAAAAGTACAATATCTGCCTCTGAGATGTAGAGTAGATGTAAAGTACTGTAAAGTGAAAATACTAGGGTAATAAGTTACTCTACCCCACTGTTTATAGACCCAAACATGG
Source organism: Protomyctophum parallelum (assembly GCF_964188405.1). NCBI lineage: Eukaryota > Metazoa > Chordata > Actinopteri > Myctophiformes > Myctophidae > Protomyctophum > Protomyctophum parallelum. The sequence goes on from NC_139718.1 coordinate 14,675,654, forward strand.
ACCTCTAGTAGCTACCGATAGAGACGTGGCCCACTGCAGCTAATGGCATGACCACGTCATCGTTCAGCTCCCAGCCGATGGTCCTCCAGTGTGGAGAATCGACAGTAATGAGTTGAAACTCTGCCCTGGCACACAGGACACCGTGCTTATCCTGCAGACTGTGACTAAGTCTCGTTGTAAAAGTTTGACTACACAGCAAAGTCCAGCCTACACACAGTAAAGGTCCACTGTGTTAATTTAACTGTGTGCACAAATGTGGGTCCTTTTGGTTGCATTTTTGTATACTCTGCAGAGTCTATGGTGAAGTGGTGCAACGACTTCATTAAGGAGCTTTGTGTGTGCCTGGCTGCCTGGCTGGTTGGCTGGCTGTGTCTGAGCACGGAAATAGCATTTGGTTAGTTTTCAAAACCAAGTGTCACTATTGTGCAGCCTAACACACACATACAAATTAACTGTATATATGATGATTTCAGGTGTATCAGTATAGTACAGTACAGCAAAGGGACCCCCACACGAAACTCTGTTTCGGACGCGGGGCGGCTCGGCGAAACCAGGCCGCCACCCTGGGCTTCCTGCTTGTCTGGAAGTTCCGGGGATCCCCATGGGGACCCTCACACGGAGTTGCACCACTTACTTCACACGGGTGTGATGTTTTACATTTGTACACTTCCACAGTTAAATGTACATTCAATTTGATATTGAGCACATAATTCTCCTCCGCAAGGAGAACGTGTACAAGCCAGAAACAGTATTTGCAATGTGTACAATCTAGAAACATACTATAGATTGCATAGATTGCATACATTATTTCATGAGGGCACAGGAAGCGGTGGATACAGAATTAGAGAGGCATACTTAATTGTTAACCGTAAAATTGTGTGTCACAGATCATGATACCGAACTCCTGTAATAATGATTTAGTTCCTGTTCCTGATTTAGTTCCAGTTAAGTAAGGGATAATGTATGGCTTGGTTATGTTGATTAACCACCGACGTGGAGCGGAGGTGGTTACCTATACTGTAATGTCTCCCTCACTCATTGCTGCATCACTGACCAGGGAGGGAACTGATTGCATTAAACGTTCCTCAGATATCGCATGTGTCCACAAGCTGAACGGTGGGCTCAAGTGTTGTACTTGAGTACAATTGAGGTATTCGTACTTACTTTCAATTTCCAGTACTGTTACTTCTACTCCACTACATCTCAGAGGCAAACATTGTACTTGCACTACATTTATTGGAAAACTTTAGTTGCTAGTTACTTTGTAGATTTGGATTATTATTTAAAATTTGAAAATAGCCGATCTACATTCTCGCGACGCATTGTGAGCTTGTAGATCGGCTATTCTCAAAAGATGTTGAAAATGGGACATTCTGCATAATGAGTACATTTACTTGTGGTACATTAAGTACATTTTGAACCCAATACTTTTGTACTTTTACTCAAGTACATTGAATTCGGGACATTTACTTGAAAAAATTTAGTACTTTTTCCCACAACGGAGTTTTCCTGTGCTTGCGGTCAGAAGAACCGCATGGAAACTGCCACAGCACATAAGTAAATAACCATACCGTGTTAAAGGTCAGTGTTGGTGTAGGCTCGATGATGGTAATAAAACTCTTGTGACAGTGCTACTTTGCAGCATAGCTCTCCATAATGTCTGTCTCTGGGTTGATGTCTGTACAGATGGGCTTATGTTGATGGTAACAACATCAATGTGTTTTTTGAGACAATATATGACTCCAAGCTCCGTGGTCACCATGGCCATTTGCCATGGCAATGTAAACGTAAGTTTTCTCATATGCCACACTGTTGTTACACTGAAAACCGGGAAAGCATTTTAGATTTCTTTGGCTATCGGAAAATATCAGATCTACGTATGTACAAACATTTTTAACTAAAATCTTTGCTTCTGGGGCCTTTGTCCCTGGAACAAAACATTTTTAGATGGAGGTCCATGGCCAAATATATATAGTTTTGTATTTCACCTGAAAAAGTTTGAGAACCACTGATTGTAGCAATACGTTTCTCAGAAAACTGTTTTAGATTTAGATGAAGACGTTTGTAGAATGGGCCTCAGGTCTCCATGCTGACCCATTGTGGTATCTCTGTGACGGGTCTTAAGACGGTGTGTCCGACTCCCCAGCGATGTTATTCTGACCCGGGCCAGCTTTGCCTCCCACATAGGCCTGCTTTCCTTAACCCCCCCATGTGTAATCACACTTCAGTTTACATTTTACATACAGGGATAGAAATTTGTTTTTGAACAAGATATTTCCCACACGCTTTGGTGTAAGTTTAAACATCACAAATCAGATTTGATGTACTGTACATTGCTTCAGATGTACTTCGGTGCGGTTTAGCATGCATGCTGTGCTCTTCGAGGCCGATGCCACATCCTCACTATCCCCCTAAAACCCCATTTATACATCGTCGTATGCCGGTACCGAAAATATCCGACCTACAAGCTCACGACGCGTTGCGTCCACAGCGCGTTGTGAGCTTGCAGGTCGGGTGTTTTCCGTGTAGGACACCGGCGCACAAACAGAGCGTGAATCGGGGCTTAAGTCCGTTTAGTGAAGAATGTGGAGAGATCTGCTGGGCCGTGAGCTTCTGGGCAGGAGGAGTTGGAGGAAATCTCCCGGAGGAACAACATGTGAGACCCTGAATTCATTACACGTGTCCCCTGTCTGCACGCTTTGCCCCTGTGATCAAGGCACTGCCTCTGGATCTCCTGTTGGGCTGAAATACCACACAGAAGCCCTCTCTCCCCCTGGCTGCCTCCTGAGGGAAGCTGCTGCCTCTCTGAGTGCAAGAATTCAAGAGTCTTTTGGAAAACACATAAACAAAGTGGGGTAAGCCGCAGCGTATCGCCAAAGAGGCTTCTAAGTGGTTTATGCTGACTCGTCTGGCCTGTTTTTTTTGTTTTGTTTTTTAATAGAGTAAGAGAGACGTCCACTTATGTGGTCTTACGAACATCTGGACTGTCCCTCTCAGCCTGGGACGAGGACATGTTTGTCTATAGAATTGCCATTGAATAAGATTATGTCCTAAACCAGGGGTGGGCAACTTTAAAGCTGGAGAGGGACACTATATTTAAGCAATATTACACAAGAGGGTGTGGTTTAACGTGATTATTGCCACAACAGTGATGAGGTCAGTAACGAGACGTAGTCGAGTTCCGCAAGCATCACTGAAGACTGAAGTAATTCAAGGATGTCATGTTTGGAATTGTAACAGCTGAAATCAATAATATATCAGCATTCTGATATATTATTACTGTTTTAGTTTTACTCTAGTTTTTGACTGAATCTACAGATTATTTTGTCAGGCTTGATGGCGTCGTAATGGCTGATTTTACACTTGGTTGCATGCTGAACATAGCCGATCTGTACAAGCTCACAATGCGACGTGTTTGAGCTTGTACAGTAGATGTGATATTTGCAGAGCGCAACACCCGAGCACAACCAAGCATAAAATGACCTTGATCTACTGGATCTCTTCTCAACTAGTCCCTCCCCCTGTCTAGTTTTTATTTGTTGACAAAATTGTCAATATACTGTATATACTCTTAGTTTAAGTCATTGTAGCTTAGTTTTCGTCAGTGAAAATAAGGTATAGACGAAAAAAGATTCGTCATAGTTTTAGTTAATGAAATCAACACTAGAGAGCCAGCAGTCTTCTAATGATTTCTATTGCGGTGCCGGGTGTTGAGAACTAACAAGACAAATTCCAGGCAGATCATTTGAGACAAGGCAAACTGGACGAGCATTAACCCTGTCCAACAAGGCACCGGATCTCCTTAACCCCACCAGCGCACGCACGCAGGCACGCACACACGCACGCACGCACGTATCACAGAATACCAAGTGACCCACACTACGAGGAGGAAGCCCAGAGTGGAAGCAGAGGACGAGCCCTTATGAACCCGCGCATTGATCCTGAAGAGTGTGCTGCTGCGACGCTACAGTATGCTTGTTTTGTTGAAGGGAAGAATTGTAAATATGACAGCTGTTATTTGTTTTGACTTTTTGTATTGTTTTGTTGTACAATTCTCATAGTTGAAATCGTTTTTGTTATCGTCTCTTTCGGGTGGAAACCTCATATGTCCAAAACTGTTACTTTTCAGGATTCAAATTAAAAAACAGCAAAAGTAGCCGATCTACAAGCTCAAAACATTAAGCTTTTAACGATAATATGGGTGCGTTCGGAAATACCGCACCGGAGCGCACTCTATTAGTTTGCATTGCACAGTGCGCTCAGTGTGCTATTTCCGAACACACCCTATAACAGGAAAAGGAAAGAGTTTTGACTGTGATACCGCTAAGACCTAAAGTTCCTAAACCTAAACTATAAATGCGGCAAAAACACTGCTAAAATCTAAAGTATAGTACGTTAGTTCCATTGATCCAAACACTGTTGATTGATTGACAAGCGCTGAAAATGCCCACCCATCTGTCTACTTAACACAGTAGCGGCAGTAGCCTATCCGCTTTTGCGATTTCCAAGTGGGTTCCTGGTCCAGAAAAGTTTGAGAACCACTGTCCTAACTGTAGAGATAAAAAGTTGTTGTTTCTAGTACAGTAGGCAAAAAAAAAACCCAAGGAATTTGAAACATTACATTTTGTATACAGTCTGTTCTAAGCCGTACGCCCGCGGACCGGGGGAAACCAGGGACCACCAGACAGACAGACGGCATGCAACACTGTGCTGTCAAGAGTCTACAACTTTCCTACAATATTCACTAGAGATTATATACATTTTGTCACTGTGGTGGAGCACCCCTCCCATATCCCCTTTGTTTGCTGTGACACACTTGAACTCTTAAGTACAGATATATTCTCCCTGGAAAGCTGTAACTCTACACTGCAGTGACGTTTTCTTGCACGTAGGCCATGTGTTTCCATTTCAATGTAGGCCTACACTATTATGTATATTTGGGGTGACCATATTTTACACTTTAAGTGTATGGCACATTCCTGCGAGCATACAGTCATGCATTTTTATGTGCATCTATACAACAGGCGTTTATTTTTATTTTTAAGGGCAGCAATTATTTCAGCGCTTATAGCATATTCACTTACCGAGCCAGCTACCTTTTAATGCTAAATAATGGTGATAGTTTCAATGAATACAGATAAAGTGCCTTTTGCACATTTGTACTGAAACGGCATTGCATCGGTGTCAAAGGAAGCATGGTGCTAGGGTTAGGGTCTTCTTCAGCAGAAGAAACCTTTTACAATAAGCCTGTGTGGGCTTGGCAGTTAAAGCTGCAATCCGCAATCTCCCAACAGAGAGGGGTAGGCCTATTTGCAACTATAACAAGCCAGGATTCGAACCCGGATCTCCCACTCGAGAGACCAAATATCTAACGCTCAGGCAAGGGAGACAACCTCCAATCACTGAAGGTGTGCTAGTTATATTGTATTCACATACTGTGCCATACAGATTGGTTAAGATAACGTTTTCATAGAAACTAGTCATACCTGGGGATGCCGGGTAACAATGTGATGTCACCCTGACATCCAACTAACAACCAATAAAACCAAGACATTGACATATATCGGCTTCCTTATTCCCTGTATTATGTCAATTATAGTCAATGCCCATGTGCAAGTTATGATTGATTGGTCAACTCACTGAGGAGAAAAAAGGAGAAAATGAGGACAAACTGACCCCCCTCCCAGTTAATACAAACTCAACATGGGGTCCAGTCCAGGGATCCTTTTTAGAAGTTAAGTGTGTGTAACTTGAGCATACAAATGTGGACCCTAATGGAAATGGACCCAAATGGAACCAAATGGACCCGTGCCATTTGGTTCCATTGGTATGCTCTCAGAGTTAAAATAACACTTGTGATTATGCAGTGTAGACTGGGATCTCAGAGATTTAAAAAGATGTATCAGGCTGGCCTTGTAGTTAAAACGGTTGAGAATCACTGATTTAATATTAGGGGTGTACAGTATATGACTTCTGGACTGCAGCTTTACCAGTAGGGAAGCCAGCCAAAGACATGCGTGAGTGTGATATGCGCCCATACAAAGTAAAGACATCACGAGTGACTACCGTATTCTGATTCTGTACTTATTATTTATCCACTTGGCAGGGAATTACATGTAGCGACCGCATCATAGTCCCATAAATCTCTGCTTTTTTTCCAGTTGTCTTGTGTTGCTCAATGTACAGACAGAGCATGGCGCTACAAGCCAAATGGTTCCATTTCCATTTAGGGGGCCCTAACCATGCCTGCACTCATGCTAATTTACACGGCTTTGGATAAAATAGGTGTAGATCAAGCTGTATACAGTAGCTCAGCTCATGAATGCATTGTTATGAAGTAGCTGATTTTGTATATCGTCTCTGCCGGGTGGAAACCTCATACAGAGATTCTGTATGTCCAAAACTGTTACTTTTCAGGATTAAAAAAAACCCCGGCATGAATGGATTGTTATGAAGTTGCTGATTTTGTATATACTTCTCTAAGACAACAGGATTAGGCGCAATGATGATTAGACTTTGGCGTTTATAGCTGTACTACTGAGGAAGGCAGACACTACACTTCTGTCTGCCAAACTTCATCAGCGCTGCTGCCATGGCTGCTAAAATATACTGCTATTAAGAATTAATATCACCATAGCGGCGTTGAGTCACGGAGCGAGCAGCTCTCCTCAGGGAACAATGCGTTCTAATACCTCAGCATCCGTCCAAGCCACAGTCCTCCCCGCCGTTCCATAAAGTGAGTCTGTGGGTTTGTCGTCCAACCCCCCCCCCCCCGGTAGCTGTAAGGCTGGACAATACTAAAAGTAGAAATACCACATTGTAGAAATTACCTTTTATTATTCATAATTTGACTCGAGCAAAAGTACAAAGGTGTTGGCATCAAAATATACTTTACGTACCAAAGTAAAAGCCCAGTCCATACCAAAGCAACTATAGTCACAACTTGCAACCAGTTGTAAGAAATTGCAGCGGTCTGGACTGACAATGAATGAAGATTTGTTCTGAAGATAAAAAAAAAGACAACTTGAATATATTTAAGACAAAATGCAAAACAGGCATCACTTAATCACTTAATCAAATACTTCAAAGTAACACAGGATATTGAGCTACAGTACAGGTTATTTTTGGTTTCCTACATTTTGTTTTTAATTAATATTATTTCAAAACATTTTCAAAAAACATTCCCAAAAAAGCAAAAAATTATAAATCACGAATTAAAAACAACATTCAATGATTTCCTTCAGTAAAAACAGTAGACAACCACATCTCCTCCCAAACACACGATGAACTCACCGGTGCTTCTTTTCACCTGACACCAGCAGAGCGTGTCAGGTGTTTTACCAGCAGAGCGTAGTGCACTTTGCACACAAAGGTTCACATAATATGTCCCCCATGATAAATAATAATTTATACCCTTAGAACCCATGGGCATGTAGTAAAATCTATGAACTTGATAGTGAGCGATGATAATTGAACAGTGTCTTGTCACAGTCACATGCAGTGGCAGGGACATGATCTCTCGCCAGCGCAGTACCCACCTTCTTATGGTAGCTGCATACTCCACCAGAACTGTTCGGTTCGGCAGGGAACCAAACCCAACTGACAGGCAAATGGCAATTCATACCTTCACAGAACACCTCCGTCTTCTGAAAGCCAGACCGTGACTCGCACTGTTGTGGCTCGAGCCAAGCAGTGTGTACACTAACAGCCAGCACTGCTGGATATCACAACGCCTCGCTATGGGGAATCTTTGGCGGCAGTATGGGGGTTTCGCCCCCTTTATAGCCATAGTTTTTGCTTATGAATGGTCAATTAGAGAGATATTTCAGAGGTGTTTTTGTACCTCCTGGATGTTGGCTCGTGTCTCTTCCAAACTGTCGCTGCTTTTCACACGCTTCACTGCTGACAGACTTGAAGCTGGCTGGGCTTGAACGCGTAGCATACACACTGGCCAAAGTTTGGGGATAGTCAGTCACAACATCTCGGAGGCTCTGAACAACTGAAGTCAGTTCTGAGACCACCCAACCGAAGCTCTGAATGATGTCACATTGTAGTTTTTGGGCCAGCTGAACTGAACAAATTGTGCCTGTTTTGGTGTAGTATGCATTGGCCTTAAATTAACACCCAATTAACCACCTCTACTGTATGTCACCTCTACAGTAGGCCACCTAGGTGCCCCCGGTGCAAGGAGAACTGTAAATAGAATTGTAAACGCTGTCTGCTTCCATTTCACGAGGCTGTCATTTCATGAGCCAATATCCTGAGGGAAATTCAGCAGCATGAATTAGAATAGACAGACAGTTTCAGACAGTCTCTGAACTGTCTGAAATGTGTTGGAAATGTGGGTGGCCTAATCATGTCCATTACAGGAGGAAAGTGGTTTCTTATGATTGGTCTGATAGCAGCAAAAACATACAGCAGAATTAGGTTTTAAAGTGCATAGCTTATACTTGGATATACTGTACTTGGATTTGTTAAGTAGATACTATGACCATATCTTATAACTATATCATAGTTGGCAAATTGATAAATCTCTGGTAAAATGATTAATTTCAAATCAGTCTTCAAATCCATGCAGAGATGCCATGCTTTTCTTTCACCACCCATATGCTGTCGATCACCTTGCCATGCTGGGTAGAAAAAAAGAGAGAAAATGCGGAACGATTATAATATCAGTGTTTTTTTGTGCCCAAGTGCAAGTCAAAATTGTCACGGCACACCTGTTTTCATATGCAGGCAAAGTAGCCTCTGTAATACCCGTTATCGCTGTTATGATCTTATCACAGTGCACACATTTATTTAGATTTACGAATGCCTAATAAAAGGTTTTTAAAGCAAAGATTTTAAACTATAGAACATTTTATACACTTTTATACACTTTTGGTTGCCACAAAATCCCAAGGCACACCTGGACTTGTCTCACTGCACACATTTTGAGAACAGTGGTTCCCAATCATTTTAGCTTGACACCCAAAAAGATAAATTGTATTTCTTCTCAGGGACCTACAATCTACAATCTCACAGCATTTTTGATAGATCTTTTTGTTTTTGAAAATCGAAAGAATTCAAAAATTGTAGGAAACGAAAAAAATTGATTTTTACTTGTGTCCCATAAAATGGTTCCTTGACCGACAAATGGAACACATTGTTTGGGAAACAGTGATGTAGTATTTATAACCAAACAATGGTTCTCAACTGTGGGACCCAGGGATTCTGATGGGGGTTCCAAATGGAAATGTGTAGATATGGGTGGCCCTTGAAATAAAGACGTTTGGGAACTGAGAGCTGGCCAAATATGTCACAACATGCGCATGCTTCCGTGCGCCTGCGGGGGCTCACCTGGTCGTCAGAGACCTGCTCCAGATAGAGGTGGGTGGAGTTGACCACGTCCATGCGGGTGTAGCCGTAGTCTGTGCTCCGGAAGGCGCTCCACTCCTTGGGGTTGGGGTTGAAGAGGTCAGTCCTCTCTCTGCAGCCCTGGAGCAGTGACCACAACAAAGTAGATTTACTCGAGTACTAACACTAACACACGTAATTTTTTGGAGCATCTGCACTTTACTTCAATATTTGAAATGTAGTGGAGTGAAAGTAAAAAAATACAAAGACAAATATTGAACTTAAACTAAATAAAAATACTCCAGTACTTTAACAACATTTTGACTGAGCAGCTTTCACTTGTAAGCTGAGTAATATTTGGCTAGGAGTATCTACATTCTACAAGCATACTGGGGGGGGTTGAGTGTACTTTTGACCACTGCATGGACAACAACACAGACATTCATTGGCAGGCGTCTAGTGCGTCTGCTGTTAGCTGTTAGCGCTCAGCCACATGCTTCTCATGAGCTCCGTCCGTTCGTCCGCAGGGCCTCGTGTGACATTTACAGCTGTGGCTGTGCGAGCGTCTGTGTGGTGTGGGCCGCGTCCGCTGCACTGCTTTGATACGCCGCCACTGACTAACGCACATGTGCTTGATTGAGGACGCATGCTCTGCATTGCTGACGGTCACGTCAAGGAAATGCAACGGGGCAGGTGGTCGTGAGGCGGTACTTAAGTGTTTGATTCGTATTTAACCTTTATCTAATCAGGTTTTGTCGCCGCCAGAGAACAAAGATCTCTTTTAACGGAAGGGTGTCCTGGCCAAGAGTATATAGAAGCAACGCCAAGTTTCTGCGATAACAAAACACGCAAAAGAAAAGCCAACAACTTAGGAAACATAGGTTTGAGTAACATTAAAATGATCAAATGTAACATTTTGGCAGGCATCTGGGGATTCAATAGATTTCACCATAGTTCATTCAGAGTTACAATGTTGTGAGGATAAGATTGTCTGTACAGAGTCCCATGCAGCAGGTGTAGCTTCCTGTCCAGTGTAACTGCTGCAAAGAGGCTATCCTGCACAACAATGTTTGTCACTGCTTCATGTGAAAGCAGTGTAGATTTTGACAGCACATTTTGATTTAGTTTTAGTCATAGTCTTTTGAATACAATTCTGTCAAGTTTTAGTCATATTTTTTACAAAATAATAAATATAAGATTTTAGTCGTCTTAAAGTCGAGTTAAAACGATTTTTCGGTGGCCCGTGATCTGAAATCACTTAGCGCCGCGCGCCCATGATGACGTGTTTTAGTTCTATGGGATATCTTCTCCACAAGTCATTCTGTAAAAAAAAAAAATCGTTTTCATTCGTTGACGGAATTGTCAATATATGTAGTCATAGTTTTATGTCGTCATAGATTAGACAAAATCAACACTGTGCCGTTGTGAGAGTGGAGACTGGTTGATGTGAGAGTACTTACAGCGGAGCATGTGATGATGTGTACCGGGGAGTTGATGTGAGAGTACTTACAGCGGAGCCTGTGATGATGTGTACCGGGGAGTTGATGTGAGAGTACTTACAGCGGAGCCTGTGATGATGTGTACCGGGGAGTTGATGTGAGAGTACTTACAGCGGAGCCTGTGGTGATGTGTACCGGGGAGTTGATGTGAGAGTACTTACAGCGGAGCCTGTGATGATGTGTACCGGGGAGTTGATGTGAGAGTACTTACAGCGGAGCCTGTGATGATGTGTACCGGGGAGTTGATGTGAGAGTACTTACAGCGGAGCCTGTGATGATGTGTACCGGGGCCTTGGGGTTCACATAGGGCTGCTCAGTGCTCCCGTTGTACACCTAGAGGGACAACACGGAAAGTCTCTGACTGATCCAATACTGACAACACATGGATATAATTAGGGTTGTCCCGATCCGATCATGTGATCGAAAATCGGGAGCTAAAAAACGTGATCGGGACATCCCTAGTACAAGTAAGACGCGCAAACGCGGGAAGCGAACGCAGCTCGTAAATTGCAATAACAACAATTTGAATAAATTACGTACTTTTTTTTTTCTTTTTAGTTAGTAATTTTTTAAAGTTTTCTACTGTGTGTGTGGGTGGGTGTGGTTGTTTGTGTGTGTGTGTGTGTGTGTGTGTGTGTGTGTGTGCTACAGCTGCGTCCTCTGGTGGCGGGCGGGTGGTGTCACAGCGGGACAGACAGACAGACAGACACAGACATGATCTGCAGGGTCTCATAGTTAGTGCTCACTGCATTCGCAATCAATATTATATCCATATAATTTTGGATATTGTACTATTGATGTTATATGGTATAAACGTGTTCTATAAAAATATATATATATATATATCAGATCCGGAAAGAAATTATTGGAATTGGATCTGGAGCAAAGAAAACATGATCGGGACATCACTAAATGGAATAAGCAGTCATGGACAAAGAAACGGACCTTGTCACCGTAGACGGGCCACAGTCTCTCATATGTGTGTTCATGTGCCCACAGCTCCACGTCCACCCCTGTGAAAGACACATGTTTACAGCGATACGACTACTTTCATTCTGTATTGAATATAACTCTTCGGCTCTGCGACAGAGTATGACGTAAGAGCAAAACATGCCACTGTGCTAACACCATCGTCAAGACAGAAACACTAATTACTGACACTGTGGTTAAGTCAACAACGCTTTTCATATCTATTAACCGCCCCTTGGATTTGTCCAGCAATCAATGAGTGCTTTTAGGTGAGAGAACTCTCACCTAAAATACACTCCCCCGCACCACCACCACCACCAAAAAAACATGACACCAACTGGCAAAACTATTCGGAGCAACAAACAAAGGTCTGGAGAAATGTAATACGGGAAAAACATTTGGATAAGGGCTGTCGGGACGACGGCCAGACCGAGGGCCTGCTTTTGTAATAAATGATGTGTGTTTGGATTTGCTCCTTCGGAGCGCTGGAACCCTCGCCTGTCTGAGCATGCAAATTTACACCTATTAGTAGCACACAGCTGGTCGGACGTGGGCTGTGAGTTCATCATGCAGCAGAGATGTCGTTGTCACTGTCGGGGAAGAAACTTCTTCGTATTCTAACTTCTTGCTTGTACAGTAGATCTGAGATCTGCTACTTTTGATGCTTCTGAACTTGAATCGTGAAAAGTAACAGTTTTGGACATGAGGTTCCCACCCGACAGAGACGACAGTAAATACTTAAGCATTCAAAAGTACAAATTATGCAATTTCTGCTATTTCCACTATACTTGAAATAGGGCTTAGGCGGTTCATTTGTAATGTAAGTTTGGGTTCCAAGAGTCCCCTTCCTATAAATGTAGAGGAGTCATTCGCTTTTGGGGTGGGGTTTAGCGAAGGGCTAATTATATATGAAGATTGGGTGAAGTGGTCCTTTACGTACAGTACTCAAGTAAATGCAGTGGTGAAAAGTAACTAAGTACATTGTTGAGGTATTTGTACTTTTCCAATGTTTCCAATTCTACTCCACTACATCTCAGAGTCAAATATTGTACTTTTACTCCACATTTATTTTAAAACTTTAGTTACTAGTTACTCTGTCGATTTTGATTATTAACATGCATACTGGTACATACCAATAGCCAATCTACAAGCGCACAATGCGCCACATTGAGAGCATTATGCGCTTTCATTCAGAACTTGAAATGAGACATTCTGCACAATGAGTACTTTTGGTAATTTAAGTACATTTTGATGACAATACTTTTTGAATTACGGAAGTTACTTGTAACAGTATTTCTATACTGCAGCATTGATACTTAAAAAAGGTTGAAGATGGGTGAAGGGGTCCTTTATGTTTACGTAAGTAAATGTCTACTTAGGTAGTGTCCCAGTGTGTCCTAGCAGGGACCGTTGTCATTACCGTATGTTTAGAATAGATCGTCCAGACTTATCGTTACCGTGTGTGTAGAATAGATCCTCCAGACCTGGAGCTAGGGGTTTGGTGTCGTTACGACCCCGTCGGACCTGCAGTGACAGAACAGAGAGAGAGAGAGAGAGAGAGAGAGAGAGAGAGACAGTGTTGAGCTGGCGTTAACCCATTAAGACCTGAGGCTAGGGGTGTAACGATACATTTTAACAGCGATTCGATACAAAGTCAAACAATACGATACAATATTTGCTGCTACAAATCGATATACTTTGAGTTTTTACATTAAAATCGATATTTCGATACCATTACTATATTGTTACACCCCTACCTGAGGCCCATTCTACACATGACTTATAAATCCAGTGTTTGGAAAAAAACATATGCTGTGATGATCAGTGGCTCTCAAACTTTTTCATGTCAAGGACCTCCAAAATTATATATATATATATGTATTTGGCCGCGAAGCCCCAACTGAAAATATTTAGTTTTCCGGGGAACCCCCAGAAGCAAGGATTTGAGTTAAAAATGTTCGCTTAAAAAATATATATATACTGTATATATTCAAAGATTTGCACAAAATGTCAAGATTCTTTTAAAGAATAGCAGATCTACAATTAAGCTTGTATATATTGAAGTATACAAGAATGGTTAAAGTGCTTCAAATCTAAGTGACACGTACGGATGCTTTCCCGGTTTTAATGCGTTAATCTCTGGAAACCCTATCCTGGTGAAGCTCCATCCTGCCTAAGTGCCAGCCTCACCCAGGCGACGGTGCCAAGCGCTCTTAGAGCAATAGGGTCCCGACTGGAAACTATTTGCCTCCAAATTGCAGTGATTACAGCAGCATGCCCCGGTCGACGTGACTTTAAGGGTTGTTGCAGCGAGCGCAGGGCCGACTGGGCCGCGGGCCTAGTGGCGAGACCGTCTACCAAAGTGCAATTAATGTGTCCTGCGCCACGGCCCGAAAAACAAATCCCCACTAATGCCTTTATGTAACAGAGTTAATACTTTGCCCAGGACTTCACTTTCGTTCAAACAAAAAGGAACTTTGTCTTCTTCGCCTTCGGGAGTTACACTTACGATTTACAATTAGGGAGACGTGCCAATATAAAGCTAAACGTTCGTGCATTCGGCACAGTTTGGTGAAGGCAAATTGTAACTTAACTTAACTACTACCATATTATAAAGACAAGAGCTATTATTTATCATTAAATGTCTCTTGTCACGAGAGCGGTTTATGCTTCACACATCAGTTAAAATCTAGTCTACAAACTCACAACGTGCTGCAATGTGACATTTTGTGAGATTGGTGCGTATAAATCATCCATTATAAATCAGGCTTTACACTCTTCAGGGGTGTGAGTGCATGGCGTCAGTTTCACTGGACCCTCTCTGCCTCCTTGGGTGTTTCCACACCTGTCAGACGCTGGTAATATACAGCAGTGTCACCGGTTCATACTGTATACGCCGTGTCTGGTGGACTTGAACATGCCAGACACGTGTGGTTGCTACACTAGAGCATATTTAAATTAATTATGATAAATACGGCACATAGAACAGCACAGCGCTTTGCAATAATATACATACACACCCTCCTACAGTGGATGTTGTACTATAGTCCACCGTGCTGGCTTGGAACTGCGGTCTATTATTTCTGTTAATTATTGCTGGCAACGAGAGCGATCCGAAAGTTGAAGAAGCTCTGGCAAAACTGTTTGAAAGAGCCAAGAGGTTAAAGGAGAATTCCATGCTAGAAGGCTTTCTTACCTTTCTTTGTAGTTGTTACATCCCCACTAAAGAGGTTCAGGTATTATTTTGTGCAAAAGCGCATTATTGGCTATTTCCCCTAATATAAGCCCTCAATGAATTGAATTGAATTGCATTGAATTGAATGGGGCATTGGGGTGTTCTGCTAATTCGCTTATTTCCATCGCTCAAAAATCAATATCCTCTCTTCATAATGTAAATAGTATCCCAAGCGGCACACTTTACTACTTATTTCGATTAAGCGAATTAGCACAAAAACCCAACCCCCATTGAGGGCTTATAGTAGGGGAAATAGCCAATAATGCACTTTTGCACAAAATAACACCTGGACCTCTTTGGTATGGACATACAGTAACTACAAATAAAGGTAAGAAAGCCTTCTAGCATGGAATTCTCCTTTAAAGGAGGATATTATTTAATCACTGCAGTGGGATTTTATAAACGTTTAGGCTTATGTATTTGGCCTGTTTGGTTAACATCTTGAACCCAGTAAGTCACTTACTTGAACCCATATACTTGAACCATATACTTAGTTGAGTCCCCAGGGCTCTATAATCCACCTTGTGAGTTTGTAGATCAGCTATTTTAGCCAAATATTTGTCTCAGAATAGGCACGCCAAGTACTTTACTAATTTACTTCAACAGCTAAATAAATACATCCTGGGGTTTGCAGTGGACAGAATAGGGAGTTCCCAGCATTTTTTGGGCATGCGAGCACACACGTACACGCACACACACGTACACACATATGCACACTGTATGGTTTTTATTGTGGGGTTTATGTCGTTGTTATTTGTTTATTGTAAAGAATGTTGCTGGGTTATGTTCAGTTTATCGTGTATTTTATGTGTTGTGTTCCGGGAAGCCACTATGACCGATTACTAATGAGCTAATTACAGAGAGCATTTTTGTGCCCAGTAGTAACTTTGGACACACATTGGCTAATTGCATTCCATATTCTTATTATTGAGTGAAAACATATTTCCAGCAAGATTTGCCGTACCATTTTTGCCATCAATGTATCACCATCTTTAGATCAGTGGTTCAGACGGGGTCCGTAGCCAAATACATATCAATGTATCACCATCTTTAGATCAGTGGTTCTGACGGGGTCCGTAGCCAAATACATATCAATGTATCACCATCTTTAGATCAGTGGTTCAGACGGGATCCGTAGCCAAATACATATCAATGTATCACCATCTTTAGATCAGTGGTTCAGACGGGGTCCGTAGCCAAATACATATCAATGTATCACCATCTTTAGATCAGACAGACAGACATAGGACATACGTAGGAGTCAAACGTGGTGCAGTCGTCCTTGTCGTCATCAGAGCAGTACATGGGTCTGTGTCCCATGGTGATGATCCACGGATGCTCTGCACGGTTCTCTGGCCTGTTGGCTTCCTGGCAGAGAGGAGGGACAAAACAACGTGCATTGTCTTCTCAGTAAGATACACACTCACTGCTCGGTTAACAAAACAGTAAAATTAACTGTGTGTGTGAGAGAGCGAGAGAGAGACAGAGAGAGGGAGAGACACTTGTGAATTTAGGTAGATAAAGAGGGAGAAAGAGGTATAAGGAGGCGGGAGTGCACTCAGAGAAAGAATAATTAAAATGGAGAAATAGAAAGCCAAATATAAAGTGTGTATGTATGTGTAGGTCATAGAGAAGAACATAGAGTTATAACAGAGCACCAAAGTCTGACGTATAATGTATGGGTCACCCCCCCCTTCTGAATTCAGATAGACATGTTTAATATCACAGCATATAAGAATTGTGTTCCAAAAAAATAAACGGTTTGACTTATGGATATGAAGCATCAACTGCCAGCGGGAAAACACTATTGTTACTGCCGCCGAATTAATACATTTTTCGCCAGAAACAGACTGTATCCCTATCAATGAGTGACTGATGAGTAAATTATATCGCCGGGACAGTTTGTTTATTTTTGGACCACAATTCCTATATGAAACGATTCTAAGATGACCCATCTTATTTTCCATAAGGATAAAATACTTCACTAGTGAGTGACGTCAGGAGGACTCTGATATTGGCTCTATGCACACAGCATAACTCTCCCTACTTCCTTCACAGGTGTTACCGATGATACTAATTAAGGTTATTTCTGTTCCATTTAGTGTATAGTGGTTGTCAAACTGTAAGGACCCCCATAACTCTCAGAGTTATGGGGGTCCTTACAGTTACAGGTCCTTAACACCTCTTCACAAGTCGGAAGAGGCGCGGAAGTAGGACGAGTTATTTCCTAAATGGAGTATGTGCATATAGAGCCTATTGGCTGTGGTGGTGGGCGTGCACTACACCTCCAGGTCTTTCTTCAGCCATTCGTACTGCCTGA
Organism: Protomyctophum parallelum; assembly: GCF_964188405.1. Lineage (NCBI taxonomy): Eukaryota > Metazoa > Chordata > Actinopteri > Myctophiformes > Myctophidae > Protomyctophum > Protomyctophum parallelum. The sequence continues at coordinate 14,693,013 of NC_139718.1, forward strand.
AGAGGAGCTCCAGGCCGAACTCGAGGTAGAAGTAGACCTCGGTGGAGAGGGAGATGATGTGGGCAGGCCCGACGTTCCAGCTGTGTGCAATGTGGACACACCATTAAGAATAACACACAGCAATGACCTGCATGGAGACCAGCATAATACTGTATACCCATAAGCACAGGCTTCATTTTCCCTTCCTTGACGCCGTGGAAAACACGGTTGTAAAGCCGCCGCCTGCCTGTGTGTGCAGCATCCAAACAACTTTACCAGCGTGTTAATTAGATTTTGATGCGCGGCCAGATAAAGTGATTCACCACCAGCACGTTGCATGTATCTCACAGTTGTGCCTGTAAATCATCGTCTGGCAACGGTTTTCTGCATATGTTGTGAGTTGGCAAAGTCCTTGAAGGTGGGCGTGTTGCAGTTCATCATCTGTGAATGTGTGGGTCAACAAGGAGGGCTGCCATCCATCTGTTTTATGCTAATTTACAATTTACGCTCGAGAGTTCCAGACTGGACAGACCAGAAATGACGACGAAGTGGCTCAATATCGCAGAAAGGTTCTTATGCTTTGCCAAGGTGGAAAGTTTTGTGTACTGATGAGGAGGAACAAGCAACACAGGGTGATGGACTTTACTTTTTAAATAACAACCGATTATTTGGGGACATGTTTCTACTGTAGGTTAGCCCTCTTTTGCACTTTGCATGCCCTCTTTTAGTCATATGCAGGCTGTATGGAATACAGTGATGTCTACATGTTGGACTTGAGGGCAGTGGTGGAAATTAAGTAACTAAGTACATTTACTTATGTACTGTACTTAAGTAGAATTTTGAGGTATTTGTATTTTTACTCCAATACAATTAATTAAAAACTTTAATTACTATGTACTTTGTAGATTCTGATTATTATTACAAAGCACTCTAGCCACTTACTTACTTACACTAGCCACTTCACTCCTATATATATATATATATATATATATATTTATTTCTGACATTTGAATAGCAGATTTACAAGCTCACAATGCGTCGCAAATCGCGATCCATTGTACTTTTGTACTTTTACTCGAGTAAATGTTGAATTCTGGACTTATACTTGTAACAGAGTATTTCTAGATTGCAGTAAATGTAGTACTTTTTCCACCACTGCCCGAGGGCTGTTGTTCTTCAAGGAACGTTAGATTCCTAGAATCTCCACAACGGTTCATTTATTTTTGACCGACCCTCTTTTGATTGTGTAACCCTTGTTGCACCACTTCAGCATATATTCACATAACAGAACTTCACATGCATTGATTTGCATTTTAGTTTATTGCCATTTTGGAACTTTGCTTAAGATTTGTGCAACATTTGGATGGAAACGTGAGTGCAGACAGCAGTGGGACGGTGGGGGTTATATGATTCAGAAGGGCCCATGAGAGTTGGACAGGATTCCTGGAACACGCCAGAGATATCCGGCTAAAATACTCACATTATCTTTTATCCGGTTAATTAAAAGACATTTCCGAGCTAGAAGTAGGAGCTTATCAAATACATTCTAATGTGATAATGGGAGTGTGAGCTCTTGAGTGAAAGCTCCCGGATCCTTTGGCTGTTTGGTTGTTGTTAACCACTTAAACGCTATATACTTCGCTTCGCCGTATGCCAAATAGGGAGAATAGCAGTTATTTTCCACAAATGTTCGCCTATTTTTGACAAAATAATGAACATCCATTTTTGTCGAATGCTTGCTACAGTATGCCTATTGTGACATGCCTCGAATAGGAATGCTAAGGTGGTTAAACACTACTTACTTTATATACTGTTTTTGATATATTCATGCTATTTTAAGTGGTCAATATTCTTGCTTAGTATACACTTAAGATAAAATGCAAGACAATTTAGCAATTGTTGCATTTTTGAAATTGCTATATTAAAGGAAATGGCTCGTACTTGCTTGTTCTTGGACATCAAACGGTGGAATTGGCACATGCCTTATGTTTAACGTGTCAGTTTAAGTAGTAGTATATTAAGGGGAGCCCCAGGAGGCCAGGTATCAGGGGGGCCCAGAATTTCAGCACGTACTGTGTTGGCGTTTCTTTGGGTATAGGTGTTATAAGACCTCAGATTCCCCCCCCCCCAGGAGCAGGAGAGGAGGGGAGAGAAGAGAATAGAAGGCGAGGAGAGGCAGGGAGAGGAGGGGAGGCCCTCAGCCAACAGGCCTGTCTGGGAGCGGGCCCGAGGATTGAAGAGTGGGCAGCTCAGCTGGCCTGTGGTCTAACCAGGATATTATCTTACTCCCTGAGAGAACGAGCTCCTGTAGTGAGCTATGAGTCAACCCGCTGGATGTATAGCTCCTTTGTACACTGTCTCTACATCGCTGAGATAGAAAGACTAATAGAGGAAGGGGGGGGGGGGGGGGGGGGTACACTATTCCTTGCTGCCAGTTCTCCTGGGCAGCCAGGCTTCATTAATTGCTACTTAAATGCAGTGGGAGGTATGGTAAACGTTCACATGATACTATAAAAGGGGGGTTGCAGGTGGGTGGGCATTGGTGCAATAATGCTTTCTTTTACCTAGCTCTATTTGATGCTCACACCAATGTTTGTCTGACCGATGCCAGAGATATGCGAATCCGAACCCGATTTTGGAGATTCCCTAGACCACTAGAGTACAGATGTTTTGACCAATGTTTTGTCCAATATGCGAAACCAATCAATTTTAAAAACTTCTATTTGATTGAAGTTTTTCAAAAATAGAATTCTATATAAAAAATTGCCTTTAGGGAGGATTGGCCGGTGGACCACGTCATCACAAAGGATGGCAATGGTTACACAATCGGGACACATCGGCTGCATAATTGCCGATACCAAAGAAGCCAAATAATGGCCAGTATTTTATGGGTCTGGCTGTACTTTTGATGCAGGGTGTTCTTCCAATAACTAAAAGCTCAAATACCATATCACTGGAGAAGTGCAGCATTGTCTCTTTTTTCCTACCTGTACCACAGGCTCTCAGTCTGGCCCGGCATGCTGAACCGGCTTCTGTAGTTGGAGAAGTTGCTGTGGGCAAACAAGATGAGCGAGAGAGAGAGAGAGGTAGATAGAGAGAGCTAATTAGATGCAGTGGCTATACAATCTGCGTGCCTTTGGATATCAAAACAACACCAATTAGCGCCATAAACCTCGGCCCCCTCTATCATTTTGTGGTGCCTACGCCAGAGTTCATAAGCGAGGCAGACTGTTCACACTATTCAAAATACAGTTGACAGTCCTTGCAGGTTGGCTTTAAAAGAAACAAACCTGCTATTCTTAAAATTGCCGTCTATTTTGGGTGCCATTCTTTTGTAAGCTATCCCCTCTTGGGTTTACGTCCAGGCTGCTGTGGAGTCCTGCTCTGTGCTGTTAAGTATCACTGGATAGTGAAGGATATGGTGGCATCTGCTTCAAAACGGCACTAGATACAGGAGGAATGCAGTGGTGGGAGTAGACTCCACTACATCTCAGATCCAAATCTTGTACTTTTACTCCACTACATTTATTTGAAAACTTTAGTTACTAGTTACTTAAATACTTCATAGATTTTGATTATTATTACAAAGCATACATTAACCACCCTATATACATTCCGGCCATTTGAAAATAGCCTATATCTACAAGCTCACAATGTGTGGTGATGCGACACAATGTGAGCTTGTAGATCAGCTATTTTCACTATGTAGACATCAAGACAAAACTTGAATTGATAACTCTTCATGTGACCACCGCGCTCTGACTTAAGGTGCGTTAACCGTTCAAATCATATCACATAAATAACGGTAAGACTGCATTTCAGTCATTTATTCTTGCATTTTGGACAGGAGTCAAACGTGTCGGCTATCCAGCCTTCATCAGTGTCCGAAATGTTTGTCTCCTGTCCAAAATGCAAGAATAAATGACTGAAATGCAGTCTTGGTGTGTGCGACCCAAAACTTGAAGTGAGACATTCTGCATAATGACTACTTTTACTTTTGGTACTTTACCGGTAAGTACATTTTGATGCCAGTTGTGAGTACTTTTTCCACCACTGGCTGTCCCCAGATCGAAGCTTGTGGTAATAATCATTCCAATGTACTATAGAGGTGCAATAGATAATCAAAACAAATCAATGTAATTGATTATAATAAAAAATCAATCAATCAATTTTATCAAAAATAATCGATTCTCAACTATTCGATTAATGGGAAAACTATAATCGAGAGAATAATCGGGTAAATGATCAATAGTTGCAACCCTACAATCTACCATCGCCATCGCCTCTGCTACTGTACACACTACTATTTATTGGTCATTTCATTGGTTCAGGCTACGTCGCAAACGTAATGACCGACGCTCCATATCAGCACAGGTTTTCGGAACACTCGCTCCTTCAAGGTTCAAGGTTGTACTTTATTGTTACATCTTGTGTACAGGTAGTACAGTGTCTTAGCGGATACAGTGTCTTGTGTCTTGCGTACAGATACTGCAATGTGCCTGTGCAGATGAGGTGTAAGTCGTCGGGGCAGCCGAGCTGAAGTGCCCCTGAGCTAGGCACTTACAGTAACCACTTAAAAACGCATTAAGACCTGAGGCCGATTCTACAAAATAATGTCTTTTCTAAATCAGTTTTCTGAAAAACGTATGTTGCTATAACAGTGGTGCTCAAACTTGTTCATGGCAAGGACCCCCAAAATTATATGTATTTTTGCCAAAGGGACTTTCGTTATCTGTCAAGCTTGGGAAAGAAGACAGAGTACTTTGTATAAATCTGAGTTGTAATATAATGAATTATGTAATATAAACATGCTTTATATGCATAAATTATGTAATATAAAACATGCTGTAATTGCAATTGTGAAATGGTGTCTTTTAAAACCCATGAGGGTTGGGCACAAGGTGTGCATGACACGAAAATAAATAAACAATCAATCAAATGTATTGGCCACCGAGTCACCGACCCCACCATCTCAAAATATTTTGTTCCAGGGACCCCCCCAGAAGCAAAGATTTTAGTTTAAAAATTTGCTTTAAAGATATATACCAATTTAGACCCGAGGACGATTCTAAAAATGCCTTTTAAATTCTGACCTGTTTTCAAATATTTATTCCAAAATTACAATAAAAATCTATGTTGCTACATACTGTACATAGCAACAACTACCCCAAAAGTGGTTCCCGGACTGAAAGGTAAAAAAAAAACCCAAAAGGGGTTCCCATCCTAAATGGGTTAAAAGATTTGCAAAGATTTTCATGGGTTATCATAACTAGCAGATCTACAAGCTCATAACGTGGCACAAAGTGACGAGCTGTGAGCTTGTAAATCTGCTATATTTGAATAGCCAAAGAAATCGAAAATGACACGGATGCTTTCTGTTATTGTGGGGAAGGTATCTGACCAACCAGCGGTGTTAACTTTCTATTGGAGGGGTTGATCCCGATCAGCTCTGCTGTCCTAGTGGCACTTCCCCACTTCCCCCGATCAGCTCTGCTGTCCTAGTGGCACTTCCCCACTTCCCCAATGCAGACGATCAGCTCTGCTGTCCTAGTGGCACTTCCCCACTTCCCCAATGCAGACGATCAGCTCTGCTGTCCTAGTGGCACTTCCCCACTTCCCCAATGCAGACGACAAATATCACACATGTGCAAAAAGTACAGGAACAAATACTACCCCAAAACAATCAACAGACTAACTAAGTCGAGGAGATAATTCCTAACACAAACACCCCAAGCTAGCTTAGTTGCAGCTGAGCATGACCCGGCCATCCCCATCCACACAAACCACGCGGCCATATCCAAAAATTGCAATTGGTCAAACTCGCTGCCACCTAGCAGCACAAAGGAGGGAAGTCTTTCTAGGAAAGCTCTCCCCAGTGCCCTTCTACTTATTTACTGTGTTTAATGTTCCCCAGTGCCCTTCTACTTATTTACTGTGTTTAATGTTCCCCAGTGCCCTTCTACTTATTTACTGTGTTTAATGTTCCCATTAAAGTAGGTCCGGAGCCATTTTTCTGTCTGGCAGTATTAACATACTGTAGGAGAATAATTGCTCTCCCCTCTTATGTAAGTCAGAGATTGGGACGGCGATCGTGTTGACGATTAATTGTCATACATACAGTACACATAATTGCGATGAATGATTTAATTGTGTATTTGGCTTTGTGCACTGGAACAAAGAAATAAAACAATGCATTCCTGCTTATTTTTTAGGCTTTGTACTATAGCCGATCTGTAAGCTTAGGCATTGCAACAACAGAGCTGCTATTGTCACTATTTTTATTTCTAAAATGATTGATGATGATGAAATTTATTATTTTTTAATGGAAATGAATATTTCAGGAGATTAAAAATATATAGTATATTATAGTACAGGCTCTAAAGGTCAGGGTTAATGTAGTATTAGGGGTAAGCAGAGAACCGAGGGGGTCGGAGGCCAAATGATCAGAGATTGAGACCTTTTGTAAATGCTGAATAAGTGTAGCGCTAATGAGAGCGCTGATCTCTGTGGACCGTGAGGTCAGCAATAAACACAGCAAAGTAAAAAAAAAAGAAAAATAAATAGGCACGTTTTTTTACTTAAGTAAATGTATCAATACTGCAATGTAGAAACACTCCGTTACAAGTAAAAAGTCCGGAATTCAAAATGTACAAAAGTATCACTATCAAAATGTACTTAAAAGTACCAAAAGTAAAAGTACTCATAATGCAGAAAGGTTTTCAAATGTATAACAATCTTTTGAAAATAGCAGATCTACAAGCTCACAATGTGTCGCATCATGACGCATTGTGAGCTTGTAGATCGGCTATTTTCAAAAGATTTTTATACATAAGAAATTGAAATTAGACATTCTGCATAAAGAGTACTTTCTACATGTTGGTACTTTAACTACATTTTGATGCCAATACTACTTACGTAAATGTTTTATTCCGGACATTCACTTGTAATAGCTAGAGTATTTCTAGTATTTCTAGCAGTATTGATAATTTTACTCAAGTACAACATGTGAGTACTTTCTCCACCACTGGTAATATACCACAAAAATAGTAATCCAAACACCATTGTGTGATGTCCAGAATGGAAACAAGGCTTGATATCTCAACCGCTGAGTCCACTGATAGGAACAACTGTAATGTGTTCCTGGGTCCACACCCCCACCTTGTGGTTAGACACGAGACCCAAGAAGAGCTATCACTTGCCACAGTGTATGCCAGGGGCGGCCTAGTGGCTCAGGGTTTGAGTGACTGCATGGCAACCGGAAGCCTTAGATTCCCAGTTCGATCCCGGGCTCCCCCAGAGTTAGTGTCGAAGTGTCCTTGAGCAAGATGCGGAACCCCCTACTTCCTTTACAGGTGCTACCGATGATACCAATGAAGGCTCTGTTCGATTCTGGTCAAATTAACAGAATCAGGGTTCTGCTATTGTGCATGTTGGCTCACTGGAAACACTCTGCTACACCAGTGGGTCTCAAAGTGTCCTTGAGTGGGTTCTAAATGGCCCCGTACAGGTGTGTAACTCTGACAGTGTACAAATGGAACCAAATGGACCCTTATGATAAGGGTCCATTTGGTTCCATCTGTACACTCTCAGTCATGGAGAGTCCTTGAAATGAGAGTTTGAGAACCACTGCACACTAAATGGAAGAGAGCCTTAATTAGTATCATCGGTAACACCTGTGAAGGAAGTAGGGAAACAGCCCGGAAGTAGTTAGAGTTATTCTGTGTGCACAGGTTGGTGCCTTGCATGGTTTCCCCCACCATTGGTGTGTGAATGTGAGCTTTCTATTGGCTGAGGTCAACAGATAGTCCACCTGGCTGTCCCATTTCAAGTTAGCTTGAATGGTGACCCCCAGAACCTTTACTGTTTCACACACTTCTATGTTTGGTCAATGGAGTGTTGGGAGGGCCGGTTTCTGTCTCATGCCAGTGACATGTATAACTTTGCATTTTCTTGGATTCAGTTTCATTTTGTCACCCAGTACTTTTACTACTACTGCTCGTACTTTTTTCACCACTAAACCAATGAAACAGGACCTGCCCATTCATCTGAATGATGAGTCTGGAAGTTCACGAGATGGACACTTAATCTGCATCTCACTGCGTAGCCGGCATCAGGAAGCATGACACCCACCAACTCACATTGCAGCCCGATTGTTCCTAAATGTCAACGGTCACTTCCCTTCGCCTCCGAGGGCCAGATGAGCTATTATACGTATGTTGTCCCCCAGGAACAAAGATGGCTTTGATTGGGCCTGGGGGGGCCTTAGCATCCCGAGCTGCTGCTCTCATCCTGCTGGTATGCTGCTGACTGACTACTCTTGCGGTCGGGCCTGTTTCAGTTCCTTTTTTTTTTTTTTGCCCGTTAGGTTTTTTGAGGTTGGAAAGACAGCAAGGGAGAAAGTGAGGGAGATTGAGAGAGAGCAGGAGAGAGAGAGAGAGAGGCAAAAGCCAGCTGCATGGTGATTTGAATTCTTAACACAGTAAGACCTATTCCTAAGGACGATTCTACAAATGTCTTTGTAACTGTTTTCTGAGAGATCTTATGTTGCTGCTACTGTTTGTATCAGTGGTGTTCACACTCTTTCATGTCAAGGTCCCCCAAAATTATACGGATTTGCCCGCCGAGCCCATCTCAAAATATAGATTTTTCAAAAATAGCAAATCTGTGCAAGCTCATACGAAGTGACGCAGTACGAGCTTGTAGAGCCGCTATTTTTGAATAGCCAAAGTATAAAATCATGGTTAAAGTGATTAAGACACAGATGCTTTCCCGGTTTGAACGGGTTATAGAGTATACCGCAGACATGTACAGTACATTACAGTACAGTACATACAGTGGCATACGTATAGAAGCGGTAGAGCAGCTCTGGTTATGTAATGTAGCGAAAGTCAGCGTGTCTCGATATCACGTTCTGATGTCAGGTGACGGCGCCAAGAAAAACTGGCTACTGTTAGCAGAGCCTTAACCTATTATGACCGGGAATGCATATCTGTGTTCATTTTAGATTTGAGCTATAAAGCATTATTTTAGACTATCTATACTATTCAAAAATAACAGATCGGATTTGATTATCTGCTATTCAAAAATAGCAGATCTACAAGCTCGTAGCAGTAACTTCGTGCCGCGCTACGAGCTTATAGATCTGTTATTTTTGCAAAAATCGTGAAAATGTGTGCAAATCTTTGAATATATATTCTTGTAAAACTGATTTTTAACTCAATCTCAAACTATTTTGAGATGGGGTCGACAGCCAAATACATATCATTTGTTGTCGTTGACATGGAAAAAGTAAGAGAACCACTTTTATAGCAACACAAATTCATCAGAAAACTCTGGTCTCCGGTCTTAACGGGTTAATTGAGGCCAGGTGGCGGAGGCGGTGGGCACGTTACACAACGCGAGGCCGGGACGACGGCGACTGCCGCGGGCTGTACAAACACCACGTGGTGTGTGGAGATCAGTCGCTTTTAGATCCTCCGTGATGTACAGTGCACAGACACTAAACACGACTTAAACCCACTCCAACTCAAAAGGGGAGAGGGGTCTTCGATAACCCCCCGACGCTGATCCACAGGATATTACACATCTGAGAGGCCCCCCTGAGCACGTTAAAGAAAAAAGGCTTTGCTTTCACTGGATTGGAAAACACTGATCAAGATATCGGGGAACCAAAGGGGCGGAAATTGACTCTGGAACGGGTTCAAATATTATCTCGCTATAAAGAAGACACACGTTATGCATCTGGTAAACCCAGAGTTGGTTTCTCACGAAGGAGTGACGTAGTATAGGCTAGTGGCTCGGGAGGCATAGAGCGGGTTGCCTGGGAATCGGAAGGTTCCCGGTTCGATCCTGCCGTCCCTGAGCCACAGACTCCCGGTGAGCGGGACTGTATACCCTGCGTGGCTGCCCTCCGCCCTCGCTGTGTGAATGGGTGAATGGGTGAACTTGAGGCGTCTCTAACTGGGGGTCCATGAGGGGTGCCAAATGGACCACGGTCTATAACTCCGAGAGACTGTCAGAGTTATGGGGGTCCTTGAAATGAACCCATCAAAACCGGTAAAGCATCTGTGTCGCTTTAGATGTTAGCGTTATTGGAAAAATAGCAGATATACAAGCTCGCAGCACATCACTTCGTGCCATGCTGCAAGCTTGTACATCTGCTATCTTTGAATTTCTTTGAAAAATCTTGACATTTTTAAGTTGGAGAACTACTGGTTTAGAAGGCATTTGTTCATGTCCCAGGATTGATTGATTAATGATTTATTTATGTGTCATGCTTCCTATCCGAAGAAGCCCAGCAGGACACTTTTTACAGTTTACATAAACAATGACAATAAATGTGGCCAAATTTGACTGAGGGACTGCCATTGGATTTTTTAGTTTTTCCATGTCATACTGTATATGAAAGCAGGATCATAGCTTCAAATTGACATATTGGTTGTTCAGTTTGACCCACCAGTTTTGGAGATATGGCTTATAGAGTAATGTCTTGAAAGGTTCACTTCTGTGGACTAACATTACATCTAGCTACATGTTTAAGCATTTATTTCATATTTACATGTCGATTTCAGCTCTGACACTTATTTCAGACATGCTCTAGTATGTGAAGAGTCTGCCTGTGCTATTAACTTATTTTGGATACAAATAAGACAATAAATCACAAACAATGATCATGAATGTTTTTAGTTTTTAAAATATATTTTTTGCCCCCCTATGATAGAGATATATATGATATGATGATGAAATATTAAAGAAGAGTACCTCAAGTTAGCATGTATTGCTGCACATGGAATATTTCACATTGGGTACAGTGAGTTTAGTGAGGATGTGACAACAAGGATGTTTAGTGTTCTAGGGTTAATGGGTTAAAAGTTTGAGGACCAACCACTGCCATACAGGTAAAAAGAAACATAATGCATAATGGTCAAAGCATGGCCGGCTGACCTCATGGCTTTAGAAACGCACAGCAGATGTTCAGGTGGATACTGGATATGATGCAGCATCTGGAGAAGAGCCTACCGTACCTGCAGGCCTACCTGCATGTCCTGGTAAACAGGAAGCAACTTGAACAAAACAATGGAAATTATTATGTGGGTTGTTTGGGGGCTGTAAAGTCAAATGCTCTGGTATACGTAATGCATTAGGCCTAGGCTTTTTTCTGCTTTGAAGTCTGCACGCATGCGCACACGCACACACCCACGGGCGCACGCTTGCACACCAGTGGTATGCATAGACCCCTGTCTAGTAGCTCATGCTAGTACTGTTTAGTGTGTATATACAGTATATCCCTCCTGTCTTTGCTTTCACACACATTTTCCCCGGTTCTCAAAGCGGGAACCGGGGAACCCCCTAAGGGTTCATGCATACCAACCTGAGGGGTCCTTGAATTTTGAAAACAAGTCTGAGAACGCCTGTTATATGTGGCGAGAATGATCAAACAAACTGCATGGTTTTCAGACGCCCAACCGGCTACTGTCTGGAGCGAGCGGGTCGATCAAGGAGAGCTGCGGGACGAGCTGACCGCTTAAGCGAGTCACTTTTTTTTTAAAGTGTTTGTTTTAATTTGGTTTGTTTTGGAGAGCGTCGACTTGTTTAGATGTTGGCGGTCCCTGAGGTTGATCCAGCCCTTTGGAGACCAAAATAGCTCCCATGTGTGTTCCAACGGTACCGTGGATGGTGTGCGACAGACCAAAGTGTTTTCTGCAGTGGAAAAGTTGTGGTTGACCCCAGGAGGGGTTGTTTTTCTGAGTCTCAACACACACACACACACACACACACGTACACGCACATGCACGTGAAGACTCTTGGGCGCGTGTACGTGAAGAGGCTTAATCTCATCTGTCATTGTGGAATGAGGTGGATATATGTTATCGTTTGATACATAACGATTCCATGGTACCATAGGAGAGATAACAGGCAAATGTTGATCAAAGTAATACTTCTTCTATATTCTCTAATTGTGTGGAATTAAGTAATGCACGTGTTTAACAATAATTTTACTCTTGAGGGCGTAAAATGAAACCAAACCACTAATATGAAATACTGTGCCCTAACTGCGCCCCCCAAAACATTGTTGTTGATCATAATACGTACAATGATGTGATGTAATCTAACCCACGTGGAATGTAAGGCAGTGTTGGAAGAAGTTACTTAAGCAATATCACAATGTAGAAATATTCGGTTTAAAAGTAAACTCACATGATCGGAATGCGTGGCGTAAAAGAACAAATGCATCGGCATCAATACAAATACAAACCTGTCAAAACAACAGCAGTGGAGTAAAAATGACAATTTGCCTCTGAGATGTAGTGGAGTACAAAAGTATAAAAGTAATGAAAATGGAAATAATCGAGTAAAGTAAAAGTACCTCAAAAGTGTGCTTAACCCATACCCGGTAAAGCGTGTCATTTTAGATGATGTAGATCTAGATCAGCAGATCAGTAGTGAGAAATACCGATTTAGAAGGCATTTGTAGAATCGGCCTCAGGTCTTAATGGGTTAAGTAAATACAGTACTTGAGTAAATATACTTGGTTACTTTCCACAATTGGCATGTGGCGCTAAATGCAAAGCAAAACGTGGGCTAATGGGGAGCAGAGGGGAGTCAGGAAGGCTCCCATGTTGACTTGCAGCTTCTAAACACTCTAGAACAACATTTCCTTTAAGGCTTTAACATCCCAGCCCTGAATGTGTGCTCCGTGTGTGTGTGAGTGAGTGAGTGAGTGAGTGAGTGAGAGAGAGAGAGAGAGAGAGAGAGAGAGAGAGAGAGAGAGAGAGAGAGAGAGAGAGAGAGAGAGAGAGAGAGAGAGAGAGAGAGAGAGAGAGAGAGAGAGAGAGAGAGAGAGAGAGAGAGATATAGCTCAATGTGCCAAGCTCTGTTTGTTTGCACATTTCGTTCTTCTAGTAGGTACCGTATATTTCAATTGTGAAAGACAGACAAAACAGGGAGACCTACTATGTAGCCTCGTGGTTCCCAGGACAGGTCATGTAGGGCACGTATGCAGCTATGGACTGGATCTGCCTCATGAACTCATCCCCTATCCTGGCGTTGTCCTGGAACACATTCATCAGGGCGTATTGAACGTACAGTAACACATTGTCCTGGAACACATTCATCAGGCCATTCATTTCCTTTTTAACCCGAGGCAGATTCTAGAAAATAATGCCTTGTAAATAGTTTTTCGTAATTCAAAATGGTTCAACGTTTCCCTCCCAAAAATGTTCAGAAATAGCAGATGTACAACAAGCTCGCAGTGTGGCACGAAGTGACGCGCTGTGAGCTTGTACGATCTGCGATCAGCCAACGCTAAAATCTAAAGTGATGTAGATCCTTTCTCGGATTCATAACGGGTTAATGCAAGAATTCCAATACAAATGACAGTCCCTTAAGGACATGACATGTATGGCATGGTCAGAGATACCTAGTGCTATTCAATTGGACTCAGATTTATCGCTGACTGGGAGGAAAAGTATGCATTTGTTCTTTCTTCTTCTCTCTGGCCACTGTTGTTCTGCCAAGTTTGTTGTAAGAATCCAGTAAGTCATTTTTCCAGAAGGCTTAAGGAATGTCCCATGTGCATACCAAGTAAACCTCAATGAAACCAGAGGCCATTATTTCTCCCGCCCCCGATCCTAATGGCGGCTTCGGCGTTTTAAAAACACGGTGCGGTCCATGGCTGTCCTGTCAGGTTTCACTGCCATTAATGAGCTTCCAGACAGAATTCCTTTTTCTGTTTTTCTATTTATAATATCAATGAGGCCAGAAGGACAGACTTTAGACATTCCAGCTGAGCGCAAAGCATGAATTATGGTGATTAAATGGTGCATTTATATAGCGCCTTTATCCAAGGCGCTTTACATAGACTGTGCATTACATTCACCCATTCACACACATTCATACAGCGATGGCGGCGGAAACCATGCAAGGCACCAACCAGCACATCAGGAGCAATTAGGGGTTCAGAGTCTTGTTCAAGGACACTTCGACGCTAACTCTGGGGGTGCCCGTGTTCGAACTGGCAACCTTGCGGTTACCATCCAGCCACTCTACCCCTGAGCCACCGCCGCCGCCATGTTTTTCTCTATTATGTCAAAGAAATTAAGAAATATGAATGGTGCAGCCACACAGCTATTTAAAACCTTGATTTCTGGGAAATAGAATATCTGTCATTTATGACCGGAATATATTATGCCTGTAATATCACAGGCGGCAGCTTATGTTTTCAAAATGAGGAAATGCACGATTGGGACTTTAATAGACTCATTATGTTTGAAATGTTCCTTTTTTTTCCGTCAGCTACTTGGGTGACTCCCCGTCTTTCACCAAAGGATTAATGCCTTTTTTCACCATCATTTTAATCATAACCGGGGTGTTAAGCACAGCTGTGGGCCTTCGTCTGTTCTGCTGATGAATAACGGGGAGGCCAGAGAAAGTCTGGAGAGGTGAAGAAGAGGCTTAATCTCATCTGTCATTGTGGAATGAGGTGGATATCTCACTAGCTTTTAAAGAATAAGCCCTTGATGACAGAGTTCCCAAACTGCTCCCATGTATCTGTTCGACAGTAGCTCATGATATTGGTTTAAAAGAAGAAATAATTGAAAGTGAAATACCTCATGCATGTCATAGGCAAAGTCCCCTAAAAACACAAAATCATGTGGATTAGAACAGTGGGTCTCATGGGTCATTCATTAGGAGCCGAATGCGAACGAAAATAAAAGCCTGGGTACCGAGGCTATTGTTTTAGGTGATAAGCGACTCACCGCTCACCTCAACCATAGACTGTAAAACACATCTCTTGTTTTTACTAACCACGGTGGTAGGTGGGCACCTCATCACCTCAAACTGGAGTATGAATAGGCCTTAGGGGGTCAGAGATAGAGGGGGTTCCACAGTTAAATGACTACTGAATGTTTACTTTGATCAGCATTTCACTGTTATCTCTATACCTACCTACAACACATGGACACACAGTAAAGGAATTATGGCACAAATCATGTCTAATGATTATTTTGGTCAGGTTATAAGAACATTCTAAATATAAATTTAAATATACAGTAATTGTAATTTGTAATCATATGCAAATCCTTGAACATAAAAAAAAAACACTAACTGGATTAGAACATTAACACAATGCAATAAACTGTGTGCAATACAGTTGAAATGTGTGACCACTCTGTGTCTCCGATATGTACAGTAGGCCTGTCACAATTATTACATAATCGCCTAATCGCAATTAGTTGAGATAATCGCAATTATTTTTGCATAATCGCCAATTGTTTGAAAAATGTCCATATATTTTCAAACATTTTTCAAAAATAGCAGAAATTGCAGACCTACAAGCTAAGGGCGGCTTGTATTTTGTAAATGTGTCAGTGATTTCTTGTTACATTTAATTATTTACCATATCTGCCCTGTGCAACTTATGATTACGAAGCGTAAACGGCAAACGGAAATACAAATTGTAAAACGTTCCAATGTTCAACGCAAATGCAACACAATTAAATCGTTAATCGCAATTATCTGTGCGACGACGAATCGTCAACTTAAAATGTTGTAATGGTGACGGGCCCCTACCTACCGATGTGCAGGATGGCGTGGTACATGCCCAGCTGGGTCTCTTTCTGCAGCCGGGCCAGAGACTGGGGGTTCTCGTTGCCCAGGTCCCCGTAGAGTGCAAACCTGGGGCTGAAGGCCGTGCTCTCGTTCAGCGCGCTGAACGTGAACACGTCGCTCCAGCCGAGGTCACTGCCGCAGTGGTACACTGCAGCGAAGCACACACGGACAGTACAAGGTCACTGCCACAGTGGTACACGGACAATGCAAGTAAGAGGCTCTCTGTATGAATTGTGCACGATAGTAGCCCCGTTGTTCAATAATGACAAGCCTGTGGAAAAACGCAGTGGTGGAAAGTAACTAAGGTACATTTCCGTAAGTACTATACTGACCTGGTGTAACCTATACGTTGTTATACCTGGTGTACTAACCTATACGTTGTTATACCTTTCATGCCAGGAGCTACCTCTGTCTCATACAGTATACAGTATAGCAACATATTCTTTTGCTGCAGAATTTTAAGGTTTTCAGAAAACCTTAGGTTGGGTTTTAGAAGGTGTTTTTTAGAATCGAGCCACAGGTCTAAATGGGTTAAGTGCCATTTTGAGGTATTTGTACTTAGTATATCTAATTTTCAATACTTTTACTTCTACTCCACTACATTTCTGAGGCAAATATTGTACTTTAAGGTAAAAGAGTAGAAACATTTGAACAAGTAACAATGCAAATCTTGCTTGAGGGTCCCTGGCACAATTTTGTTTTTCAGGTGGTGGTGTGCGGCCATATACATGACCCCCTTGACATGAAAACGTTTGAGAAACACTGATAATTAACTATTTGTCAATTCAAAGGAGCTAATAGACGAATATTCTTTTTAAAGACAGACATGGGGAAAGTTAGAAGGGATAACTAGAAATACGCTTGGTCTTGTCTCATCTCTGAATAGTGTGTAAGCAAAGTAGATCCCTGTTGCCCCTAGTGGCGCATAGTGGAAAATCACAGAAGTGATGCATGTGACTTTTGCATGATTTGTTGGACAGATCGGAGACAAATGAAAAGGAATATGGGCTCTATGCACACGCGCCATTTTGGAAAGAACTGAACTCGGGGCCCTTCCCTACTTCCTACACAGGTGTTACCACTGAGTCAGGGTGCTGCTATTGTGCGAAACACTGCTCTGCTACACTAGTGGGTCTCAAAGTGTCCTTGAGTGGGTTCCAAATGGCCCTGTACGGGTGTGTAACTCAGAGTGTACGGGTCCATGTGGTTCCATTTGTACACTCTCAAGAATTATGGGTGTCCTTGAAATTGAAAAAAAGTTTGAGAACCACACTAAATGGAACAGAGCCTTAATTAGTATCATCGGCAACACCTGTGAAGTAGGGAAGCGGCCCGGAAGTAGGAAGAGTTATTCTGTGTGCGTAGAATAACTACGAGCTCAGTAGCAACCAACTGTAGTGCACAATATCACACCCAACCGTACCGTAGGTGGTGCCAGGTTTGAGGCCGGTGAGCATCACCCTGTGGATGTACATGGTCCTCTTCTCCAACCCCGAGTCGACAAACAGAGTGGCGTTGCCCGTGGCGGTCATGTCAAAGAGTCGACCTCCCAACAAGCCAAACTCCACCGTGCTCTCTGCCTTATCGAAGGTCGTCCAGGTGACCACCATGGCAGCTGGTATCCCTGGAAGGTTAAAAAAGCAGTGAAAACTATGACGAACAATGTCTGTTGAATAACCTTTTTTCACTGACGAAAATATGACTATATACTGACAATTTCGTCAACAAATAAAAACTATAGACAAGTCATCTGATGATATTTAGGCAACTAAAACTAGTTTCCTAAACTAAAGTAAACTAAATATGACTGGATTGACACTGGTAAAAAGACCCAATTATTCAGTGTGTGAGACTGATCAGGCCAGTCAATCTAAGCTAAAAAATAAATTGTATTGAAAAAGTATTGAAGAATTATGAATCATGGTAAATTCAGGGCTTGAAAGGGTTTGGGTACCATTACAAACCTATAAGGCAAAGATTTCAATGCTTTAAATTAAGTAGCATGTGACGTGTCAAACTAGGGGGTTTTCATGATTCTGAATACGATCCAAGCATTAGTTTTGCACGAAAAACACTTCTTGGGCTAAATGCGGCCATAGTCACTTGCCCAATTTTTTTGGCGATGGAGTGTTTCTCGTGCTAAACTAATGCTTGCAATTGATTCAGAATCATGAATACAACCCCTAGTTTGACACATCACATGCTACTTAAAGCATAATTAAAAGTAGAAATGTTTGCCATGAGATTAAAACATTCTGGAGGTCTGTGGTCCATTATGTCTCTCAGATTACGTCAGGTCCAGTTCCTCTTTGTCCTAAATTATGTATACTCAGTATTTATCCATTAAATTGTACACTAAATAGTAATGAAAAAATAATGACCGACCTTTGCCTGTTACAGGCCAGACGCTCAATTGCGCTATGTTGGAAGAATGTCAATGCCCCTACGATCGGCTTTTGGCTGAGGAACTTAACCAGTTTGGCACATGAGAAACTAACATATGTAATCAGGAAGAAACCTGCGGTATTCTATAAGATATGGGAGAAGTTCTTGGACTTCATTAAGCGAGGTGATATTGAAGAGGCTTTGGATGTATAGTGGTTAATTGGAGTAGTCAGCTGTGGGGTGGGGGTAGGGAACTGTGCATTTGTTTGTTTAACTGTATGTAATGTATTTTGTTTAACTGTATGTAATGTGTTTTATTTTCGTTTTATTTTTAGTTTTGTCATTATTTTTGTTCTTTATTTATTGTCAAATCATTTTGTGATAAGATTTTGTTTGTATTTGTGCTGCCATGGGGATGTGGGGGGGGGAAATATATGTAAATTGTTTTGAAAATACTTCTTTGTACTTTAAAGAAAATCAATAAACATATGTTTGCCATATATAGGTAGGTTTTTAATGGTACCCCAACTTTCAACCCCCTCAATTTACCATGATCCACAATTTTTCAGTACAACATTTTTTATTTTTAACAATCGTTATTTGGATGACCCTAAGGATCATAAAAAAACCTTGAAAGATTACTATTGCAATTTATTTTGGGTCAAACCTTAGATTGACTAGCCTACAGTGGATCCTCTTACAAATGCACTCATGTAAGCCAAGAGAAAGTTCACAAAAAAGAAGGTGATGTTGCCTAAATAGTGGTGCTTTTGATCTGGCGTTTGGCAGGATGCAGCAATCCTTAGTTAAGCCGAGTATTGGCGAGATACGCATTTTTATCTAGATGCCAAGAGACAGTGTATCATTACCATGTGTTTAACCTTTGTAGAGACAGAGAATCCACTTAGGTACGGTAAACTTCTAATATTTGATGGTTTAATAGCTTTGTGGGAAAATCTCGCCTCAGACAGTCGCAGAGCCAGTCAGATTCTGAAACTCTGATAACTTAACTATATAATAACTACGTACTTTTTGCACCACTGAGTAAGTAAGATCAGAGACCTACCTGGATAGGACAGGTGGACCTGCTCTGGCTGTGTCCGGACGGGGGGGACGGCCAGCGCAAACAGGGGTGCAAAGAGGCTCAGAGCAGCAGCAGCATAAAGAGGTGACATCTTGACACTGGACAACAACACAAGGACACAGTCCTGTTAAGACAGGAGGCACACAACAAACAACTCACTTCTGTTTTTAAGTCACATGATTTAAACCTATTACAATCGGGAAAGCATCCACATGGACTTTAGATTTCAGCGTTGGCTATTCAAAAATAGATGTTACTAACTTACTAGCTCACAGCTCAGCACGAAGTGACGGGCTGTGAGCTTGTAGATCTGCTAGTTTTTAACTCTTTAAAAAAAGAGTGTGAGAACTGATTTAGAAGGCATTTGTAGAATCAGCCTCAGGTCTTAATGAGTTCAAAACAATCTCATCTACTATTCACATGATATCAACTTCATAAAAAGTGGATGAGTGGACTCTGTCTCTGTTTAGATGGTGTTAAGCTTTTCCCAATAAAACAGGATGACAGCAAAGTATACAAAATACACTATAAAACAATATTACAATAAAGCTAGATGATGACATTACAAATACAATAGTAAAACACAAAGGACTTTATCCTCTAAGTTCAGCAGAGGCTGCATTTTATGCGCAGACTCATGAGACAATATAACATCTAATGGTACTCTTCCATCGATCCTTCGTGGAGAGTGCATTAACTTTTGCTTTGTTATATTATATTTTGTGAAATGTCTTCTTAGTTGTCGTCATAATGGAACCAACCTGGAGGGTGGGGGAGGGAGGTGGAGGTGGACTGTAGGTGGAGGATTGTGGATATATACTGTATGTGCATGTGTTCTGCACTCATGCAGGCAATCAACATGTATAGGTATGTCCTATTGTCTTTGCACTGTAAAACAAATTACTGAGTAATGATGGGTTGCTCTTGATGTAAAATGAACAATAAAATGTTGGCCTGACAGTGTGTCGCGTGTTCGAGTCCCGTTCATGACGACCTTTGCTGCATGTCTCTCCCCTTCTCTCTCTACCTCTTTCCTGTCATTCTTCACTTGATACTATAAAAAAAGGCAGAAAAGCCAAAAACAAATCTTTAAAAAAAGATAGTCTGTCAAGACAGATTGTTGGCTCTCGCATTTTTTATGCTTTTGCCCAACGGTCTGTAAATGGGAAGCACTTAAAAAGCAGCAGAACTAAAGCAGATGTCGCACTCCCCCACTGTTGATTCCAAAGAGAAAAAGAAGATTGTCAGACTGAATTTACTAGTGTGACGCCTACTGTGCCAATGATGACCTCTCGCTGAGATTGGAGTGACACTGGTATTATGTTCCGCACAAAGCATGATGAAATCTTAAAAGTCATGTATGTTTGAGTATATACAAGATAAAGAAAGTTGTCCACGTTATAGGTTATATTTGGAGAGGGCACAGGGCAATGATGCTATAGCGATGGCCTTTTGGCACTCGCACGCACACTCTGTGTTTGTTCTCTGACTCAGATCGGAAAAAAACAAATCAGTCAGCCAGAATGATGAAACAGCAGAGACTAAACTCAACAGCACACTCAGCACAGGGTAGCATGCAACCATGGGCTGTCAAAGTGTCACTACAACAAGCTGCGCATGCATGGGCAATCGCCGCTTTCTGACCGACGTGTACGTTTTAAGTCCCTGCTGGTTCTCAACATGCGTTGCTTCAAGTCCGGGGACCACCAGGGGTCGAAATGGAGCGTAAAGGCTCTCTTGTACACTCTCAGAGTTAACTTAACACTGAGGATTCTAGATGTTTTTTATGAAATGGGGGTCCGTGGC
This sequence comes from Protomyctophum parallelum, assembly GCF_964188405.1. Lineage (NCBI taxonomy): Eukaryota > Metazoa > Chordata > Actinopteri > Myctophiformes > Myctophidae > Protomyctophum > Protomyctophum parallelum. The sequence continues at coordinate 14,713,879 of NC_139718.1, forward strand.
CCAATGTAAAATGCATATCAAACTTGGTGGTCCTTGAAATTGAAAAGGTTGAGAATCACCGAACTATAAACCATTACTGGAACTCCAACCTACACGGTTAAATCTTCAGTGCTTATTTATCTCTGAGTGTGCACAAATGGAACAAAATGAACAATATCATAAAATAGAAAAACATGGTTGTGCCCAGTGTTCCGGCTACCAGCCTACAGGCCAGAGCCATACACCTCATTAGCATTGGCAGGGGTGTAAAGTAACTAAGTACATTTACTCAGGTAGGCCTACTACTTGAGTAAAATTGTGAGGTTTTTTTTACTAACAAACTTTAGTTTACTTACTTTATAGATTTTGATTATTATTAGCCTACTAAACATACAAATAGCAGATCTACAACTACAAGCACTCAACCGTTAATTGTTGCTGCTATTTTCACAAGGTGTGTATACATTTAGAAAAACTTGAAATGGGACATTTTGCATGAGTACTACTACTTTTGCTTTTGGTACTTTTTAAGTATATTATGATGCCAATACTTACTAAAGTAAGTTCTGAATACCAGACGGCAGACTTTTGATTGATTGATTGAAATATTTATTAACAGTTTGTAGAAATTACAGTACATTTTAAGCACAAACTCAATATGACTGTGACTGTTATTTGTATTTCTACATTGTGATATTATAGTATATTGTGAGCATTGGGTAAAAAGCACAGGACACGCATGCACACGTCCAAGTGACTGCCTTGATGAGGCTATTGTGATTTGTATTTTGAACCAGAAGCATAGTCGCTAGAGGGCGCATGATGCACACACAGTACTAGAACTGCATTATTAACGTCATGGATGAATAGCGCTCTTTATTATTATTATCATCATGATGTGTGGGTGGGTGGTGTGTGTGCTGTGATCAGTAAATGGCCCGTTTCCTCATCACATCACCACAAGACAGTAAGCAAGAGGGGGAAACAGACAACTCGACTGCAAAGATTATAAACTGTCAGCGAGTCAGGACAGAACAGAAATAAGGCCAGGTGAGACTATATTTCACAAACTTCAAATGGGGCAATCATAATACTGAGTAGACCATTTTTGGGGCCAATTATGCCAATACTTTACTTATCTTTTAGTTATAAGATGCTTTAGTCGCTCTCCAGAGCGACTACATCAAATTGACATGGTCATCATTTTATGAACTACTGTATACAGACTTGCAACATATATGTCTGCAAATATTTGCAGAGACATCATCATCGCAGGAGTGCAGATCTTTTTGACAAGCGACGACACCTAATAGCGCTGGAGTGCATTTGTTTTGACAGCTTGAATTACACCACACAACAACTTTGATATTAAACAGCTCGGTCGTTCGTTTCAAAAAACGTTCGGCGATCCGTGACAGAATGGCGGATAACAATATAGCGAGATCTTTCTAAAAACAAGACTTGACAAACAATGAACAAAGTAGTGAATATAATAAAATAAGTAACGTACTCACAACAAACCATAACAAACCGAGCTGGTTAAACTGTACACTACAGTTCCTGATTTGCGTCACCAAAAAAACAAAACAAAGCGCTGTGAATTGTGGGTAATGGAGTTTTGTTCAGTTTTATTCCTATGTTTTTATTTCACCTACTGATGTCTGAGGACTTTACTGTGTTCACAAATGAATAGCTTTAACTTACAGTGTTAAAAGCAGTAGGCTATTGTCAAATTAAAGGCAACCAAAGAGATTAGTAGAGAACAAATCACCATAATAAACAAAATAATTGTAACGTTCAAGTTAGTTAACACATTAGTTAACGATGGTAGACTATATTTGGTCGCGAGCACGCATCCGCCTGGGTGACGGCAGACTGCTGGGCGAGTGCTGGAGCCTGGCGCTTTGGCATGGGGGGGTCAGATCAACATTATGGAATGAATTATGTACTAGCCATATATGGAACTTGTCTTTGTACAGGGTTTGATGAGGTCAGATCAATATTGAATGTCAGAACAGGAAGGACTGGTGAGGTAGGATCAACATATGGAATGTAATCAGAACAGGTCAGCTCGATCTAAGGGTATGAGGTTTGAGGTAAGATGTAGAGTTGCTGGCCGGCTCCCGGGCTCCATATATGCAGATCTAGGTGATGATCCAGTCTTCTCCATGTATGGTTATCCAGGGTTAGATGAGGTCAGTGTCGTCCATCCATCCATCCATCTTCAACCACTTATCCGTAGCCGAGTCGTGCCCGACTTGGCGACTTCTAATCACTTCTAATAACTTTAATAACTTCGAATAACTAACTTCTAATAACTTTAATAACTTCTATTAACTTTAATAACTTTATTTACTTCTAATAACTTCTAATAACTAACTTCTAATAACTTTAATAACTTTGTATTTGCTGACATTTCAGTGTGAGCTGATAATAAAGTAACATTGTATCGTATTAACCCATTAATACCGTGTAATCTGTGTATTTTTTTATTATACTGTGTTTATGATATAACACTTTGGTTGGCTATTCAAAAATAGCAATTATACGGTAGGCTACATGCCATTTTTGAACATTTGTTTTTGTGCAAATATTTGAATATAAAGCAAACCTTTTTACTCATATCTTTGCTTCTTGTGGCTCCCTGGAACAAAATATTTTTTCCATGGCCAATTATACATGTAATTTTGGGGTCCTTGACATGAAAAGGTTCTGAGCACCACTGATATACTGTAGCAACATAGGAGAAGACATTTTTAGAATCGGCCCCGGGTCTTAATGGGTATAAGTTACGGTGAATTCATTGGAAACACATCTTTTTCTAGGTCTATTATGGACTCAAGCAGTGAAGCAGAGTATCAGAACTTTGAAGATGCGTTGCTGCAGGAGAGGGGCCTCTACAAAGTCAGCTATTCTCATGTGAGGAACACAAAGGAGGTGAGCACTTACGTAGGTGGCTTTAATACAATGCCCTAACCTACATCCATACAATGACAGACAACGCCTGTGATGTATGATCTATCTAGAGTTCTAGACCATCTGATCCTTCTCTGCAAATAGTCATGTTTGCTTTGTATTGATGTGTTGTTGTCTGTAGCGCTTTGGGGCATTTACATCTCCCCCGGTAGAGGATCCCGTCAAGGAGCCCAGCCAAAAAAGGTAGAGCTGTTTTTTTTGTCAATGTCAAACAAGCAGTGGTTCTCAATGTGAGGTCTGGGGATCCCCAGGAGTCCTGGGGCGGGAGGTGTTCCAGGAGGTCCCAAGCTAAATCATTGATAGTTAGGATAGGAACCAAATGGATTAGCCTGGAATCCAGACGGAGGCAGAGCGAATATGTCTGGATTCCAGGCTACAAATGGACCATGACGGGTCTGTAACTCTGAGAGTGTACAAATGGAACCAAATGGAACTTTACGGTTCCATTTGGTTCCATTTGTACACTCCCAGAGTTAAATGAACTCTAGGAAGTTACATTGTAGATTGTACGTCACAGAGATAATCATGTCAAATGGGGGGGGTGTCCTTCAAATTAAAACTGTTGCCCTATACGTGTCTGTACTACAGTACCTATAGAAACCCTGTGGGTCGGACTGGCAACAACCCTGGCAGAGTGAAGCGGGTGGTATCATGCAAGAGGAAGACCCATTATTTGACGGTGGCGTGGAAGAAGCAGCCTGCGCCCGCGAGGAGCTGCGATCTGACCGACAAGGAGAACCACATGTACTGCATGCAGGACATGATCTTCCCCATGGAACCTTGGGACTTCTTACCAGACATCCACGTTAAACACGCCACGGCCAGCGGAAGCACTTCTGAACCCACGGACTACCTCCCCTTCACAGAGGTTAGAAATCAGTGTTGGACTAAGTACTGATACGCCTGGTCAAATATCACTCAACTACAAGTGAAAGTTGTCATATTTGTACTTGATTATCATTTAACCCATTTAGGACTGAGGCCGACTCTGAGACTCAGATCTAAATACGCCTTCTAAATCCTGACCGAAGTTTTCTGAAAAATATAACAATAACATCCCCAAAATGGGTTCGCATCTTGAAGGGTTCCCGTCTAAATACTCAAAAGTGTCCATTTAATGTTTTAGCCCACAAAGGTTGTGGGCTTGTAGATCTGCTATTTTATATTTGAAATATGGCTTAAGTGGCTCATTCATAATGTACTTTCCCTCCTTCCTAGAAATGTAGAGTCAAAAGTACAACATTTGCCTTGACATGTAGTGGAGTGAAAGTCATGAGTACACTAAAATACAAATACCAAGTAAAGTACAGTACTCAAGTAAATGCACTTCATTACTGTCCAGGTATACTGTCAGAAATATAACATCAGAAAAAGGGCGTTGTTTCTGTTATTTGTGCAGGTGTTGTTGTGAGCCTACCATGTAGCTATCAGTCATGAAAAGGTGTCCCAACCGCACAATGCATGTCTTTCAGCTGGTGTCGGATCACAGCACAATGATTGATGTGCTCTCTGGAAGGAGCCTGAGGTTGAAAGTGGCTACGACATTGTGGAAAAGAAACGCCGGAGAACTGCTGATGTACTTCCTGAGGTAAGTCATAAGCTGATCCTGTTTAGCTGTCATTTGACATTCGGTCCTTGTGCTGACTGTGCTCACATTTCAACATCTTGTGACATCACTTTACTTCCACACAGAGTCCAAGACATTGCTGTGTTTGTTGACTTTCTGCCCGTGATAACCAAAAGGTAAGGCCTTCTGCATCTTTGTGGAGTTTCTCAGCTAAAGCAGTGGTTCTCAAAGTGGACTCCGGGAACCCCCAGGTGTTCTAGGGGGGGCCCCAGCGAGATAGCTTGTAGATCTACTATTGTGACTTGTCAAATCCTGAGGAAATGTGAAAAATAAAAAATACTTTTGAAACACATACAACAAATCTTGTATGGACGGGGGGTCCCTGGCACAAAATCTTTTCAGATGCCAAATACATACTGTATTGATTTGGGGGTCCTTGACATGAAAAGGTTTGAGAAACACTGAGCTAAAGATGGAGTAAAAAGTGACTTTAATTACAACTTCGTTACAGCCTTATTGAGGACTTTCCTGCCCTCACCATTGGCTACTGTGTTGACCTCTTTCCATTGGTTAAGGAAGTTCTCTCCCATCCATATGAAGAGTGAGTACTGTATGCTCTGTACCGACTCAGTAATCTAATGAACAGCAGATATATAACATAAATACATGGAATAACATTTAAACACAGAAGAGAAGAAGTTACAGGAGCCACCGGTGCTCATGGAAGGGCACAATATTCAGGAGAGAGGAAATAGTACGACCAGAAGGCATAGAAAAATGTAGGTCCAGACATTCAAGTCAAGTCACCAAATTTGTATATTTTGGAACGGGAACGCTAGTCACCATATTTGTATATTTTGGAACGGGAACGCTAGTCACCATATTTGTATATTTTGGAACGCTAGTCACCATATTTGTATATTTTGGAACGCTAGTCACCATATTTGTATATTTTGGAACGCTAGTCACCATATTTATATATTTTGGAAAACTAAATAATCTAATCTTTATTAATTCAAGGCTTCATGGGGTGTGTAATTGATAGAAAATAAGTACTTTTTGGGGTGAACTACTTTAAAAGCTAAAATCCCGGGATTTATTTGAATGAATAAAATGTAAAACCAAGCTGTAGCTAGCACATCTGCAGTGGCTGGAGGTGGTCTGGGGCCTATTTCACAAAACTTGGATTAGAGATTAAGCCGGGCTTTAACACATATCCTGGCTTAATATATCCTGGATCAGTGCTTAACCGGTTTCATGAAAGCTGGTTGATCTTGCCAGATTAACTTAACCAGTTAACCTGGATATGTTGAGGCTTGATTCGGTTTCATGAAAGTGATGCTACATAAGTTACCATGGAAACTAATGCTTTGGACTTAGCCTGCTCCGGACCAGGCTAACAGCCTGGTTTAACCTAATCCTGATGTCTTTACTGTTCATTAAGCAGTCAAACTGATCACAAACCAATGATGTTTTCCAGATTTATTCAATTATTATGGGTTTATGTTGCCTTATTTGTATCGGTCTGCATTAAAGGACTAATTTAAGCACTATATAAAATCAAATAACCAAAATATATAGGCTGCACAACATCATGACAGCTTGTGAGCTTGTAGATCAGCTGCTTTTGGTGAATGTTCCCCATGAATAGGTTTGCTGTCGTGCAAGTGCACGGTTAAGAAGAATTATTATATTATATTATATTATTATAAAAAAAAAATGTAAAAGTGAAAACCACTAAATATTACCATTACTCATTGTTTTACAACATATTACCATTGTAACGTTTCACCCACTACTAGTCCTACATACTTACACCTAGGAACCCCATTCAAACCTATTTAGGTTCATCCTACGGTGGACATGTGTGCCTGAAAAGGAATCTTTGAAATGTTTCATCGTTTTAGAAATATAGTGCTTTCAAATTTGAGACATTTATAGGCAGATAGTGGCACTTAAAAAAATCACTTTCACCTAGAAACTCCATTCACACTTTGTAAAATTCAGCTTACTGTGGAGACACATGCTGGAACTTTTTACTTTGAAATGTTTTGTAGTTTCTGAGTTATTTAACTTAAACGCCCAATGCATTCTCAATGGCAATAGCACAAACTTTGGCATGCTACATGAACCCATGACCCGGACCTGTCTGGACAACAACCCCCTTCCCCAAAGGTAGCTGGGAGTTATGGCCAAATATCACAATGCGACAATATCATTATGCTTACAATATTAAGAATTCTGTTTTAAGTTAATAGTAGTGGTAAAATGTAAACTATATTTTTGGGGTAGTTAATCATTCAGTCTATCCACTATTGAGAGTATGTTCTCTCTTTAATTACAGCAGCAGTATTTATTTTAGAAGCTTAAGTCCTTGTATCAGTAAGTCTTGAATAGATTAGTAAAGATAATGAGATATACAGAAGGGGGCTGTAATGCAACTATTAAGGATGCAAACTGCCATAATACCGCATGAAGAAGAAAGATCAGTAAATCTGTGATCCACATAAGGGGTCTAGAGACAAAAAGCCAGACTGTCTATTAAGCCAGGCTTGCTGATCCCGGCTCGCCAAATCCACCAATTCTGAGCCTCGCTTGGCTTTAGTGGAACGGAATAAACCAGGCTGTAAAGATCAGGATTTTAAAAGCCTGGTTTTGGCCTAAATCCTGGATTAGTTAATCCAAGTTTCGTGAAATAGGCCCCTGGTCTCCCTGCTGTCAATATTGTTACTTGAAGCAGACTGTGACGTGCACAACAGTTTTCGGTTTGGACATTGTTGCAATTACCTCTCTCCGCCAGGAGAGGGAGACAAAGGATAATAATCTCAAACTTTAACTAGATTTATTTGCAGGTATCATACAGTGGGCTTAATATGGATTAAGTCTGTTTTGAAAAATTGGTGGGAGGAACTTCGAGCAAGCGGTCATTCTGGGCTTCCTGATCATTCACTGGATAAGTACGTGTCATGGTCACCATATTTATATTATTACCTTTACCAAAGAGATGTCTATTTTCCTCATTTATCAACCCTTTGTGTTGCTTTTTGCAGAAACTTCCATGTCTTCAATCAGCTACTATTGGAGTTGTGGCAACAGGAGCCTTCATTGAAATCTGTTCCAGGAATTGCAGGGGACATGGCACAGGTGAATGAATATTATATGTACAGTTTGGATTAACTATGCAAATGTTCTCATGCAAACATGCCATGTCTTACAGTATGTTCCCAATCTTTTCTGCCAGGTCATTGATTCTTTCCTGTTACAACTTACCTGACGAGAGGTGAGATAGTGGATCATTCAACTTGTAACAGCCTCTAAATAGTAGAACTACAACATAGGACTCTTAACCACTTTCAAGGTGGGGTCTCTATTTTGCACATGTCATTATAAGCGGGACATTTTTAAATAGCAGAACTACTGTACAAGCTCACAAAAATGTTGTAACGTGTTGTGAGCTTGTAGAAATGCTATCTTGGTTAAACTGGAAGTGCTGTTACAGTACCTCATAGAAAAGGATGCCTTTTAAGATGTGTACTGTACCTGCCTTGGTCTTTTGTACTGTCTTTGTACTGTACTTGTCTGTTTTTTTCCACTGCAGAGTGAATCAGTACATGTAGCATTTGATGTTTACATTAGACTTTAGACTTTAGAATTCATAAACTGTAATTGTGCAATACAATTTTAAGTGTGATGTGACATTTAATTGTAAGGAGTCTTAATGCCTATTCATAGTCTGGATTTTCGGTGGTGAGGTGACCACCGCTCCGGTGGTGAGCTGTCCACCGGAGCTGAAATAACATTGAGCGGTGGTGAGTAAAAACAGAGAGAAGGGCTGGAGCGGTGGTGGTGGTTTGCTCTTCACCGTGGCTCGTGACGTCATGTTGTAGTTCGGTGGTCACCTAACCACCGAAAATCCAGACTATGTATGAGCCTTTAGGCCTCTTCATCAGCATACTGTATGTTCCCTTGACGGCTGTGCCGCTGTGTTGATCATCATGCACCTTTGTGGATGTCTCAGAAAGTCCAAGGTATTTGTGAAAGTCAACATGCAGATGCTGTCCTTCATGGTTTGTGCTGTATTCAATATTTGTTTTCCTTCTCAAACAAAGTAGAGTGATAATTGCAACACCAAAACTAAGGTTACTACTATCCTTCTATCAAGAGGCAATGTTGATTTACACATTATTTGTGCAATGCAAATTATACTGTATACAAGTGTAACCGGTGTAATCTGTCTCTCTGCGTTGTGTTGAATGGACAGACGGACACAGAACTCTCTTTGGAAACCACGTTTTATTCTGACAAAGAATAACAGACACGTCTCCACGTTAGTTCTTAGTAGTGCAACAACTCCTCTCTCGTTTTCCAAGACGGAAGTACAGAAGCAAGCGACAGTAACACAACAAATAATAAAACGTAACATACCTGACAAAGAATAACAACAGACACGTCTCCACGTTAGTTCTTAGTAGTGCAACAACTCCTCTCTAAACAGAGTTAAACAAACACTGTATAAATCAATTTGCAAGTAAAATTCTTATTATGTTATAAGGAGAAGTCAACAAAGACACCCACCTCGTTCCAAGACGGAAGTACAGAAGGAAGAGGTGGAGGTGTCGCAGGATATTTATACAGGGGGCAAAAGGAGGAGACTTAAAGGAGTTGTGACCTGTAATGCATTGTATGTATTCCTATACACATGAACCATGGAGAATTAAGTCAGGTAGAAGCACTTATTTGTATCATATTTTGTGTAATTATATAATACTGTTACACATGTCAACCTTCTGTATAGCCAACTGCAGCCTACTGTACTAGAAATGTCTTAAATATCCTCATTTTCTTTTGTACACGTACACTGCACTTCACTTGGTTTATTAATGCAATATATATAAAGCAAGGTTAACCAATCAATGTGTGTAGATTGAATTTCACTGAGGTGCAGTCATGTAGACCCCTGCAGCTCAAACACAACTGGACTTCAGAATGCTCCCAAAGTGCATTCAGGAAAAACAGAGATATGAGTTTACAATCTGGGTTGACATAGATAAGTAGAGGATTGGTGTGTCTCCAGTGCATTGTGACATGAACCAGAGGTTGAAGTCCAACCGTGACAAGGTTACAGAGTCCTGTGTGGGTAGGTAGGTAGGGACTGCATGCATCTGTGTGTGTGGACGCTTCAGTTTAACGTCAGCACTCTAGTAGTAACCTAGTTTGCCCCTCTGGCACGCACGCTTCCCACTTTCCAGCACAGTGTGTGTGTATATGTGCGTGGGAGAAGATTCCGGCACAGAGCATTGCAGATTATTTACACGATTGTGCCACCTCGTACTGGTGGCGCCGCAAAAGGTGAGCAAGGTGCCTTATTGGGCACTTCTGATTCTGAATGCATTCTTTGTAAATGTAAATTTTGTTCCTTATATGTTCAGCACAATTTTACATTTTTTGTCATTGAAAGTTCAATCACTGTGAGAAATGGACAAATAAATGATTCTGATAAATTTGTGATCTGCTGTACTATGTTACTTTACTTATATTATGATGTTAGTTTGACTGTAAAGCAAGGATGAGGAGTCTGAGATGTTGGCTGCGAGCGGCAGTCTGGTTGATGATTACTGGGGTGCATACTGAGCATCTCCAAGCCGAGAACCTCCATCTCCTACCTGCGGAGGATAACAAGTTTGTCCTCAATCAGGGAATGAAAGGTACCGTTGTAGCCTTTTCTTTGTTTCCGTCACTTTCACTTGTTTTATATGCCTACATTTATTTTATGGAAATAAAATGTGTATGTCGCGACTTGTCTGGGTTTAACTTTAACATGTCATTACGCAATGATGTGGAAATTAGGTACTGTATGTTAACAGATACTGTATGATAGGTTTGACTCATATCACATGGACAACATACAGGCAGTGCTGTCTACTGCGGCCCCCACCGTCACTTAATGTTGCCCTCAAGTTAATCTTATCAGAATACTGATATATGATGGATTTCAACTGTTACAATTCCAAACATGTAAACATGACCTGCTCTAATTACTTCAGTCTATATATGTAGCTTAATGAGTAGTATTAAAATGTTATTGTCTTTTTTATGTCCAATGTATTTGTTAACATAACTAAAACTTAACAAAATTAAACGCAAAGGTTACTTTAGCTGATCTACAAGCTTAAAACGTGTCGCACTGTGACATGCTTGGGCTTGTAGATCGGCTACTTTTGATACGACAGAAATATGCAATGTGGCCCTCTGGAGTGAGTGTGGAAATATACTGGCCCTCTACATCTTCAAAGTTGCCCAACCCTGATCTAGATAATGGTGTGTGATAAAGTAATGTTTTTGCCTTGAAATTGCTGTACGTCCTTTATGACATCACTGTCTGGATTCTTCTCTTCTCAATGCTAGGGTCAAATTCCATGGTGTGGCCTCAAAGCTCTTACTGATATGAAATACGATACGTGTTGTTATTCCATCTGATGGAGTCTGATTATCATGGCTGTAGAGTCTCCTCTACTTTAAGACTTGACAGTTTTTTGATACTCAATTTGACTCGAGATTTGGAAGCATATTTGACCTAGCCTACCATGGCCAGACTGTTCCAAAAACATTGACATTTTAAATGTTGCTTTTTTAACCTAATGCTTTACACACAGCAGATAGCAGATCTACAAGCTCAAAACGAGTCATGGAGCATTGTAAGCATGTAGATGCAATTATTCCTGGTTGATGGACATTTTACAAATACAGTCTCATTGGTTTTGTGATTTTGTCCAACAGTGCTGCCCAGGGATTGTCATGAAATGCTGATGGTGTCTTCTGGCCAGGCCAGAGATGGTATATACCTCATCCGGCCAGGCGCTTCCACCATCTTAGCCTACTGTGCCATGGAGGAGGGCGGCTGGACAGTTGTGCAGCACATCACCATGAACAGCAGTGTCAACTTTGACTGTTCCTGGACTGAATATAAGCAGGGCTTCGGGGTCCTCACCGGGGACCACTGGCTGGGCAACGAGCATCTCCACCAGCTCACCCAGGGTCCAGGCCGCTATAAACTTGGAGTCAAACTAGTGGATAAAAACGCAATCACTAAGATGGGAGAGTATGACCCGTTCCTGGTGGAAGACGAGGCGTCCGCGTACAGACTGCGACTGGGGCTGTTCCAGGGCACGGCGGTAGACGCCCTCACACAGGACACGGAGAACTACCTGCACGACAACCAGAAGTTCACCACCAAGGACCGAGACAACGACAACTACTTCCAGAACTGTGCCAAGCTGGAATTCCAAGGCGTGCCGGGCGGCGGCTGGTGGTACGACGCCTGCGCTGGCGCCAACCTCAACCGCAGGAACGTCATCTATTGGCAGAAGGACTGCAACAAGGAGCACCTGTGCAAGTATGCCTGGATGATGGTGAGACCCACAGACACGGTGAAGCTGATCCCCACTGGGGAGTGCATGAAAGATGAGCTGTGAGGACAGCGTTATCACGGCAATCAGCAAAGATGGATCAACTTATGTGTGATGATGATACACATTGTGTGCATTGATGACGACGTTATCTTTGCTGAGACGTCTGCTAAGAGACAATTAACGTCATCACGTTTTATCCAGAAATACATGGACCTGATCACAGATTACTGTGAAGTAATCAGATTACAGACTTTAACAATTTAAATCAATGAATGTAGTTTGTTTTTAACCTGTTTGAACCTGAACCTGTTTGTCACCTGTCATTTCAACATACTGTAGTATTGTAGGTCGACGGGTTTTATGACAGGTAAATTGTTGCATTACATCATAGCTTAGTTCTTACACGTACAGTATACACTTATAAAAAACATACAGTACTTTACAGATCATTAATAAATGCATGTGAATTGATTATGGCAAGCCTAGGGAAATAATAGCTGTAATATTGTAATGTACATATATGTACATTGTAACAAATACAGTATAATGTGTTCAGACCTAGTTAAAACACACTCATTGTTTCAGTCAACTCAACACATCTCTTCACCGGAAATAGCCGATCGACAATCTGTGTTGTGCTGCAACATGTTGCAAGCTTTTAGATCTGCTATTTTCACTGGCTAAATTCGTCAAAAGTGCGCTCAGGACTCTAGCTGGAGCCCTATAATTCAACCCTCCTTTGACTATGCTTGTACCTCTTGGTTCTCCAACATCTCAATGTCGCTGACTATAAACTCCAAACCTCCCAAAACAAACTAATTCAACTACGTCTCGGCCTGGGGCCCATGACGCATCTTTTATCAACCCATTTTGATAGGGTGGCTTCAGGGAGGAGACAGAGTTAAGCAATGGAAATTGGGATTGACATTTAAAATTGTAAATACAACTTTAACCTCTATGCTATGGTATGCCCTCTGTACCTGCATACCTGACTAACTACCTCAAAAAAAGTGAGCGACACCCACAGCCATAATACTACTATTACAGTACCATGACTAGAGGGAGCGAAAACAACGATCTGGTACCACAAGGGTAAATTCTCCTTCTACAGCACTACCTGCACCCAATGTGGAATGCCCTGACCCCCTTCCTTCCCCTAACAAATGCACTGGCGTCCTTTAAAACAGGCCTGAAAATCCACCTTCCAGCAGGCCAAAGGGAAATCGCTCCTCCCTCCCTGACTACCACCTCTGTATATCCCCCTTTTTCCCCCAACCTGTACATCTCTTTCTCTTACATTTTTTCTTTTTTGATTTGAATTTTGTTATTTGTCAAGATTATGAATTGAATACCCCAGGACCTGAATGGAAACAAGACCGCATGGACTTTGTTTGACTGTACATTTCTGACTAATAAAGTATTCAATCAATCAGTCAAGTCCCCAGAATAGTGGCGCTAGCAAGATGAAAACGACACCAGGTTACAAAAAGGCTTCAAGTTTAGATCAGTAGATTTCATGGTGATATGTTCATACTTAAGTGATCTATAAAATATTTCCTCTACTAATTTATTTTGCCAATGTGTTTGATAAAAATGTTTTGAAATGTTAATGTGGGACAAACAGAAGATCAGGGAAATACTGTACTGTATAGAAATATACTTAAATGTCACCCTGAGATTTGCTATTGCTTAAGCTTTAGAGGGCAGCGATGGATGCTTGTCGGCAATTGGTTTGGCCTTATTTATTCACAAAGACAATGAGAAAAACATCATTTGATATTATTATCAATGAGGAACTGTTCCACCGAATACAATATTATAGTCCCATTGAGGTTTGGCACAGACAAGGGAAGGTTGCTGGATAAGGCAACAAGTATACTGCGCATCAAGCTACTATTTTCACAGATAGCACTGAAGAGACTCTTTTCTTTACTTTAATTTTGTTATTTTTGGGGGATTTTTGACTCTGGCCCTGGGAACATTTGTGGTATATATATGCGCCCCCGTTCAAGTGATTTTGTGTAAATGACATCTTTCAGACATCGAATGAGACAATAAATGTCATTACATTTATTTCAGAAATACACAGACATGATCACAAAATACTGTAAAGAAGACAAGAATCAATTGATTTCATCACAAACAAAATGCTGGACAAAATGCTGGACCGCAGCAGTTGGTTTTGAAGCTCTTTTTTTTTCTCCGTCAAACCTCTTCTTCCATTTCCCAAATTACCGTACACGTGCAGATTTCTGTTTTTATCACAGGTGAATTGTTGCATGACATCATAGCTTATTACACAAGTGAACAAACAACGCAGTTAAAGTACTTTACAGATCATTGAGAAGATTGATTAAGGTACACGCGGGAAAATGTAAAAACTGCTGTTGTTTAGCAGGTTTGTGATTCTAGTTAACCACATTTACCCTGGCAGCCCTATTTTGGGCAATTTTTATATATCTTTGCTGTCGGGAAGAAACCACCTAACTCCAAAATGTTCATTTTTCAGGAAATGAAGAAAACATATTTGGAAAACAAAGCAATACTGCCTCATCAAAGTTGGTGTTGTGACTTTATATATTGTCAATGACTTACATGAGAGGGGAGAGATGGTGGCTTTAGCAATTAGCAGAGAGTCCAAAGACCCAAAGATGATTCAGTAGAGTTTTCGTCCAAAGTGCTTTTTACTACTTTCCATTGGTTCTATATTTTTAACCAACACACAGACATAAATTCAAAATATTTTAAAACCAAAAAAATTGATTTTTAAACCAGTAGATCTCCTGGTGATTAACTCTTTTGAGAGTGATCTATGAATGACATCTTTATCAATTATATTTGCCAATGGCAAAATGTTTGCGATAATGTGTTTGGGGAATTGGGGAAAAGATTAATCAAGGGAAAACCAAATACTGTACTGTATCCATTTAGAAATGGCACGTGTGGAAAAGGCGTTGCTAATCATCAGAGCTACAATCTTTACTTAGCAAGCACACTCTGACACAAAAACACCACTTTATAGCCCTTTGTACTGTAACAAAATACAATAGTACTATACCAATATGTGCATTGTCAATACAAACACAACACTTACACAATGAAACAATCAGTATGTACTGTATTGTTTTATGACATTT
Organism: Protomyctophum parallelum; assembly: GCF_964188405.1. Lineage (NCBI taxonomy): Eukaryota > Metazoa > Chordata > Actinopteri > Myctophiformes > Myctophidae > Protomyctophum > Protomyctophum parallelum. Next base: position 14,728,947 of record NC_139718.1, read on the forward strand.
TGTGCATACAACGACCACTAGAACTTCATATAAATGAGTATTTCATATTCCTTTCCTATTCCTTTGAAATAGTTGTGTCGGTGGTGACATTGGGACGATGTTGTAATATTCTCTCATTGAGTAAAGAACAACGTTGTACAGCCATCTCAATATTTGTACTTTTGATGTTCTCATCTAACGGCAATGCTTCAAGTACAGAGATCCAGGATGATCTTTGTAACATACTGTATACTGATTTTTAGCCTTTATCATATGGTTCTCAGAGTGGGGTCCAGGGTCTCTCAGGGTTCCTTGAGGGAGACCCTCACAGGTCTGTACAATATTATGATAATATTCAGAGAGACCCGGTCCTGGTGTTATCAGTCAGCCATCTTTATTATAGAACTACCTGCCTCCCCGCAGGGGGCAGTCTTATCTCTTATCATAACAGTCTGTAACTCTTGAGAGTGTACAACTGTACACGTTGAACCAAATGGACCCGTAATGGACACACTCAACGCTACGTGCGTCAACGTTTTGAGAGTTCACGTCAGCTTGGCACCGACCACAGGGTTTTGCCCACACCAGTAGAGCTTCTCCTCCACCCGTTTCTTCTTCCACTGGCAGAGCAGAAGCATGCGGAAGGTCTTCTGGAAGGTCTTGTTGCAGAGGGCGTAGCACATTGGGTTGACCGTGCTGTTGACGTAGCACAGCCAGTAGCCCAGGTGCCACAGGGACACAGGGATGCAGTCGGAGCAGAAGGTGGAGATGAGCACCATGATGTTGTACGGAGTCCACGTCAGGATGAAGGCCAGCAGGATGGCACTGAGCGTCTGGGCAGCCTTCCTCTCCTTGATCAGCACCATCCTCTTCCTCTTGGTGATCTGGTTCTTCAGCGTGGTGTCCATGGGTTTAGATGCCGAGGAGGTGGACGGCGCGCTCATGGACTCGGCGGAGGAGAATGTCGACGGCGCCATTTTGGTGTCCCCGTTTTTGTCGCTGCTCTGCTGCTGGCCGTCTGGGTCTTTGGCAACGGGTTTGAACTTGTAGGACACACACTTCTTGCTCTTCTGGGAGTTGCTCTTGGGGGGACTGTGAAAGAAGCTGTCGTCCTCGTAGTTGCTGAGCTGCTCACTCTCGCTGCCCGCTGCACTCTTGGTGGTCCCGGAGGCCTGGTTCCGGTAGGGGGGTTGGAAGGCCCCCGGAGACACGGGGCGATCCTCGTCTTCTGAGGACGCATAGCTGTTGAAAGTGGTCAGCTGATCGGCTTTGGACCACTCATCATTGGTGGTGACTGCTGTCTTGACTGCATTGCTGCGACTGGAAGAAGACCAGGAGGCTTGGTTCCTGTCACGAGCAGCTGTGCTCAGTTTGAAGCTGAAACAGGATCTGATCATGGTTTTCTGGGGCTGGGGGGCTCCAGTGTCTGTGGAACAGTTAATCCCCTGAAGCTCCGCCAGATCTTTGGTCCTCTTCTCTGTCTCCTTATAGATCCGACAGTATAGGATTGTCATGACTGACACGGGGATGTAAAAGGCCGCGATCGCCGTCCCAAACGTTATCACAGGCTCAGAGAAAAACTGAATCTGGCACTGCCTCTCCGGGACGGTCCTTTTCCCCACAAAGTACTGCCAGCACAGAATAGGCGGAGCCCACAGAACGAGCGACACGAGCCAGGCCAGTCCGATCATTACCCCGGCCCGCTTGGGCGTCCGCTTGGCCCTGTAGGTCAGCGGCCGCGTGATGGAGAAGTACCGGTCGAAGCTGATCACCAGCAGGTTCATGACCGAGGCGTTGCTGGCCACGTAGTCCAGGGCCAGCCACAGGTCACAGGCCAGGTTCCCCAGCGCCCAGTAGCCCATCAGGATGTACGACGTGTACAGGTTCATGGAGAACACGCCGATGATGAGGTCGGCCGCCGCCAGGCTCAGCAGGTAGTAATTGTTCACCGTCTTCAGCTGGCTGTTGACCTTGAAGGAGAGCATTACCAGCACGTTGCCAACGACGGTGATGAGGCTCACGATGGCGGACACGGTGGCGATGGTGATGACCTCCCACAGGCTGTGCGTCGTGGCCAGCTGGATGTCCGGCGCCGTGCTGCCGTTCACGCTGGCGTTCTGGATGGCCACGGCTTCCATGGTCTCGATGTCGTTGTTATGACGTTATATCCCAAAGACGGTTCATTTGATTGGTCATTTTCAGCACAGTTTCCTGGAAAGAGAAGAAAGGAAAAAAAGTCATGCAGGAGAAATGCAGAAGAAATGCTGGTGCAGGAGAAATAGTCAAATAAAAGGAGTCTCCACTCAGTCCTGCAAAACGCATATGGGTTGGCAGTTGGGGTTGGCAATGTACAAATATTCCCAAAGAGTAACAAAATAAGCGTTAGAAATGAGTCAAACAACCCAGAGACTATGCATTTCCGGGTAGGCGGGGTTGCTGCATCTGCCCGTCGCACAACAGAAACTGAATGTTAATTAAGTTTATTTTTATTTTATTGATATTTAATGTTTCGTGGTTAGTAGGCTACTAGTCGATGTACCTGTCTAAATACTTCCTTAATGTAAACGAAGTCCACACCCACAACACCAGAGGGAGTGCAACAAACCATGTACAACCCAGATTCGGCACAAACAAGGGACTAAATTATTTTCGCTCCTATGCCACCAAAATGTGGAACGCCCTACCAACAGTCATTAAGACATGTTAATCCCTTGACTCCTTCAAAACCGCTCTCAAAGGGCACCTACGGACGCCGGCTGCAATTCGAAACTGGCCCCCCACCTTTTCCCCCCTCACTGTATGTTTCTTTTCCCTTTTTGATTCCTTTATGATGAATTCCTGTTCTGTTCTTTAACTATATAGAAGTGTCTATTTGTACGTCTCTAAATGTTTTGATGAATTGAACATGGTGGACCCTGTTGTAATGTTTAATTGGGTCGTCCACTCACAGTTAACAGTCTTTGTATTGAGTTTGTGCTTGAAATGTACTGTAATTCTGCAAACTGTTAATACATATTTCAATCAAATCAATCAAAGAGTCACCATCAGCTGAGCTTACGTCAACGAGGAATCTCAGGAACGCAATGTGTTGACAGCTGGGCGTGACGTATATTAGAAGCGACATTGCCTTCACATAGAGTATAATGAAATACTCTAAGATGTATAGTTTCAAGGCTTTTGCGGCCACATTTATAACATTTTCTCCAGAAACTGGCTGTATCAAATATGAATGGACATCATTAACAACGCACAGCCACGCCCCTGACAGAAAGGCCGGGGTGGTCGGTTTATTTTTCAAACACCGTTCTTATATGAAGCGACCTAAAAATCGCCCTATGGAGATTTCACTGCAAATAAAAAAAATACATGAACCTGTGTATTGGCTATTGGCGCCCTCTAGTGACGTCAGACTTCGGTGCTGTTTGGATCTAAATGAATCAAAGCACTCAAATGAAAGTTTACTCTATAATAGTCTGAGATCTCCACCATCACTTAAAAAGAAAAGCAAAGTTAAATTCTGAAATAATTCACCTCTGCTCGACTGGTCTCAGACAGCAACAAGAACAGCTGTGGCTCATTACAACACAGGTCAGTATAACGTAATGTATTCGCTACTTTTTCCAACAAAAAAAAATCTTCTTTTCTTAATCTTGTGGTGTATAAACAGCATATTTCTGAGAACATATAACATATAATTATTTCAGAAGCCGGCTTGCAATGAGTGCGCAATCTGCAAACGGACGAAATGGGGATGTGCTATTTTCGGTTCTGAAGCTTGTTTGAATTGTCTGGTGCGACTATATAACCATGTGTTTGAACATTAATGTGGTGCTTGAAAGCCACATGCAGCTCAGCTCATAGGGTGACTTGAAATTCACTGTAGAATGTTGTTGACTGAAGAAAAGAACACTGCATGTTTTGAGCAATGGTTTGCTGTAGGCCCACTATAACTGTTTCAGATTACAGCTTGATTTAGTTGATGTGATATCCTAGATTTAAAATTCTATCTATAATGTGTGGTTAACATGGTGGACAGTGGGTGGATGGATGTCACATAATGCACCATTCCTAATTTAATAATTATTTTTGCTCTGCACCAAACTGCACAAACACTACTGTTCAGAGATCAGGTCACACCTGCAGCATGGGCACCATGCCATGGCCCCCAGCAGGGCTCCCAAGGGGCCACATGCACACCCATGCTCGAAACCGCACCACACTTGGCACAAACACTGTTCAGGGATCTGTCTGACATGAGAATATAGTCACACGCACCAAAATAAAAACACTAAATTCACACAGGTGAAACATACAGCAGTTTTTAACACTTGTGTCTGTGATCATTGCTCTTGATCAGCGCAATCTTGACTAGATTTGAAGGGCTGAAAATCTGGTAGTTTAAAACTATAAAGTGAAACATATAGATATAGACTACTGACAAATATGTTACTAATTATAATGAAACAATTGTGTGCACAAATTACTGATATGCTGCAGTACATTTAAAACATATAGTTCATAGGCTGATGTCACAATGTTGGCACACCGTTTACAAACAACTGCAAAAGTAGCACTGCACCAGAGTGTAGAGTAGGTGAGTAGCGACACGCTTTGATCTCGCTGCAAAGCGGGTGGCTATGGGCTATAGTTCCAAACATTGCTCCTGTGGCTGGAACTATCCCATTGAGATAGAATGAGCACTTCTGCATCCCATTGTTAATTTGTTACAATGGGAGTCAACGCTAGTGTCGCCACTCTCTTACTAGATTACTCTGCACTGTACATTCTAGGCAGTGTGGCAGGTATACTATACAACAGCTACAGCACGTCATCAGATGAGATTCAGTGCAGAGAAATGGTGTCAAACAAGACATTAGCATAACATGCTTGAGCCAGCCTAGAACTCAGCCTCCCCAAATTGTAATTTCTCAGCAACAAATCAAGTTTCAAGGATTCTTTTTCATTCTTATTATTTCCCGGAGATAGATAGATAAGCATAGTGTAATGATGACATTATTGCACAGTTACAGAGAAGTGCTACTGCAGCCAGTAATCCACTTTCTCGCACATTACGCACAAGTACTGTAGCCTACTTTGGGTCAGAGCTTTTATGCTTATGGGGAAATGATGACCAATTATCATTAAGCACAGACACCTGGCTGTGTTCCAGTCCTTCATCATAACATCTGGTCATGGAGTGATGAGCTCTGCATAGGACCACATGAAATTAACCCATTAAAAGCAGCTAAGTGTTATTTTAGAAGTTGGCTATACTGTAGGCCTATATATGTAGCACATTGGTTCTCAAAGTGGGGTCCGGGGACCCCCAGGGGTCCATGGGGGGGTAACTGGAGGAGGTCCCCAGCAAAAGTAGTTAATATAGCGGTATTAGTATGCACACAGCAGCCATTTTGGAAAGAAATGTGGCCGCTTCCTTAGTTCCTTCACAGGTCACGTGCTACCGATGATACTAATGAAGGCTCTGTTCCATTCTGGTCAAACAGACGAGTCAGGGTGCTGATATTGTGCATGTTGGCTCACTGGAAACACTCAGTTCCTTGAGGGGGTTCTGTATCGGTGTGCAACTCTGAGAGTGTACAAATGGAACCAAATGAACCCGCACATACAGACAAGTTTGAGAACAACTGTCCTACACTAAATGGAACAGAGTATGTGGTAAGACGTGGGAAGGAACTTAAGGAAGTATACAGGAAGAGGCTCAAGGTTACATTTTATTACAGCGAGCCAGACAGCTTTTTGTTCGGCTATTTTTGAATTGTTTATCTTTGAATAACTTTTATCAAATAGTTAATAGGAATCAAAATGATTACAATTGATTTTGCACTTCTTTGTAAAATATCAGTCAAAATAGGTAATCGGTAGGACTCTCCAAAATCTCAATCAACATCTAATACCAACATTTGGCATCGGTCAGGCAATATATTTAGTTGTTAATCATTTTGCATTCTGCTGGCTGGGTTTGTGGGACAGTGGGACAGCCAATAGCAGCCGGAGGGCACACAAATAACATTCCAATGATCACCACAGGTGGTCCTCTTCCAACTCCGAGATTGCTCCTTCGGCTTATTGCGGCAACTGTGACATTTCATGTCATGTCAGTCAAAAATGTCCCCGTCTCTCCACCGGCATAAAGCCAGATGGTACCTAACATCTGACTCTCATCTGTTATCTTTTCTCGCAACGTAAGTACCTACTTTAGCAGCAGAAGTCCATTACTGATTTGATGGCGAGGTGAAATGGAACCTTGCTTTCTGGCGCTAAGTCACTCTGATATCCTCCTGTTTCTCCTGTATAATGGAGCCCCATTAAATCCTGATCTCATAGCTGTGGAGAATATCCCTGACATGTGCACCATTACGATCATTCTACAATATTCCCACAGTTTATTGAGGTTTCTTTTAGAGCTCTTATCTCTTTAATATATTGAATCGTATTTAAAAGTCCTTTTTTACCCTTCCTCTCAACAATGTTTTTTGAAAATATGGAATATAGCAGATCTACACAAAGCTCAAAATGTATATTGCAAGCTTGTCTATTTTGCCATTTGGCATATGCCGATATGTATATGGCTTCAGAGGTTTAATGCTCTTAATATTTCTCTCTGCACTTTGAATTACCTTTTATTATAGAAATGTGTTATGCGGTGGCAGTGGCACAGGAGCCATGTGTTAACCTTAACGGTGGCAGCATGTTATTTATGTGATAATTCCATCTAAAAAAAGGTTCTCCAATTCTTTATTCATTGTCTAACCACCCTGATTATTGTTAACTCTAGTCATCTGTGTCCTGTTTGTGTTCTAGCCTATGCCTGTGTTGATTAGCTGGTCCACTGTGTCTACACGCCCCTGTTATGTGTGGACAGTTCATCATTCAAATGTTAATGTGAGTACTCTTTGGTCAACCTTCATTATTAAAAAACCCTTGCGTTGGATCTATTCCGGCCTCAGTCGTCTTGCATTTGGGTCCAACTCCTCACTCACCATGACGGTAAATCTGTGATATTACAATAAAGATTATGATTCCTGTTTTGCTGCATGGGGACACGTAGCCCCTTTTGGGACCCTCGGTTACCTTTTCTGTATTTTGGATGGCGGTACCCTAGGATCCCTTCCTAGTTATTCCACTCTCCATAGGACGTAGCTTTACCACTGTCTGTTCACGGAGATGAGATGTTTCAACGATGCATACAGCAGCAGTAAGAGACCACGGAAACTTGTGCAAAGCGGCGTTAATCGCGTTGCCGTTAAGTATTTTTAATATATTTTTAAAAGTTTTGGCTTCTCTGAAATTCTCACTTCCCATGTCCCGCCTCCCGCACCGCGTCTGGAGCTGCACGTCCTATTTACTGCCTCTGATTGGCCAACGGCGTACATGCTGGATGTTTTTAATGCTGTTGTGTCGTGGATGGCGGTACATGGGACGTGAGAAAGAATTTCAGAGAAGCCAAAACGTATAAAAAATATAAAAAATACTTAACGGCAACACTGATTAACGCCGCTTCGCACACGTTTCCGCAGTCTCCTACTGCTACTGTATGCATCGTTGAAACATCTCATCAACACTCAAGCGACCACACGGGTCTCCGTGAACAGACAGTGGTAAAGCTGCCTCCTATGGAGAGTGGAATAACTAGGCCCCGCTGCCTTGTACAAATAAACTGCATCTTTACACATTTTTAAGTTTTGTGCCATAGCTTTGTGACAAGTTTTGTACTGTAACAGGAACGTGGCCCAGCCCTGCCTCTGGTGTAACAAGTGTATTTTCTCTTACATTACAGAGAAAGAAGGTGGGCCGTGATGCTATGGCAGTGTGCTCAGTGCCAGGTAAGCAATGAATTAGTTATGACAGCTACGCACGAATGCTTGAGCTGTTGAATTTGGCTCCTGACTCAGTGATGACTGTGATGATGCCCTCACACACACACACACACACACACACACACACACGTGCATGCGGGTGCGTGTGTGTGTGGCCGGGCGGCAGTGGCTCACGGGTAGAGTGGCCGGATGGGAACCGTGAGGTTTGGGGCTCCCCCAGATTTAGTGTCAAAGTGTCCTTGAGCAAGACTCTGAATCCCTAATTTCTCCTGATGTGCAGGTAGGTGCCTTGCATGGTTTCCTCTGCCATCGGTGTATGAATGGGTGAATGTAATGCACAATCTATGTAAAGCGCTTTGGATAAAAGCGTTATATAAATGCACCATTATAAATGCACCCCCCCCCCCCCCCCCCCCACACACACACACACACACACACACACACACACACACACACACACACACACACACACAAACACAGTGCCGACAAGCATTTTAATAGCTTGTAAACTCTTTTAACTCTATTTTAATGGTACACTCAGATATTGTGGGCTAAAACCGCTGCATCACTAGTATAAATAGTACATTCCGTTATAGTTTGGAGTGTAGTATCAACAATAACAGGAGAATACACATGAGGCCGTCTGTTCCAGGAGTAAATAGCTATTAAAAAACAGAGATAAAGTTACTGCATGGCTTTTGTCTAGCCTCCTTCCCGAGTTCAGCCCAGACATTTGAGTGCGATTTGATCTGTCTGTCTGTGTATTGGGGCCACACTCCCAGGCGAATGTCACATTATAGACCAGACATTTCTATGATTCATTGCCAAAGCTTTGCCTCAAAGTGGTGAAAAGATTATAGCTTCTCGCCCTCAACAAGCAAATTGAGTTTCGCCCCGAGAATGTTATGCGTCTTCACTAGGTGGTGGCCTCAATCAGAATGGCCTCCACGATATTACTGTAAGTAAGGCCTCAATGAGAATCTACATGTTCTGTTATGTTCTGAGTCATCGGGGACTTTGTCACACTACCTGTTGTACATGTCAGTTTGTGTCCCTTTTGTGCCCATACTGTATATAGTATGGAAATCCCTGATATCATTACTATTGCTAACAGTGCCCGTTGGGGGGTGATCAATTAATTGGCTAATAAAGGGCGAGGTCGCGCGACATTGTGATGTCAGAACAGGCCAGCTTCATATATAGAGCACCGAAGTCTGACGTCAATATCGGTAGAGGGCGCAAATCCACAGGTTCATGTACTTTTTATTTGCATTATAATCCCCATAGGGGGATTTTAGATCGCCTCATATAAGAACTGTGTTTGAAAAATAAACATGTCACCCCGGCCGCTTCACTCCTATGGATATCAAGAATCAACTGACTGAGAGAAAACGCTAATGTTACTGCTACTGAATTAGTTACATTTTCGCTAGAAGCAGACTGTATCATATATGAGTGACTGACTGTTGCAAACAATACAGAGACACCTCCCAGACAATAACGCTGAGACAGCTTGTGTATTTTTGGACCACAACACTTATAGTAGACGATATTAAGATCACCCCATGTTATTCTCCATACTCCATAGAGACATTACTTCCGTGAACCAGGGGAATCGAAGGGATGAGCGAGTTACATCAGGACTTCGGTGCTCTATTGAGATCTAGGGGTGCAGTGCCCGTTGGGGGTGATCAATTGGCTAATAAAGGGCGAGGCCGTGCATCATTGTGATGTCAGAACAACATTGTGATGTCAGAACAGGCCAGCTCCATATATGGAGATTTAAGGGTGATCTGGATTTGGGCCCTGTCCGGACCAGGGGTGATGTCAGACAGGTCAGAACACCATTGGGATGTCAGAACAGGCCAGCTCCATATATGGAGATTTAGGGGTGATGTGGGGCCCTGTCCGGAGCCTGGGTAGAGGCTTTTGTGCTGGTTCTGGACAACCGTGGGTCCGATTTGTGTGTCAAATTTGAAGTCCGTGGGGCGAACGGTTCTCAATTTATGTGGATTAGAGACGTAGCGCATGTAGATCAAGGGTTCTCAACCTGGGGGACGCGACCCCTCTGGGTTTCCTGAAATTATTTTGGGGGGTCCCCAAATTATTTATTTTATATTTATTATTGTATTATTTATTATTTTTTTGCAACAGAAAAAAATTGAAATTTAGAATTGACATAGTACACATAGTGCATGCATAAACATTCCTTAACAGTATTTTGTATTGAGCTGTGCTGTAATTCTGCAAACTGTTAATACATGATCAATAATCAATCAATCAAATCAAACCAATCAATGCAGAACAACACAAGCCGCCTACTGGAGCAATACTGCTGTGCTGTGTTTCATACTATGAGAACCTGCGCTCAGGTAACAGTTAAAGCTGTTGTTATGCAAAGTAGTAGCCATTTGAATTCGGCACGGTACTTGACACGCAGACTGTAGACACGGTGTGAAAATAGGACGGGGGGGGGGGGGTACTTGGTGCGTCTTGGGAAGTCTGGTGATGTGAGGTTAGGTGCTTCTTCTCTTGAATCTAGGGGGACGCGTTCTAGCGTGCACGCACGTGCACCATTCCGTTCCGTACCTGCGCGTGCACGTCACAATTTTACTGGTACCACGGCGTGGTACCAGTAACAATTCTACGAGCATGACACTACTGGCCGTGGAATAAACCTTGTTTTGACCCGAGTAAAAGTAGCTACTTTTGCTACATTTACTCAAGTAAATTCTTATTTCCAGAATTTTACTTGTAATGGAGGTGTGTGTGTGTGTGTGTGTGTGTGTGTGTGTGTGTGTGTGTGTGTGTGTGTGTGTGTGTGTGTGTGTGTGTGTGTGTGTGTGTGTGTGTGTGTGTGTGAGGGTGTGTGAGGGTGTGTGTGTGTGTGTGTGAGAGAGAGAAAGAGAGAGTGGTAGAGAGATGCATAGCAAGACAAAGAAGAGGGAGAACACGGTGTATGTTTGTCTCCATGGTGCGCCATGTGCTCTATACTGTATTTGGACCCCATGGCTCTTTTGTCGGCCAGCCCAGTGACCCATGGTTAAGATGGAGGACGACCCAAGGGAGGCCACAACAATGACTTACTTCTCCCCTCTGGTCATGGTGGAATAGAGGTGGCTTAGAATGACTTACTTCTCCCCTCTGGTCATGGTGGAACAGAGGTGGCTTAGAATGACTTACTTCTCCTCTCTGGTCATGGTGGAACAGAGGTGGCTTAGAATTGTAAAGCCTTGTTATAGGTCTTGCTCTACAGTATATGTGAAGTTGAGGATGTCTTAGCCCAAGTCTCTTGGTGTCTCTCTAGCCTCGGTGACTGATTGATTGATTGAAATATTTATTTACAGTTTGCAGAATTGCAGTACATTTCAAGCACAAACTCAATACAAAGACTGTTAACTGTGAGTGGACGACCCAATTAAGCATTACACTTGTTTACAAGAGAGTCCACCATGTTCAATTCATCAAAACATTTAGAGACGTACAACCTGCAGGCCGACCTGCAGGCGTTTGGGTTAAAAAAATAAAGCCTGGGCGAGCCCAGCAGGAAAGGTGGCATAGGGTTGGGAGTGACCAATAATAACCAATAAGAGTGCAGAGGGGCGTCGATCCAAATGTGGTGACGTCAGTGTTCTCCGCTGTGTGGTGGACCTTCAAGACATTTTAGTGATGTGCCAAACGGATCATTTCAGTGTGTGAGTGATTTGGTTCACGCCCACGGCAATGATCCGATTCACTGAATCGGTTCACGGTTCACGGTTCAGTGGCACTTCCGGAGTCCCTGCAGCGAGCACTGTGACTGACTGACTGTACTGTCTGTAGCACAACTCAATACAAAAAAACTGTACAACTGTGAGTGGACGACCAATAAAGCATTATACTTGTTTACAAGAGCGTCCAACTTGTTCATTTGTTCAATTCATCATAACATTTAGAGACATACAAATATAGACTTATATATAGCCAGCCAAAAAACAGGAACTCATCATCATAAAGGAGGTAAAAGGGGGAAAGCAAGTAGTGTAGTGTACACTTCCATTTGTATAAAAATGTGTGGTTTTATTTTTTGCACTAGTAGGCTTACTACGTACTAACATGTAAATGTTGGATGACACACAGCCACTCGACTTAGCATACCAAGTGATCAATTGCAACATTCGAGGCTACGCCCCAGCACTATTATTCATACTGTTGTAGTAGGCTAGCTTTTCATTCAGTTTCTCAGAAGAAACGTGTCAGCTCAGCTGAGCTCCCGATCGACGATATCCGTTGTGTGTGTGTGTGTGTGTGTGTGTGTGTGTATGTGTGTGTGTGTGTGTGTGTGTGTGTGTGTGTGCGTGCTGGGGGGGGGGCGTGACCGTGAACCGACTCGTTGCAAGACGTGAGCGATTCGATTCACGCACACGGCAATGAATCGGCTCTTATGAACGAGTCGCTCGTGACCGACAATACCAAGACATTACCGCGGCTGGGTGGGACGAGGCAGGGTCATAGGTTGGTGAAACCAATAGGAAGTCTGTGTCGGTTTCCAGTGCTTGTTTGATCCCGTCCCTCTATGCCCAGAAAAACACAGGGCTCTTTCAGGCTACTTGGTATCCACAATCCATGTCAAAGGTCAAGGTTCATAGCCATTTCGATCTTAGAGTTGAAAGGAGTAGTTCACCCAAAGAATTACTATTTGTTATTGACAAAAAACAAATGTACTGACCAAAATGGCCATACAACCTACGTCACCCCATACACAAACTCTGTACAGTACATACACGTACATGGAATACATGTCATTTGTACTCTGCATTGAACCCATGCATCCTGTCATTAGGATGATCATTAGGAGCGTTAGCTTGAAAATCTGTTCTTTTTGGCAAGTGACGCCATTGTGCCATGGACTAATACGCTTTCTTATTCTTTCTTTACGATTATGGTTCATATGCCTGCACACAACAGCACACAGATAATACCAATGTAATTATAATGGAGAGGAACTGGGCATTACTGTTCTATAGCATAATGATCCAATAAGCAGCTTGTAGATCAGAGATTTTCAAATGGCCGAAATGCATAGGCTATAGGGCTGAAGTCGTTAATGTTTTTTAATAATAATAATCAAATTCTTCAAAGTAACTAGTACTAAAGCTTTTAAATAAATTGTAGTGGAGTAAAAGTACAATATTTGGTTCCGAGATGTAGTGGAGTAGAAGTAAAAGTATTGCAAATTGGAAATACTAATTTAAATTAATGTGCTATTATGATTTCTACAGTCAATATTTGGCAAGTCTGTGTGCAAGGATAAGGCACCGGTCGTCTGCATAGCCTATACTGCAGATAGAATATGGGTTGTTTTTTAGCTGTAAAGTGGGCAATGGCCTTCTTGCTTACATGGAGACACACGCACCGTGACGCACACATGCAAGGACTACACGCATGCACGCACACACAAATGCACACAAATGCAAACTACTAGTACTACATATACATCTCACTCTCTTTCTCCATCTCAGACTGATTGCTCAATTTGTCAATGTTTCAACATGAAACATGGAGGAAATCAACTGAGACAGAGAAAGCTTGACACAAAGCGATAGCTCATAATGTATAATACAGTATGCTACTACTGTATGCACAAGGAGAGCCAGGAGCAATATTCTCAACCGTGACGTCTCTTCAGACACCACTGTTTGATATTCAGTGTTCTTATAAAGGACGTCCCAATGGCAGACAGAAGGTTGTTAGTAGCCCTAATGTCACATTGGTTACTAAGCTTAACAAGTGTTTACGGCATCGTTCAGAATACTTAGTAGGTAGGCAGTCTCTCGCATTCCTTTGAACTGCCCGCAAACATGGGATGGATTCGTTAAAATCACGCTTCAGTGCCTAATCCGTCTCTCTCTCTCTCTCTCTCATCTCTCTCTCTCTCTCTCTCTCTTCCTCTCTCTCTCTCTCTCTCTCTCTAATGGGAAAGGAAAGGTTTTAGACACAGGTAGTTGATAATAATGGCTATTCATCTTTTTTATTATGTACAACCAAAAAGAAAATGCTTGAAATGTCTGTAATTGATTTTCATATAAATATAAAAACGAAGTGGGGCTTAGAAAAACAACTCACAATTGTGGAACGTATGAAAACAAAATTTATCTTAAATGGATCATTTCATTTCAGGATTTGAGACAAATGACAGGGCTGAAGAGATGACACACATAGGGCATCAACAGGGTAAGTACTAAGTAGAGCTGTAATCAAAGCAAACTGTATCTGTCACATACATACATACATGTATGAGCACTGGAATGGGGCCAGACTGTACAAAATGTGATACCAGTAAGCTAATAAAAGATGAGTGGAACAGTTAGAATACAGGTGAAGTTACTAAGTTGTACAGTATAACGTAGTGTAAAAAACCTAGTAAGTGTGGTGAGTGACCACAGTATATCCCTGAGACTGAGGATGAACAGAATACAGTTTACAAAATGCAAAAGTTATCCAACTGCAGAATGTTCGAGGGAATCTGAGTTGTAGGGAATACATTAGAGGACGACGGGGGTTGGGTGGGGGGGGGGGGGGGGGGGGGGGGGAGCAAAATAGACAGAAATATTAAAATAACTATACAAAGCAAGAGTTAAATTATAGCCTGGTCTGTAAAGTTTCACTCATGAACTACCACTGAAGTAGCTTCTGCTATACTGCTGAGTCCACCAGAATGAATGGAAGCCGTGTTAAACATACACATGATGTTTCACATCACATTACTTTGAATACTTCCCTCGTGTTCTGGACGGAATACAGACACACGTCTCTCTTTCTGGATCACTTCCTCTCTGATGCCCTCGTTACCGTAAAAAGGGCCACATTAAAAATAGATGCACAGACTTTTTTTTTTCTCTCAGAAACGCATGCACTCGTGCAGACGTGCACACATGTTACTGTTTACGCCCCCGCCCCCCCCCCCCCCCCCCCTTTCACCCATGAAGGCCATGTTTCAAGTGCATTAATAAAACAACAGCCCTGCCTATTGAATCAATTATGACCGTATGGAGGTCTTCGGTGACTTCAGCCAACGGAGAACAAAGACACGCGTACTTACCGTGGACTTTGATCAAATCCCACACTCTTCGCCGCACGGGAGCAGGCGGCAAGCGGAGTTCATAATTAATCCCTTTGTTTTCGCCCTCCGAAGCCTCAGGGGTCAAGTGTGGCGGCGAGCGTCCCTCCGCGTCCCTCCGTACCGCGCCGAGGTGGATGACGAATCCCGCTGCCTTGGACCCCGGCATGCCAGAGGCGTCCGGGGAAAACGTTGTGAGCAAGAGGGGGGGGAGGAGGAGGAGGAGGGGGAGCCGTGTAGGGGTCTGGAGGAGGAGGGAAAGGAGGAAGAAGGGATGGAGGACACCAAAGGGTGGGTTTCATCCCTGCTCAGAGGCGCCGCATCAGGACCGCTCCGTCTCACATGTTTAAAAGAACCAAAAAGAAAAGCGCATGTCGGTCAAGGGAGCGGTCTCGCTTTCCAGGAAAAGTATCCACAAGTGGCGAGGCGTCAATCCACCACCACCACCACCACCTTCCTCAGTGAGGTCTGAACGTATCTGTTCACATGTCCTCCTGGAAGAGAGAGGGAGTTCAGTGGGAGGAACGCTGAGCCAAGATGAAGAAGATGTGAGAAGATACTTGTTCCCCCAAGTTGATCCACTAACACTACAGGCTAATAATACTGCTGCTGCTGTTCGCCCGGGCTGCCGCTGCCCCCCCTGCCTCTCTCACTGTAGCTGACGGCCACAGATGTACTGTAGCGGAGTCTAGCTGGCTGCCAGGAGACACTTCCCATGGGGCTCAACGGCTCATCACGTTTCAGGACAGTGAGCATGCATGCAGCTCCGACTGTAGAGTGAGAGAGAGAGAGAGAGAGAGAGAGAGTGAGAGAGAGGGAGAGAGAGGGGAGCGTAGGAGGAAGGAGGGAGGGGGAGCAGGTGGTGGGAGGGGTGGCTCCGAGGGGAGGTGGGGTGCACAGGGAAGGTGTGGACATGTTGACAACAAGCTGACAGTCTAGCACCTCGAACTTCGGCTTTTACTTTTTCGTATTGGCGTGCATGTGCACGGAGGAGTGTGTGCACGCACACGTGCGTGTGCCCGTGTTCCCCTGTCTGTACCGTTGCAGTAACGAGCAGGGCAGCAGTGTCGCGCAGTACAAGGCAGTTGATTACCTCCCGTGGCATGGCTTCTGTCTCTTATGGAAAGAGGCTGTGGCTATCAACCCTCTCTAGTAATTGAACAGGCTCTGGTGGTGTTGGGGTGGCGGGGGGCAGTGTCAGTATCTACAGCCACATCTGTAGAGAACAAAACATCACTGTTGGCCCTGTGTCGCATGGAGGCACTAACCTGGTATAGCCAGATAAGCAGAGTGCTGAAGCGGCAGATGCTACTGTCCACCGGGACCTTTGTGGTGCGTGCGTGCGTGCGTGCGAGAGTTTGTGCACTGATGGGGGAATCATTTTGTCTGACATTAGGAGATTGGCGGCCTGGTCCGAAGCCAGGGCGTTATCACCGTAAAGCCATGATGAGTCTTGAACCACATGATCTGCCCCCAAATCATCAAAGAGACACAGTGCTAGCTCCGCCACATGGCAATAATACATCACTTTGAATGGTGGGATACGAGCAGTGCTTCCCCCCTGCTCCCCCCCCCCCCCCCACACACACACACCTCATCTAGTAAATGGCATTGGCTCGCACCCAAGGGGCAAAACGCAGCGTAGATATGAAGCTCGTTAATTTGAAAGGATTACCGTATTACCCCCTGTGTGTATAATGTGACTGAAAGTCGGTTAAATTCCGTTCAGGCTGTCAATATTTAGAATCCCTCTAAGTAGGCCGGTCTCTAAGTACGCACTGTATGTCACGGTGACGTCCCCTGCTGGACTCGTTCCTTTGATTCAACGCAGGCCCCCCGGCCGGGATAGCGATTTGCACCTTCCTTCCCCGTATGGATCAGTGGCCTGGAGATGTGCTCGGCCATATCCCTCCGTCCTCCTATGTTTTCCATCTAGACATTAGGCGTAATTATGACATGATAAAAGGCCTCTGTCATCCTCAAGTAGGTCAGGGCTGTTTAGTGATGATGGTGTGACTGCATGCTTCTCATGAAAATCCTGCCTCAGCTGTCCAGTGGTGTAAAGTAACTAAGTACATTTACTCAAGTGCTGTACTTGAGTACAATTTTGAGGTATCACTGGAGTATTTCAAATTTTCAGTACCTTTACTTCTACTCCACTACACCTCAGAGGCAAATATTGTAGATACTGGTAGATTTAGATTATTATTACAAAACATACATTAATCACTTCAGCCCTATATTCATTAGTCATTTCTGCCATTTGAAAATAGAAAAAATTATACTTTTGAAAACATTCTGCATAATGACTACTTTCTACTTTTGTACTTTGTATATTTTGATACAGATACTATTGTAAATTTAGAATTCCAGACTTGTAACAGAGTATTTCCACATTGCGTTATTGATACTTTTACGTAAGTTAAAACACGTGAGTACTTTTAGTACAACTCTGAGTACAACGATGAAAACCCTGCCACACACCACCGTCCACCACATCTGTCCCATCTGTCCCAATCCAGTGCTGTATAACCCCATACTGATCTGTGTAATCTGATGCCTTTTCCGGGCAACCTGCCAAAGGGAAAGACACCTGGGGGCTCATCATCCACGATGAATCGCTGACCGGCACAAAGTTTACAGCACGGCCATATCGTTTTATAAGAGTACACGCACAAAGATAAACGCGCACATTATACACGAGCACAGGCGCACGCACTCACATGTCACCCCGGAAGCGCTTTCATGGTGATGAATTTCCACTTCCCAAGCTTCTGCTGTGTCAGCTATTGATTATGTTACAAAAGTCTATTTGAGATATTGACCAGGGGATGCATTATTAACTTCGCCAATAGGTGTTCCAATTGAAAACAGATCAGTGGTTTTAAAAATAAATGAGTAATGTCCACGCATGGAAGGATGGAAGTTAAATGGATCAAATGACCTTTGGCATTTAAACACGCCAATGATGGATTTCCAATAATCCAGTCTGCAGTCTGTTATAAAAGGCAGAGAAGAAATGACTCATTAAACTCCATATCACAGTGACAGAGCGACATGGAAAGATGGTGAGAGAGTTAAGGGCTCCCAAACCATCTGACCACAGCCCCATTGTGAAATGGCAAAAACAATATGTATTATTTATTTTTTATCCCACAATTTTTGTAACCATTTATTTTTTCACCCGGTGTAAATTGTCTAATGTAATCTTGGGGTCTACACTCCATCTGCCAACCTGGGGAGAGCAACGGACTGTTCTCATGCTTCCTTCAATGCATGAGGAGTCCGAGCTACTTTTTTTTCACCTGACAGGGGGAGTTTCCCCGGTTGAACATAGCGCGTGGAAGGAACACATTATTCCAACCAGTTCCTTTCCCCTCCATCAGGCGCCCCGGCTGGCCAGGGGGAGGCTGTATAGAGACCAGGACTACTGCATATTTTTAATGAGGGTACCTACCCTAGGGGACATGGGGAGAACATGCAAACTCCACACAGAAAGGCCATTTCGCCAACCCCACCAAGGGTATGGGCACTGAAATATTTATAAATTATTTCCCCCCCTTTTTTTTCTCCTTTCCAATTGGCCCCTGGGGACCATGGTCCAGACCTTGTGCAGTCAGAGAGAGTGGGGTGACATCAACACAGTCACACATTGCATGTGTCTGTCATCCACAGGGCCCTGCCTTGCTATCTCCTCCTGACCCAATTGTGCATTCACACACGCTGGTGAAAGATCAGCCCCCGTGAGCATTGTTCAAGCAGTAACACATGACAGGGAGTTACATTCAGTGTTTCCAATGCCAAGTCTGCTTATTATAAGAGACGTTGGGCTTGTTTTTCTGTAAAGTCGTTATTGGTAGTTGCGTGTTGCTGCATTTTGGGCTTTTTCGAAAGAGTATAATTGCTTATTTGAGCTTGTTTCCTAATGTTGTTTAATGTGTGGAGGAGTGACAAGTGAATTCACCAAGCGTGAAATTATCTGGGTCTCCTAAGAGGTTGGGTATAAAGAGTGCATGGCATGTATAAGGCCCATTTACTAGTGCTACAAAGTCCAGAAGGTCTTTACATGAGATATTTGTAAATCTTTGATACAGTAGGGGCATTAAGGTTGCTATAAAATGGCACATTCCTTGTCTTGACTTACTTAGTGAAAGACAGTGGTGTGAGGTTGGGTTGTGTTCGAGCTGTGGCTACCATAGCTTCACATGCTGAGAAGGCTAGAAGTCGTCCGAATGAGGCGTCTTCAAGTATTAGAGATTTAACTTTTAACGAGATTTTAACGGTTTTTGTTAAACTATATGCTAGGGCTAGTACGCCGCCCAGTTTATTTGCGATTGAGCAGCTGTATTGTCATTCAACAATACCTGAAATGCATAATTTAACGTTAAAAGAATGCTAAAATATAGTCTCAGCAACATATAGGGGAGGGGAGAGAGGCAGTTGTTATAATGTAGTTACAGGGGATATTATGAAGCTCCTGAATATTGTTAACGTTAACAATAACATTAACCCCCTGACATTTCCTTTTAGCACCACCCCCTCGGGCCAAACTGTCAGCTTTGTGCACAAGCTCTCATAATCTTAAGATTGCAGGATGAACCCCATGGACTTTCCTTCGGCCCAACATTTGCATCGGATGAAAAGGAACATCACAGCCCCTAGGGGCTGCTAGTGGGGCTTCTATAGTCCCTTGGTCTCGTTAATCTTATTCAATTATGATAAATAATGATGATGAATTTATTTGTGTAGCACGTTTCTAAACAAAGTTACAACGTGCAAACAAAACAAGGTGTGATTCTCTGGCAGGATACCCCATATAGGGCGTAAGTCATGCATACTTAAACTGTACATTACTGGTGTTTGGGGGCCAGTAAATGTGAAGTTACAGGGTATGTGTTTCTCATGTAAACACGCATAACTTCACTGAATCTACATCTCGTTTACATTCTTGAATACATAGCCATAATCTTTGTTTTTATGCGCTGCAGAAGTTATGAAACCGTAGCCATAGGCAAATAAACACTTAACATTATAGACGTGTGTTTTCAGAAGTGATTTTAAAGATGACACTGATTTGTGCAGGCTCTTTTAGCCAAGACTGATCACCCCGGGTAACAAGGCAAGTCTGAGGAGCAATCTATAGCGACCACGCAGAGGCTTCTAGGTGGAAAAAGTTGTTTTTTACTTAAGTAAAAGTATCAATACGGCAATGTAGAAATACTAATAAACTAAAATACTAGGCTACTTAAACACTATACTACTACTAGAGTAAAGGTACAACATATTGGCATCAAAATATACTTAAAGTACGAAAAGTAAAATAACTCATTATGCAGAATGTCCTGCTTCACAAGGTATCCTATGTATGTATGAAATTGTATTCAAATCTTTTGAAAATGGCAGATCTACAAGCTCACCGCCGTTAGCTGTTAATAATAATTGAATTGAATGACGTAAAAGTACAATATTTGCCTCTGAGATGTTGTGGAGTTAAAGTATACCGTATTGAATATATATACCGTAAGTATTGAAAATTGGAAATGCTCAAGTAAAGTTAAAGTACCTCAAAATTGTAATTAAGTACAGTACTTGAGTAAATAGTTTCCACCACTGGTTAAAAGTGACCAGTAAAATCTTAAAATCACTTCTAAATCTTCCTAGGCAACCAGTGGAGAGCAGCCATGATGGCTGTGATATGGCCATGTTTCACATTAGTTGTCTAGCACAAGGGTTCTCAACCCGTGGGTCGCGACCCCCCAGAGGGTCCCCAAAAAAACCCAAATTAAATAAAATATATTTTTTGCAACTGAATGGCTGGAAAAATGGAAATTAAGAGTTTACATATAGTAGGGCATGCATAAACTTTCCTTAAAGATTAATATCTGGTTTCAGTATTTATTTATGATGTATTTCCGCTATTATTAAGGTTGGTCAATTTGTATTGGGTGTGGGAAGGGGGGCGGGCCGGGGGTCGCGAGACACGGCCAAAGCATTTCCAGGGGTCCCCAGCCAAAAACGTTGAGAACCGCTGAACCAGGGATTCAGGGATTGAGATGGTGTTGCTTTCTTATAAAGCCAGAGTAAAGGTAATTACAGTCATCTAAGCTTGATTCATTAGATGACGACATGCATGACCTTTTCAAGGTCCACGGTTGACAGGAAGGACTTCATTCTGGCGATATTCCTCGATATTCGACATTTCTAAACTAATCTAGTTGATCCACAGAATGTCTCTCCATTCCAACTGCCTCTGTTGTCCTCTATTGTTCAGACCCTTGATATGCAACACCTGTGGTTCTCAAATGCAACACAGTTTTCTGCCCTGAAAGAGGGACTTTCACCCTATAGTCTTAGACCGTGATGGAGGTGTACCGTCTGTCCTATGTCCTATAGTTTTAGACAGTGATGGAGGGGTACCGTCCCTATAGTTTTAGACAGTGATGGAGGGGTACCGTCCCTATAGTTTTAGACAGTGATGGAGGGGTACCGTCCCTATAGTTTTAGACAGTGATGGAGGGGTACCGTCCCTATAGTCTTAGACAGTGATGGAGGGGTACCGTCCCTATAGTTTTAGGCTGTGATGGAGGGGTACCGTCTGTCCTATGTCCTATAGTTTTAGACAGTGATGGAGGGGTACCGTCCCTATAGTTTTAGACAGTGATGGAGGGGTACCGTCCCTATAGTTTTAGACCGTGATGGAGGGGTACCGTCTGTCCTATGTCCTATAGTTTTAGACAGTGATGGAGGGGTACCGTCCCTATAGTTTTAGACAGTGATGGAGGGGTACCGTCCCTATAGTTTTAGACAGTGATGGAGGGGTACCGTCCCTATAGTCTTAGACAGTGATGGAGGGGTACCGTCCCTATAGTTTTAGGCTGTGATGGAGGGGTACCGTCTGTCCTATGTCCTATAGTTTTAGACAGTGATGGAGGGGTACCGTCCCTATAGTTTTAGACAGTGATGGAGGGGTACCGTCCCTATAGTTTTAGACCGTGATGGAGGGGTACCGTCTGTCCTATGTCCTATAGTTTTAGACAGTGATGGAGGGGTACCGTCCCTATAGTTTTAGACAGTGATGGAGGGGTACCGTCCCTATAGTTTTAGACCGTGATGGAGGGGTACCGTCTGTCCTATGTCCTATATTCTTAGACAGTGATGGAGGGGTACCGTCCCTATAGCTTTAGACAGTGATGGAGGGGTACCGTCCCTATAGTTTTAGACAGTGATGGAGGGGTACCGTCCCTATAGTTTTAGACAGTGATGGAGGGGTACCGTCCCTATAGTTTTAGACAGTGATGGAGGGGTACCGTCCCTATAGTCTTAGACAGTGATGGAGGGGTACCGTCCCTATAGTTTTAGGCTGTGATGGAGGGGTACCGTCTGTCCTATGTCCTATAGTTTTAGACAGTGATGGAGGGGTACCGTCCCTATAGTTTTAGACAGTGATGGAGGGGTACCGTCCCTATAGTTTTAGACCGTGATGGAGGGGTACCGTCTGTCCTATGTCCTATAGTTTTAGACAGTGATGGAGGGGTACCGTCCCTATAGTTTTAGACAGTGATGGAGGGGTACCGTCCCTATAGTTTTAGACCGTGATGGAGGGGTACCGTCTGTCCTATGTCCTATATTCTTAGACAGTGATGGAGGGGTACCGTCCCTATAGCTTTAGACAGTGATGGAGGGGTACCGTCCCTATAGTTTTAGACAGTGATGGAGGGGTACCGTCCCTATAGTTTTAGACAGTGATGGAGGGGTACCGTCCCTATAGTTTTAGACCGTGATGGAGGGGTACCGTCCCTATAGCTTTAGACAGTGATGGAGGGGTACCGTCCCTATAGTTTTAGACAGTGATGGAGGGGTACCGTCCCTATAGTTTTAGACAGTGATGGAGGGGTACCGTCCCTATAGTTTTAGACCGTGATGGAGGGGTACCGTCCCTATAGTTTTAGACCGTGATGGAGGGGTACCGTCCCTATAGTTTTAGACAGTGATGGAGGGGTACCGTCCCTATAGCTTTAGACAGTGATGGAGGGGTACCGTCCCTATAGTTTTAGACAGTGATGGAGGGGTACCGTCCCTATAGTTTTAGACAGTGATGGAGGGGTACCGTCCCTATAGTCTTAGACCGTGATGGAGGGGTACCGTCCCTATAGTTTTAGACAGTGATGGAGGGGTACCGTCCCTATAGTCTTAGACAGTGATGGAGGGGTACCGTCCCTATAGTTTTAGACAGTGATGGAGGGGTACCGTCCCTATAGTTTTAGACAGTGATGGAGGGGTACCGTCCCTATAGTTTTAGACAGTGATGGAGGGGTACCGTCCCTATAGTTTTAGACAGTGATGAAGGGGTACCGTCCCTATAGTTTTAGACGGTGATGGAGGGGTACCGTCCCTATAGTTTTAGACGGTGATGGAGGGGTACCGTCCCTATAGTTTTAGACAGTGATGGAGGGGTACCGTCCCTATAGTTTTAGACAGTGATGGAGGGGTACCGTCCCTATAGTTTTAGACAGTGATGGAGGGGTACCGTCCCTATAGTTTTAGACAGTGATGGAGGGGTACCGTCCCTATAGTCTTAGACAGTGATGGAGGGGTACCGTCCCTATAGTCTTAGACAGTGATGGAGGGGTACCGTCCCTATAGTTTTAGACAGTGATGGAGGGGTACCGTCCCTATAGTTTTAGACCGTGATGGAGGGGTACCGTCCCTATAGTCTTAGACAGTGATGGAGGGGTACCGTCCCTATAGTTTTAGACAGTGATGGAGGGGTACCGTCCCTATAGTTTTAGACAGTGATGGAGGGGTACCATCCCTATAGTTTTAGACAGTGATGGAGGGGTACCGTCCCTATAGTTTTAGACAGTGATGGAGGGGTACCGTCCCTATAGTTTTAGACAGTGATGGAGGGGTACCGTCCCTATAGCTTTAGACAGTGATGGAGGGGTACCGTCCCTATAGTCTTAGACAGTGATGGAGGGGTACCGTCCCTATAGTTTTAGACAGTGATGGAGGGGTACCGTCCCTATAGTTTTAGACAGTGATGGAGGGGTACCGTCCCTATAGTCTTAGACAGTGATGGAGGGGTACCGTCCCTATAGTCTTAGACAGTGATGGAGGGGTACCGTCCCTATAGTTTTAGACAGTGATGGAGGGGTACCGTCCCTATAGTTTTAGACAGTGATGGAGGGGTACCGTCCCTATAGTTATAGACAGTGATGGAGGGGTACCGTCCCTATAGCTTTAGACAGTGATGGAGGGGTACCGTCCCTATAGTTTTAGACAGTGATGGAGGGGTACCGTCCCTATAGTTTTAGACAGTGATGGAGGGGTACCATCCCTATAGTTTTAGACAGTGATGGAGGGGTACCGTCCCTATAGTTTTAGACAGTGATGGAGGGGTACCGTCCCTATAGTTTTAGACAGTGATGGAGGGGTACCGTCCCTATAGTTTTAGACAGTGATGGAGGGGTACCGTCCCTATAGTTTTAGACAGTGATGGAGGGGTACCGTCCCTATAGCTTTAGACAGTGATGGAGGGGTACCGTCCCTATAGTCTTAGACAGTGATGGAGGGGTACCGTCCCTATAGTTTTAGACAGTGATGGAGGGGTACCGTCCCTATAGTTTTAGACTGTGATGGAGGGGTACCGTCCCTATAGTCTTAGACAGTGATGGTGGGGTACCGTCCCTATAGTTTTAGACAGTGATGGAGGGGTACCATCCCTATAGTTTTAGACAGTGATGGAGGGGTACCGTCCCTATAGTTTTAGACAGTGATGGAGGGGTACCATCCCTATAGTTTTAGACAGTGATGGAGGGGTACCATCCCTATAGTTTTAGACAGTGATGGAGGGGTACCGTCCCTATAGTTTTAGACAGTGATGGAGGGGTACCGTCCCTATAGTTTTAGACAGTGATGGAGGGGTACCATCCCTATAGTTTTAGACAGTGATGGAGGGGTACCATCCCTATAGTTTTAGACAGTGATGGAGGGGTACCGTCCCTATAGTTACTTGCGCAAGCAGAGCGCGCAAGTAATGTGATCGGCCTGGTCCATTTGTCGTGACAGCCGTTCCGCCATTTCAGGACCCCCCCAGAAAAACATCAAATCTGTGCCCGTATTGCTGGACCAATGATGACGAAATGACCATATTTCTTACGTCATCATTTAGAGCTAGTCATACACGTATTTCTTACGTCATCATTTAGAGCTAGTCATACACGTATGTGTATGACTAGCTCTAAATGACGGCTGTCACGGTTTTTGGACCAAAGTGACCACAGAATACCGCTAATCAACTTACAACTACACACTTTATACAGTATAGAGTATAGAGTATATATGTATACATATATAGTATATGCCTATATACTATATATACTATATATATTTCTTACGTCATCATTTAGAGCTAGTCATACGTATACTATATACATAATCAATAAAAAATAATTTACCAAATTGTGCCTGATCTGCTGGGACCAGAGTACGTGGTGTGTATGTAAGAAATATGGTCATTTCGTCATCATTGGTCCAGCAATACGGGCACAGATTTGATGTATGACTAGCTCTAAATGATGACGTAAGAAATACGTGTATGACTAGCTCTAAATGATGACGTAAGAAATATGGTCATTTCGTCATCATTGATCCAGCAATACGGACACAGATTTGATGTTTTTCTGCGTAAGCCTCAAATGTGTGTGTATGTGTATGACTAGCTCTAAATGATGACGTAAGAAATACGTGTATGACTAGCTCTAAATGATGACGTAAGAAATATGGTCATTTCGTCATCATTGGTCCAGCAATACGGGCACAGATTTGATGTTTTTCTGGGGGGGTCCTGAAATGGCGGAACGGCTGTCACGGTTTTTGGACCAAAGTGACCACAGAATACCGCTAATCAACTTACAACTACACACTTTATACAGTATACTATATATATACTATATATATTTCTTACGTCATCATTTAGAGCTAGTCATACGTATACTATATACATAATCAATAAAACAATAATTTACCAAATTGTGCCTGATCTGCTGGGACTAGAGTACGTGGTGTGTATGTAAGAAATATGGTCATTTCGTCATCATTGGTCCAGCAATATGGGTACAGATTTGATGTATGACTAGCTCTAAATGATGACGTAAGAAATACGTGTATGACTAGCTCTAAATGATGACGTAAGAAATATGGTCATTTCGTCATCATTGATCCAGCAATACGGGCACAGATTTGATGTTTTTCTGCGTAAGCCTCAAATGGCAGAACAGCTGTCACGGTTTTTGGACCAAAGTGACCACAGAATACCGCTAATCAACTACACACTTTATACAGTATAGAGTATGGAGTATATATGTATACATATATAGTATGCCTATATACTATATATATTTCTTACGTCATCATTTAGAGCTAGTCATACACATACACAGAAAATTACAGAAAAAGTATACTGTATAACATATTTTAATTCAGTTTATATACCTTTTTTTTCAACACATATAAATGATTTATTTGTCTCTGAAAAACAAAAAAGGGATCCAGAATATATCTACAACAATAAAACAGTATTTCTTATATAGATAGAAACTAGAATCATACTTAATACTAAATGTTTACATGTATAGTAGGTAGCAAATAATTACATCTAAACATTAATCATTTCAAACGTTCGTTCACAGAGATACTGAGATTTGACAGTTTACAGCGGGCGAAAACATTACATGCGCGCTCTGCTTGCGCACTAGTTGGCCATTTATGGCCTACTAGTGTGCAACAAGCAAGTATGCACTCGACAGAGTGCAGTTCTAGTTTTAGACTGTGATGGAGGCGTACCGTCCCTATAGTCTTAGACAGTGATGGAGGGGTACCGTCTCAAGTGAACTTGAGCCACGAGAGACGCCACAGAGTGAGCTAAAGCGAGCGAGTTGCCGTGTCTAACGTTGCGAAGTTAGCTTGAGCCGACTCGGCCCCGTTCAAGTTGCGACCCGATAGGCACAGAGTAGTAAATCCTCAATGAACATAGCGGAGCGCTCCCTACCCCACTGAGGGCACGTCTCACCCAATCACAAGCCGCGGAGCTCCTTCCAGCCCCTCCCTTCGTGGGGCAGAAAACGCAGTCGCTTCCAAAACAAT
The DNA here is from genome assembly GCF_964188405.1 of Protomyctophum parallelum. NCBI lineage: Eukaryota > Metazoa > Chordata > Actinopteri > Myctophiformes > Myctophidae > Protomyctophum > Protomyctophum parallelum. The sequence goes on from NC_139718.1 coordinate 14,756,007, forward strand.
GGGACCAACCCATTTTTAATGCCCTAGAAGGTCTAACATTTTTCAAAAGAACTTTAGAAAATAAATTCATGCAGTATTTTGGTACGTGTGGGTCCTCGCCATATACAGATAATTTACATTTTGGGACTCGGGTTTCAAAACGTCTGGGAATCCCTGTGCTGCACTATAAAATGATAAAGTCTGTGAATTCCTGTGCTGCACTATAAAATGATAAAGTCTGTGAATTCCTGTGCTGCACTATAAAATGATAAAGTCTGTGAATCCCTGTGCTGCACTATAAAATGATAAAGTCTGTGAATCCCTGTACTGCACTATAAAATTATATTTTATTCTATTTGCTGAGATATTGATTCTCTGAAACCTGGGCCTGCGTTCACCCTGAGGTACCTTCCCTTTCATCCCCCAGGCTGAAAGGAGTTATATTTTGTTTGGCACTCTAGCCCTTCTAGTCTACTCTAGCTGCCCCTGCCAATTTGCTGCAGCAAAGAAGAAAACAAAATTAAACAAAACTTTTGAGAATTTTAGCTTTAATTAAAGGACCTGCATTTCTATAGCTGCCTTCAGCCAAAGCGTTTTATATCCACACGTCGACCGTGACATGAAGGCAACCGTGCAAGGTACAAACCTGTCCACCGACGGGAGCATTATGCTTAGGCCGGGGTTCAGTGGTTCAGTTTGGGGATTGAACCATGAACCCGCTGGTTCCCAAGCGGCCACTCTTGCCAAATAGAAAATAAACCGTCTCTAGTACTGAATCCATACCTTTCGGGGAAACCCATGTTAGCCTCATGAATAACACAGTGACTGTCTGCCCAACATTTAGCCTAATGTATGCTTCTGTCATCATAGCTGATCTACAAGCTCGCATCACGGTGCGATGTACTGTGAGCTTCTATGTCGGCTATTTTCCGACATAGTACACCGTCGTACCACAGAGTATAAATTCAGCATAAGCCTACAGAAAGTCAAAACGGCATCTACCGCATACGTACAGTACGTCACTGAGGCACTGGAATGGCCAATGAGGTAATTAAGCATTTAGCACACATGACAGAGTAGCAATGGGACAAGTCCCATGTCCCTCTGTGATGCAACTTTAATGTCGGATTGACGGGATGTATCGTGATTGAGCTGCTTATGTTGTTGTGGTTCTACGGCTGACATCCAACACGGTAACTCCTCCCCAGACACTCTTATGTCAATTACTGTACATAGCCTCAAGACACACCAGCGTATCCACACAGGGGAGAGGCCTTTCGTCTGTAAGCACTGTGACAAGAGCTTCAATCAGTTAGGCAATCTCAAGAGCCACCAGCGTATCCACACTGGAGAAAAAACTTTTCTGTTGTAAACGGTGTGACAAGATTGATCAGAACGTCAATGTTAGCGGCTCATTACTGAATCGTCTCTACCTCGCAGTTACAATATCCTCGCGGTTCTGATGACTTTTAAAGTTATGATGCTCACATTAGCTATACGGTGATTTTGCTTCCTGATTTTTTGGGGGGAATTGAAAGTGAAGGTTTTCCTAAAATACCCATGTGTCCGGGTGGCGACAAACTGACTAGTGCCGGAGTCTTTGGTGGTTTCTGAAAGGCTGAATCTCATCCCATGGTGGTCCGTGGCTCAAACACAGAATAATAATGATGTGCCTTGATATCATGCTTGATATGAAAAGGGTTGAAAACTTTCATTCTTTATTTCTGTTTTGAGCGGTGCCTAACTGCTCCAACGGCTGGCTTGCGTGTGTATGTATGTCCTTCTGTTCAGAGGATGAACAGCTGCAATACCGCTGGCAGCCAGCTAGAGGTGTTTTTGAGCAGCCTGCACCGCTCAGTTCACACAAGTGTGATTTTTTTATCCACCTGGCCCCCCCCTTCCTTTTCTTTCCTTTTGTGGAAACAATCAAAAATATAGCTGCAAGCAGTTATAAGATGGGGTCAATCATTATTGCCCAAATATGGAGGGGCGGTGGCCTGCATGCGCACATCGGTGTAGTCAGGCATATGCACGGCAACCGGTTGTGTTGTGAGTGAGGTCAGATTAGAACTCTGCTCAGTATTATAATTATTCAAACTAAATAAATCAATTCCACTTCATTCCACAGAGACCAGGACCTACCCCCTTTTAGCCGGCTTTACTCAGTTCTGTGAGAGAAGCAGATAGAGAACATATTAAAGGGAGTCAAAGAGAGGATAAATAAAGTGACCATAAGGAGTCAGAAGAGAGGATAATAGGGAGACAGAGAGAGAAGATTGTCCATTCCCCGACAGAACCTACAACGCCATCACAGTCCATGTATAGATGATGAACCACCACTCCAGGAAGGAGTCTCAATCTTCCCAGGCTAAGGTCCACCGTTCTGGTTGTACATACAGATCGAGCCACGGCGACCTCTACTGCCAAATGCCCAGAAAGGGACCGATCCCCTCAGAATCCTGTCAGCAAATCACCAGCATTGTAATAACCAGCCAGGAAAAAGGAGACGGAGACGAACCAAGATTGTACAGTCATCAACTGTTTACCAAGACTTTGACTCCACCAGGAGAAGTAAAGACACGTCATATGACCTATACAGGAATGAACACTCACGTCTGTAAACAGTGTGAGAAGAGTTTTAGTGAGACGGGTGACCTCAGGACACACCAGCGTGTCCACACTGGAGAAAAACCCTTCTGTTGTAAACAGTGTGAGAAGAGTTTTAGTAAGTTAGGTAACCTGAAGGCACACCAGCGTATCCACACTGGAGAAAAACCCTTCTGTTGTAAACATTGTGACAAGAGTTTCAGTCAGATAGGTAACCTGAAGGCACACCAGCGTATCCACACTGGAGAAAAACCCTTCTGTTGTAAACAGTGTGACAAGAGTTTCTCTGTGTTACATAGCCTTAAGACACACCAGCGTATTCACACAGGGGAGAGGCCTTTCGTCTGTAAGCACTGTGACAAGAGCTTCAATACGTTAGGCAATCTCAAGAGCCACCAGCGTATCCACACTGGAGAAAAACCCTTCTGTTGTAAACAGTGTGACAAGAGTTTCTCTGTGTTACATAGCCTCAAGACACACCAGCGTATCCACACAGGGGAGAGGCCTTTCGTCTGTAAGCACTGTGACAAGAGCTTCAATCAGTTATGCAATCTCAAGAGCCACCAGCGTATCCACACTGGAGAAAAAACCTTTCTGTTGTAAACAGTGTGACAAGATTGATCAGAACGTCGATGTTAGCGGCTCATTACTGAATCGTCTCTACCTCGCGGTTACAATATCCTCGCGGTTCTGATGACTTTTAAAGTTATGATGCTCACAGTAGCTATACGGTGATTTTGCTTCCTGATTTTTTTGGGGGAATTGAAAGTGAAGGTTTTCCTAAAATACCCATGCGTCCGGGCGGCGACAAACTGACTAGTGCCGGAGTCTTTGGTGGTTTCTGAAAGGCTGAATCTCATCCCATGGTGGTCCGTGGCTCAAACACAGAATAATAATGATGTGCCTTGATATCATGCTTGATATGAAAAGGGTTGAAAACTTTCATTCTTTATTTCTGTTTTGAGCGGTGCCTAACTGCTCCAACGGCTGGCTTGCATGTGTATGTATGTCCTTCTGTTTAGAGCATGAACGGCTGCAATACCGCTGGCAGCCAGCCAGAGGTGTTTTTGAGCAGCCTGCACCGCTCAGTTCACACAAGTGTGATTTTTTTTATCCACCTGCCCCCCCCCCCCCCCCCCGTCTTCTTTCCTTTCCTTTTGTGGAAACGATAAAAAATATAGCTGCAAGCAGTTATAAGAGAGGGTCAAGCCCAAAAATAAAAAAAGATATACGCAAAATAGAAATAAAGATATCATATTGATGACGTCATTATTGCCCAAATATGGAGGGGCGGTGGCCTGCAATGCGCACATCGGTGTAGTCAGGCATATGCACGGCAACCGGTTGTGTTGTGAGTGAGGTCAGATCAGAACTGTGCTCAGTATTATAATTATTCAAACTAAAATAAATCAATTCCACTTCATTCCACAGAGACCAGGACCTACCCCCTTTTAGCCGGCTTTACTCAGTTCTGTGAGAGAAGCAGATAGAGAACATATTAAAGGGAGTCAAAGAGAGGATAAATAAAGTGACCATGAGGAGTCAGAAGAGAGGATAATAGGGAGACAGAGAGAGAAGATTGTCCATTCCCCGACAGAACCTACAACGCCATCACAGTCCATGTATAGATGATGAACCACCACTCCAGGAAGGAATCTCAATCTTCCCAGGCTAATAAGGTCCACCGTTCTGGTTGTACATACAGATCGAGCCACGGCGACCTCTACTGCCAAATGCCCAGAAAGGGACCGATCCCCTCAGAATCCTGTCAGCAAATCACCAGCATTGTAATAACCAGCCAGGAAAAAGGAGACGGAGACGAACCTAGATTGTACAGTCATCAACTGTTTACAGAGACTTTGACTCCACCAGGAGAAGTAAAGACACGTCATATGACCTATACAGGAATGAACACTCACGTCTGTAAACAGTGTGAGAAGAGTTTTAGTGAGACGGGTGACCTCAGGACACACCAGCGTGTCCACACTGGAGAAAAGCCCTTCTGTTGTAAACAGTGTGAGAAGAGTTTTAGTAAGTTAGGTAACCTGAAGGCACACCAGCGTATCCACACTGGAGAAAAACCCTTCTGTTGTAAACAGTGTGACAAGAGTTTCAGTCAGATAGGTAACCTGAAGGCACACCAGCGTATCCACACTGAAGAAAAACCCTTCTGTTGTAAACAGTGTGGAAAGAGTTTCACTGTGTTACATAGCCTTAAGACACACCAGCGTATTCACACAGGGGAGAGGCCTTTCGTCTGTAAGCACTGTGACAAGAGCTTCAATACGTTAGGCAATCTCAAGAGCCACCAGCGTATCCACACTGGAGAAAAACCCTTCTGTTGTAAACAGTGTGGAAAGAGTTTCTCTGTGTTAGATAGCCTCAAGACACACCAGCGTATCCACACTGGAGAAAAACCCTTCTGTTGTAAACACTGTGGAAAGAGTTTCACTGTGTTACATAGCCTTAAGACACACCAGCGTATCCACACAGGGGAGAGGCCTTTCGTCTGTAAGCACTGTGACAAGAGCTTCAATCAGTTAGGCCATCTCAAGAGCCACCAGCGTATCCACACTGGAGAAAAACCCTTCTGTTGTAAACAGTGTGGAGAGAGTTTTACTGTGTTACATAGCCTTAAGACACTTTGATTGATTGATTGAAATATTTATTAACAGTTTGTAGAATTTACAGTACATTTTAAGCACAAACTCAATACAAAGACTGTCAACTGTGAGTGGACGACCCAATTAAGCATTACACTTGTTTACAACAGGGTCCACATTGTTCAATTCATCAAAACATTTAAAGACATACAGACATTTAGAGACATACAAATAGACATTTCTATGTAGCTAAAGTACAGAACAGGAATTCATCATATGGGAAGCAAAAAAGGGAAAAGATACAATATACAGTGAGGGAAAATGGAGGGGGGGTGTAAAAACAGTGTATAACCCAAAAACGTAAATCTTGGGTAAAATGTGTTTTTGGCAACACAAAGTCTTTCTCAAATGTCAAATGCATATACTTAACATCTGAAACAAGTATTGGTGCCTTTAGTTTACTCATATGTGAATTTAGATTATGAAATGTAGCATATTTGTTAAAGAATATGCTTCAACTTAAGTGTTTGCCACATAGTACAATGAATCCTACACAGTAAATTGTGCCAAAAGCTTATGTTTCATACATAGAAAATGTCTCAACCTACTGTGTAATGAAAGGTAGAAATGAAAATCAGGGCACCTTGGACCAAAATGGCAGAAAATCTATCCAAATGTTACCACGCCCCCTAAATTGGAATAATGCAAAAACAATGGACAAGATTAAAAATTAAAGTACTAGAGGTCAGAATTAATAACATATGGTATGAAACATTTATTTATTTACAAGTTCCGCAAAGTGTCACAGCATCTGTCATTTGTACATCCAACCCCCCCCCCCCCCCCAAGGAAATATATGAAAATACAAAATAGCATACAAATGCATCACAATAAAACCTTCTGTTGGCTGTGTAAGTAGTCTGTGCTGTTTGCATTTATGCATTGCATTTAAATGGATGAAGGCAGTGTGGCAATTCTTTAACATCTTAATAATTGTTGAACAAAACAAGTAGTAGGCCATGGTAACATGTTGGGTTACTCATCCCTATCACTTTCGTGATAGGGATTCGTGATTTTGTGTGCTCTGTAGTTTGTCCAGATGTTTGTTCATTGTCACTTTCAGCTTGGCTTTCAGCTTGGCTTACCTCGGTTGACTCAGTTGTTGTCGTGTCTGATGGATAGCCTGTCTAACAGTGTATCTGCTGATAATGTTTCAACAAAAACCAGTTCGGAGATGTTGCAGCTGGGGGAAATCACGGGCCAACCGCCTTTTCAGTTTATCCTGCCTGCAAAATGAAAATATAGAAAAAGACGACCACAAATGTATAAATAAAGGGATTTTTTCACAATGAGATACAAATTAATTTAAACATACTGTCATAGCCTTTCTTGTGAGCGAATAAATCTTTTTGAAACTTTTCAGTATGAAAGAGGTTCTTTTTTGTTTACTGAACTGTCAAGGACACAGTTACCTGTAGTCTGAAGCATCAATATCCTCATTCTTCTTAACAATGTCTATGAACTTCTTCCTTAGTTGGTTCATTTTCAGGATTTCTTGTTTATCGATAATCTTTTGACGGATGACTCGTTCGCAGAATATGTTGTAGCTGGCAGCAAAGGGTTGTTCATTTCTGAAACACACACACACACACACACACACACACACACACACACACACACACACACACACACACACACACACACACACACACACACACACACACAGACAAAAAAATACTTAACATGTGCAAAGGTGTCTGCTGTCAACATTGTATCTAAAGACAGCCAAAATACAGAGTACAGTACCATGACCTCGTGTTGTCTGGACACTGTGTGCATGTGCATGTGACGTGCGTGGAGCACAAAAGCTGTGTGAGCGATTGTGTAGTGACGGAGATAAGTACCAGTTCTTCTGACAACTAGTGTAAGGAGTCTCTGAGGGAGCCGATCAAAGATACAAAAGCCGATTCAAGATACAAAAAGTTTCTTACACTTACACAAGAACGCAACTTCAAAATATCATTGGCCAGAGCTGAAAGAGGATCCGCATAATCACTGTCTAATGAGCGGTGTTACATTTCTCGCCTACCCTTGAGTGTCTGTCGCCAATGTCCTTGTTTAGGCAAGCGTGTTGACATAGGCCTGTGTGTTGGTGTGCATACTAACTATTACTAAGGCAGGCAGATGGGACATTGTGGACAATATGTGAAGACTCCCTATCAGGTTGTCCAGTCGTGCAGGTCCCTCTGATTTATTGGCCACAAAGAAGGGTGTCAAGGCTCCAGATGAGCTAAGGGCCAGTGTGGCAGTGAAATCTTATCAGCGACAGCCGATAAGAACAATTCCCACTATGTCAAGGAAAGAAACACCTTTTCAGAGGGGGGCTCATCTGAGAAGGCCGTTCAATATTAATTACTCGAACTCGTTCTGTCTGTCTGTCTGTCTGTCTGTCTGTCTGCCATCCTGCTGTCATGACGGACCTTATATATAACTATGTGATGGAGTCGTTGACATGGAGCTTCCCGTGTCCGTATATTACTCTTATTCAGCCCACCTGCTGTATCCTCTCCCATCTGTCTCTCTCATTCTGAGGTGAGACATTAAGAAAGCCTCAAGGATCTGCATTGGTCCTACAAACCAAAGGGATTATGATAAATCATTCTCTGTGGACCGTTTCTCTGTGGACCTCAAATGACTGCCAATATGCAATATGCAATACTGCATTTATTCCCAATTTATTCTTCTTGTATTAAGCCACTAAAAGCGGGAAAGCATCCATGTCATTTTAGATTTTGGAAGTATTTCAGAAAAAAACTCTTAGGATTTAGAATAGCGGTTTAAAAACAGCAGATCTACAAGCTCACAGTGTGTTACTTCGTGCAGCGCTGTGTGCTTATGCTGTACATCTGCTATTTTTAACATTCTGGATTATTTTGATCTCTTCTGGGGCTGTGTGGCACAACACCTTTTCAGGTGGGACGTTTGCGTCCAACTATAGGTACATCTGGGTGGTCCTTGGCACGAAAAACGACTGATTTAGAAGGCATCTTGTATAAATCACCCTCTGGTCTTAATGGGTTAACGTAGTGACAGCTGGGTCCATGAGTTCTCAAACGTTCCAACGCCATGATTATCCTTGGTGAGATTAGTTCCCGTGTCTGTCCCTGGGACATTTTCTTTTTTTCCTATTCCATTTTGACTGTGTCATGTTCAACCTTGATGGAAAGGCCCGTTTTTAATGTGTGAAATCCTCCAAGGCGCTGTGCATTTCAGTGACTCACGCCGCAGGTGAGTCACTGCACACATCCCATTGTGGCTGTCTAATGTCTATATACCGTAAGCCCTTTCACGGTGCTTGTGAATGAACAGTGGTGGAAAGTAACATTTACTAATAAGTGAAGTGCTCTACTTAACTACAATTTGGAGGTATTTGGACTTGGAGTATTTCTATTTACTTGGCTTTTGATTATTATTACGAAAAGTACATTAACCACTTCAGCCCTACTGTATATACATTTCGACCATTTGAAAATAGCCGATTAACGGCTATTTTCAAAATATCTTTATACATTTGAAATCTTGAAATGGGACATTCTGCATCATGAGTACTTTGTACATTTGCGTAGATTTCCGGGACTTTTACTTGTAAAGGAGTAGTTCTACATTGCCGTATTGATACTTTTACTTAAGTAAAAGAATGTGAGTGCTTTTTCCACCACTGTGAATGCTGCAGCAGGGGATGTTTTGCAATCATGGGCTCCTCTCTGCTCTAGTTCTCCACTGATTGCTATGGTCCATTTTGCAGGAAAGGCTGTACTTCAAATGCCTATAGGAGAATGGAAAACACAGTTTTCCTGTGGTTTTATACTTTTTTCAACACACTTTCATGAGAGCTATAGCTAAATTGTTCTGCTTATAATTTCATAAATTTTTCCCCCCAACAAAACACTCAAAATCCTTGTTTGGTTTCAGAGTTAATGAGCTGTAATTGGTCCTCTGAGTGATGTTGGTGCATGCTGTTTTAAATGAGAGGCCGTAAAAATGACCCAATTTTAAATTACGATTTTATTATTCGTAATGGTTGGATGGATATTGGTCCTGTAGTGAGTTGTGAACCCTGGAAAACATAATTTACAAGCACAGTGTGTGAGTAAAGATATTATATCCTACTGTGATCACTCCAAAGAGAACAGAGTGGTAAGACGTAATTTGAACTGAGAGAGAGAGAGAGAGAGAGAGAGGGTACACATTTGTACACTGAATTAAAGACCCATTTGGTTCAACTATGATTTAGCTGGGGACCCCCTGGAACTCCCTCAAGGACCCCACTTTCAGATCTGATGTAGGCCTATAGCAGAAGTTCTCAAACTGTTCTGATGTCTGACCCTGGGTACCCCATCAGTACCCTGTTATCCTACTACTGTACTACAGTTTGCAAGAGACATCCATCTATATATCATCTCTGTCGGCTGGAAACCTCATACAGTACAGTATGTCCAAAACTTTTACATTTCAGGATTCAAATAAAAAAATAGAGTAGCAGATCGATAACCTAGGCATACTGTAATACGTTGTTGCGTCGCTTCACACACGCCACATTTAAAGGTTGTAGCTTGCTAATTTTTATACTTTTGTTTGAGTGTGATCAAGTTGGGCATTCATTTATGAGAAAGCTCAAACAAATGTGGAGATAAGAGGTCGGGCGGTTCTGCCCGACCGCAATGATATATCATGCTATGAAGAGCGCCTCCCGCATAGATTTATTTTAAACTGTTCATTTTATTTAGTACAGTTCTGATAAATTATGTTCAAAATAAAAGAGTGCAATAGCAAATACAGCAAGTAGGCCATTGCTTTCTATTCAATATTGTGCTATCAAGTTATCAAGTTGATGACAGCCTTTAATTCGTAATGGTGGATCTACTAACAGTATACTGTAGCTGCTGTAGCGAGTTTTGGTTTCATAATTATGATTTGTTGAATTGTCACTGTATCTGTCCTGTATCTGTCATTTCAAGTTAAAATCTCTCCATCTCATACACAAGGTTTTGACCTTTAATGTCCAAAGGACAATATTTCACTGCAATTTGCCAAAAGCACAACCCAGTTTTCCATTTGTGCTTCAGCATGCTTGAGGTCATTCTGTAGGTCTAACCACTTGCTATGTTATCCTTCGTTGTACGATGGTGTTATGTAGTGAAAATATCTCACAAAAAGCCCACAATGCGGAACAATGCAAATATACAGTATCTATTTGTGAAATGATTGGGGGGAGGGGGGGGATCTTAAAAAAAATCTTAAACCGTCAAACAATGAAGTTCAAAACCCTCTACACCAAACCTCTTTGCCGAAAAGAGCTGATCTACAAGCTTGAAGAGCTGATCTACAAGCTTGAAAAGAGCTGATCTACAAAGATTTGTCTGCCGGTCTGTAGTATCTCTAGCGTCCCCCTGACCTGTTGAAGACGCCTGCTTGCAAGGTGTGCATGTATATAAGAGGGGGGGTGAAGTGGAACTGTCAGCCTTCACAGTTGAACGCTGGCATTTTGAATCGACCGCTCCGACATAAAATAGTGATGGAAGGCAGCCAGCAGTGCACAGCAGTGTGTGGACAACGATAAGTCTCTGTATACCAGATCAATTAATCCACGTTGGTGTGTGGCACAAAAAGTTTCAAAGTCAAAAGGATATAGTACTGTTTGCGGTGACATCTCAAGGCTGGAGAACTATATGCCTAATTTTTTTTTTTTTTTTTTTTTTTTTTTTTTTGCGGCTTACGCCTTTATTGATTTTTTAAGGGATAGAAAGTAGGCTGACAGGAAACGGGAGAGAGATGGGGGGATGACATGCGGTAAAGGCCGTGTCGGGTCCGGGAGTCGAACCCGCGGCACACCGCGACTGGATCACCAGTCCGGTGCCCAGACCGTTACGCTACGGCCTGGGCCAACTATATGCCTAATTGATACCCCGTGGTGCAGGTGGTGGTGTTAAATCAGTTCTTGTCAGCAAGTGACACAGTCATACCATGGAGTGCTGATTAAGCTCTGCACCAGCTGGTTCCCAAACCTTTTAACTCGAGTAGAAAGTTTGCCACTAACCAGACTAGTGAAAACTGAAAATAACAGATCATACCTCTTAAAACATTTGTCTTCTAAATAAAATGTATGGATTTTTCTTTCATTTATTCGAATTACTTAGAAAGGAATCATTGAATTAATTTTTAGTTCATGAAATATATATTATTTAATTATGATAATTTGGAATGTATGTGAGTTTTGTTGTTTGGAAAATAAAAACAAAGTGATGCAGGAAAAAAATAAAATAAGGGACCCGTAAAAATGTGTCTGTGACCCAGTGTGGAAACCAGTGCTCTTATCTACACTACCTGAGCCAGTGAGCTGAGTTTGGAATTCTTAATCCCCCTCCCCAATAAGTAAGTAGGTTATTGTAGTGCCCGGGGGAGTTGGATGTGTCTTCTTCGCAGAATGAAACTCTCCTGTGCTACGTGGAGCTAAAACCCCTCCAAAAAACTACCTTTTTTAGACTTATGGTAGCATATTTCACCAAGGTCAGTGCCTCAATCACCAATTTATTTTGTTTAGACAAGTTGGCCTAGTTGGTTGGCTAAGTTGACCTTCATCAGAGCATGCTAATGCTACAATGAAAGACAACTAGGCCAAAGAAATCTGGCCAAAATAAATTGGTGAAATTGTGGCACTGTCCTTGTTGTTTTTGTTGTCATTCCACGATGCATGCATTGTGCATATAAATATATGAATTACTGCTCAAGTGTACTCGCAGTCTCACACAGAGGGTAGCAGTATGTACAGTGTCCAGCTCTATGCTGCTCTTGCCTGGACTCAGTTGAGCCCGATGTACAAGTTCACAATGTGTCGTAGATGTAAATGCACCCATGTGACATCAAGTGGCACTTGACAAGTGCCATTCATAGCATTCTTGTGTAGATGCCAGGGCCTTCTTTCTGGCTGTACTGTCCGTGACCGTCCATGTCTCAGTCACAACACACTAACACAGTACTGACTCTTTTTCTTTTTTTTTTACAGGGGACTCCCTCTTTCCCAAGTGTTTGTTTCGCAGGTCAGGTGGGTGTGGTTAGGATTAGGCATTTCTGTGAGGTTAAGGTTAGGTTTTAGGCATAGTTTATTTTTTATTTTTTTACTGAGGTTAGGGTTAGGTTTAGGCATATAACCATGCCCACCTGGGCAAAACACCTGGGAAAGAGTCCCTTTTTTACACACACCATACTCTCTGCTCTGTCCGAGATTAGGGAAATGTCATCTGCGTAGTCAAGGTCAGTCATTGTGATGGGCTGTATACTTGCTTAGTCTGCCTTGGGACCAACGTGAATAACAGTATCTCGTCCCTGCTACTGATTGCGAGTCTCAGAGCATGGTCGATCGGAACAGGAAGGGGGCCAGTGTATCACCCTATTGGACGGCCACGAGAATCTCACCATTGTCAGTCAGAAACTTGGCTCGAGTCCAGCTTTTGCTGCTTGCCTAGCTCTATCATCTGCACCATCTTCTCAGTAACACCATAGACCTGGAGAATGGATGGAGCGTAAATAAACCATGGCTCGCTCGCACGCACGCAAGCGAGCGAGCCACCATCCACAATTCCTGAGCAGAAGCAGATTTTGCTATGTTTCAACTGGTTCAAATTAAACGGGTCCTGACTGAGCCACCAGGCATTTGATTAAATTTATTTTAAAATTATTCATCATTATTATTGTTTTACTTTTTTGCACAGACTGCTTCGAGCGACACCTGGCAAAGCAAAGCGCAAACTACATGCTGGTGAGTTTTGTTTCATTTGTGTATCTCACCTTTCAACGTCAGGGTCTATCTAACAGCTTGGCTAATCAGTCACCCTTAAATACCTCCAGGTGATGTTCCAATTATGTTATGTTATTACATTATTATCATTTAATTTCAATGACATATTTCATTTCAATGACAAATAGATCTAATGACAAACAAATTACTCAAATAAATCAAAAAGCACCCAGAGTGACCAGCATCAAGTGAACAATAAAATAATTGTTCTGAAAACATGAAGGAAAATCGAAGGGAAAAATAAATACCGGTAACCTCATCAACCTCATCGTTTAGGCCAGGAAACATTGTGGTTTTTAGAGTTACTATCCAAATGGCGAGAGGTTTTTTGAGTCTATCGCCGCCTCTGATGTCACTGATAGCTTCTGTGGCTTTCAGAGAGAAGGGGCTACCGTGCCCTTTTTCATGATAATGGACAGCTATCGGGTAGTTGGGATTATTGGTACGAATTGCCGTTTTGTGTTCTCCCAATCCGCCCTTAAATCTATGTTTTGTTCTCCCCATGTAGAAACACCCACAGGGACATTCAAGGCGATAAACCAAAGTGATTGATTTTATATGTGTGATTGGTGAACACATCAATAAATGTATTTGTTTTAGGAAAGTTGGCACAATGAGTGCAATGGCCACAGGGAAAGTTACCCCGTGGTGCAGGTGGTGGTGTTAAAGTTAGTTCTGGAGCCAGGAAGAGTTTGGTGGCAAGTGACTGCACATTAGTCTATTCTATTCTATCTGTAGGGTAGGTGCCCTCCTATTGACAAAGGTGGGTAGTGCAGGGAAAAGCTCTTTCATGGCTGGGTCACTATGTAACTAGCCTCGGAAACCCAGGCGTTTTTATTTCCAGGGAGAAAAAAAAGTCCACTTCAATTCGGCATAGAGTAGCACAAACGTCGATCACTCTCTGATTTCTGATCGTCTGCACCTTTGTTAAATTGACGCACACACGCGCACACACACACACACACACACACACACACACACACACACACACTCCTCTCTCTCTGTCGCTCTAATTAATTAGTCTCATGTCGCGCAGCTGCGTCTAGATTTTCCCGGCGGATCCTGCCGGGAGCTGCCTATGCCATAGAAAGCATAGGTGGACCCCAGGCTACTATGTAACAGACTCCATTTACGCTTAATAATATCACGGATCTGAGCTGACACATACTGAGTGTACAGCATTTGATTTTCAAAGTGGGAATCAACCGAGCATCATCTGTTTAAATTTATTCAGCTTTCCAGGCACCACTAGATTGGACTGGATTCTCGCTATGGCTTTCTTCCACCGGCAATGGTCCATGGCCACCTCATGCCTGGTCGATGCCGAGTGCTTTTATGTCAGCCAACACTGTCGTTAATTACAATGTTTTCTGCCCCAACTTGAAATTAGATGACGATCAAGTCACAGCTAGCCTCGGTACCAGGTGTTCGTTAAGTCACAGCTGACCCCAAGTCTCAGCAGTTAATTATTGGTTGAATACACATGGAGCGCTGCAAATTAGAATTATACTCTGAAAAGCATGCAAGTGTTCTAATGCTGCATGTGTGCCATATATGGAATATGTAAAATGTATAGAATATCACGGCTATTCTAGTGGTACGATCGAAGCCGCGTCATCAGACTTCAAATACACAGCCTTTCCTCCTTTCTTTCTTTGCAGTGATTTAACATGAACTCATTTTAGGAATTTGGTATCATCATTACACCTTGTAGCAACTCATATTACATTATGAGTTTTTATTACATTTAACTTATTACATTAAGTGTTGTCCTACACAGCATGGTCCTTGGATTTCTTTGTCAACATTAGTGACACATTATTTTACTATTAACTGCTTTCACTACTTTCTCAGTAGGCTACTCAAAGATTTTGGTTGCTAGGTTGCTACGATGGGAACCATATGCACAAAAAACGAATTTCACCCACTCTTTCACTTTGTAAATCTGTGGAAGACTGGAAGTGACAATAAAGTGGATTCGGATTCTGGACAATATTAATGAAAATAATAACGTGATAATGTACAGTAATACGGTTTTAGATCGACCAGATAAAATTCAGTGGTGTTGATGGAGTTGGTAAGGCAATCAACAGTAGGTCGGGTGCAATTACAGTAGGCTAGTCCACTACGCGAGAGGGAGACTCGGCCACAGATGACACACGTGTAGGACGGTCCCGTCCCGGAGTTGTTGATGATGTTGATTTTTATTCCTCTTTTTGTCTTCGTTGCTTCATGGTGTTGAGCCAGTGTGGTTTCATATGTGTGCAGCCCGCTGCTCAGTGCTCACGCTAGTTTTTAATAATTGTAATGGAATTAAAGTACAATGTTTGGATCCGAGATGTAGCAGAGTAGCAATCAAGTATTGGAAGTACAATACTTAAGTAAATGTACTTATAGTTATACTTTCCACCACTGAATATATCCAAAAATGAATCCAGCGTATCTTCCCAGCAGGATCCATGCACCTCAATTAGCCCACGGCACCAGAGGAAACAGAACCTCATCAATAAACCATGCTGACTTATTTCAGATGCTAATTAAAGATTGAGCAGTGCTTTTCAAACTTTTTGTGCCCAAGATAATACCAATATGCAAGCGAATGCGTAGCGAATTGACCAAATTATTATTTTACCTGACATACCCAAAATAGTGATCCCAGATTCAAAGTGGTTATTCAAGTATAGGCCTATATGTTTAAGTTTCGCTTCTAAGAGTGACCGTGTGTCTGAATTCCAGCAACCACACTTCAAATAGAGTACTACCGTCTGAATACCAGCACTTACACATCAACATTTGTACTGTGTGGATACCAGCCCACCCACTCAAACCGAGTAGTACTGCCTGAATTGTAAACCAGAAAATAGACTTTATAGTTGTATACAGTATATTGTATTATTGTAATAATAATGTGTTTCACGGTGCACCTGTGTGATTCGGTGCAGAATTTTGGAACTACTGCTCTGCAGTCACTCCACCCCTCCCCCCAAAAAGACAAGTCCAGTGTCACGTTTGGAATAATAGCCTGGAGTCAACCTCCATAAATATCAGTGACTGTGTCACTTTTAATATTTACAACAACGTCATGCTTCTGCCAGCTGATATCAGGAGGTCTCAGCTGCACGCGAAACCGTCCGGGTACATTTTCCGTCAATCAATGCAACTTCTCTCTCTCTTTCTCTGGAAATTGGAGTGTACCGCTATCTATACACAGTCATATCGTCTCTGTCGGGTGGAAACCTCATAACTGTTACTTTTCAGGATTTAAATAAAAACTAAATAGCAATAATAGCAGATCTTACAAGCCAAAAACGTGTGTTTGCTTGGCGTCGCATTTCGAGCTTGCAGTAGATCAGCTGCTTTTGTTTTGATGCTTTTGCGTGACGCAATGTAGCATGATCAAGTAGGGCAGTGGTTTTCAACCCTTTTCATATCAAGGTACATTATTTATTTGACATTTGAGCCACCGACCACCATTTGATGAGATTTTAGCCTCTCAGACCCAATTCATATTTTGTTGTCGTTGGATAAGATATTGTCCACAATTCCATGCTGTATTGATGGTACCATAGGAGAGACAAATTACAAATATTCTACATGCTCTAATTGTTCAGACTTTTCGTAAATTAAGTAATGCAGAAGATTAAGAATAATTGGACACATGAGAGCGTAAAAATCAGTCTGAAGAGTTAAAGAGTCCATTTGGTTACCAACTCTCCATCAGTTGGCTGGGGACCACCTGGAATTAACCCCCTCAAGGACCACTGGTTGAAAACCACTGAAGCAGGGCATTACCTTACAAAGAAAAAATAAATAAATAAAAACACACACCAAAGGTTAAAATATGGAGATAAGAGGTTTCTGCCCAACAGTGACGACACACAGTTATAGTGGCAGTGTAACGGGAGCATGTAAGACATGGTGGCGACAGACAGCGCTCAGTGTCTGTTCAGCAGTCGGATGACCTGGCTATGGAAACGGTCCCTTCAGTCTGTTGTTCATAGTTGTGCATCTGATACTGATACTGCTGTATCGCCTGCCTGGCGGTATACTGTAGCACTGATACCTCTGACTGTATCGCCTGTATAGCACTATGAACAGACTGACTGAGGCTGGTGAGTGTCTAATGATCCCTCTCTCTTTCTCTCTGCTGTGGACTATTTACTACTATTATAAGACCTGCAGGCCGATTCTACAAAATGTCTTCTAAAGTACAACATACAGTATACAGTATAATGTTGCTATATATATCAGAGGTTCTCAAACCTGTCAAGGACCCCATCTGAAAATATTTGGTTCCACGGCACCCCCAGAAGAAAAGATGTCAGTTAAAAATGTCCGTTTAAAAAAAAACGGACATGAATAATATATTCAAAGAAAATGCACACAATGTTAACGTTTTTCAAAAATGGCAGATCTACAAGCTCATAGCACGGCACGAAGTGTCACGCTGTGAGCTTGTAGATCTACTATTTTTGAATAGCCAACCAATGTGCTATGTGTATATAGCAAAAATCTGAAATGACACAGATGCTTCATTTGTCTGTCTTGTTCTCTCGTGCTTGCTCTCTCCCTCTCTCTCTTGTAGTGTATATAATGCTTCAGGTCATCATGATTGAGGATGCTGAAACGGTTTGGTGGCAAAGAAGCATTTTGAGGACACACTTGAAAACAAGCTGCTATACATCTCAGAGGGCTTAATCGCTAATAAAGAATTTACAAGAACAGCATGCCGTATCCCTTACATGCTCCCTGCTTGCACATTCACAGGTTGCTCGCCGCCTCCAATAGCAGTGCTCGCCATAAGACCAGCGGAATTATACATGTGTGAACGACCGCAATTTGCATGCACATCTGTGAAAACCAGCCATATGGCAAGGCTGGTTTGAGGCAATATAGAGCACAACGTGTGCAAATGGAGGAAACAAAGGGACTCATGGGAGATGACACAAAATAAATGTCAGATAGAGGCTTTCTAGACTAGAGGAGCACGGCTATTTCCTGGTGGAACGTACCAAGCTGTCTTTGCTGTCGGGCAGAATTTTTACGTTTATTTTTTTGTTTTCTTTATTTTTTGTTAATCTCTCAGATAGCCAATCTTCAAGCTTTGTAGATCTGGTATTTATTTATCTGTGGAACCGAGGCAAACACGACAACGTCCCCAGTTCACATTTTGGAGGGCCGCGGAGTGAAAAGGTTGGAATTTAACCACTGGAGTTAAAGTCAACTTTAATGTGTGTTGTCAGAGCAGGCCTACTGAGTTCACACACCACAGAGACACAGAGACGCAAACAATCACATTTTGAGTCACGTGTGCGGGCTCCATTCAAGCTGGATGATGGACACACCTGGGGGTCCCCGGACCACCACTTGGCATGAAGGTGTAAAGTCACGTTTGACGGCTGTGTGGCATGATGATGTGACATGGTGTCCACTTGTCACATCCCGGTGCGGCTCCAGTTTTAACAGCACCAGTCGATCTGTGCCCCCCTCGCCATAAGACCCTGGCACAAGGACATGTCTCACCATGGGGCCTGGTGCCAGGCAGTGGCAGAGAAAATACTCAAATGTTTTACTTAAGTTAAAGTATCAATACTGAAATGTAGAAATACTCTGTTACAAGTACAAGTCCGCAATTGTGTGTGAAATGTCTCATTTCAAGTTTTCAAATGTATACAAATCTTTTGAAAATAGCAGATCTACAAGCTCACAATGCATCGCAACGCATTGTGAGCTTGTAGATCTGCTATTTTAAATTGGACCGAAATGTATACAGGGCTGAAGTGTTTACTGTATGTTTTGTAATAATAATCAAAATCTACAAAGTAACTAGTAACTAACATGTTCAAATAAATGTAGTGCAGTAAAAGTACAATATTTTCTTCTGAGATGTAGTGGTGTAGAAGTAAAAGTACTGGAAATTGGAAATACTGGGACATTTGGTATAACGTTTTTTTTATTGGCCTAAAATATTGTGTTAGTGTTAGTTTTGCACAAAATGCCGTCATCACAAATGTGAGGTGGAATGGAATTAGCTTTGAATGGATTCAGAATCATGAAAACCCCGTAGTTTGACACATCACATGCTATATATTGTTAATGGTATGGTCACATATAACCCCCTATAAAATAGATTCTATAACAGTAGAATATCAAAACACACAAAAAACACAACCCATAACTACAGTACCAATATTTACAAGCATCTTTACAGAAAAACAAGCCCAAAGTCGTTTATAATAAGCGGACATCCATGGAACCCCCCCCCCCAACAAGTTCCACAGTTCTCAGGATGTGGGCTGGATTAGTTTATCTCACTCACACATGCAGGGAGGAGTAACATCCCTGTGCCGGTAATGACATTGCTATCTGACAGTGTGCCACGTTTCATGTGTGCTCAAACATTTTCCTGTGAAGGACCCCCAACATTTATATGCATTTGGCCCCCACCCACCATATTTTAAAAAACAATCAAGATTTTAGAAAAGCCAATGTTTAACACAATCGGCTTCCCGGACCCCCACTTTGGGAACCGCTAGTTTATCTCAGCCACACAGGGAGGAAGGACATTGCCAGCAATGACATTACAATCTGATTGTGTGTGCCGCATTGCATTCCTGTAAACATTCAGCTGTGTCACAATGTTTCTAATTAACAGTCAACCTTTAAAACGGAGCGGGATTTGGGAGGGAAGAAATGCGACGTGACGACAGGTAGCGTGACTCATGGCACATGTATTTGGTGCGTGGCATTGTCATTGGAGGACAGTGAATGTTCTGTTTTGTTTATGGTTACCAATTACATTTCCTATCATTCAGCATAAAATAATGTGTATGGACAAGAGAGTAAGGTGAGAGAAGTGATAAAGCAGAGAGAGAGAGAGAGTGTGTGTGTGTCATGTTTCCTTTTAGAACTTAATGTATAACTTGTAAGGTTTGAGTTATCCTCAATTCATTTGTGCTGCAGCCAAACATCAGAGGAGTTAATTAAACTGTCACTGCACTGCACTCAAGTTTGAAATAGAAAATAATAACAATGTTGAAGAGACGAAACAGATATTTACTTAAAGTTCATTAAACTTTTTAAAAGGTCAGTATACCGACGGCCTAGCTAGGTAATGGCATCCTTTGAATGTGAACGTATGAAAGGGGTGAAATAAACCAACGTGAATCTGCTGATGCAGTTCGGTGCTTTCCGAGCCGTCACACAGGGTCTAATTAAAAGTGTGTCGACATCTGACCATGACAGCGGGAGCTCTTTCTACCTTACAGGGGCTGGAGATTACCTGCAATGCTGCAAACAAACCCAGGAGAGAGCTGCGGTGCTGCAGGTGCAGAACGCCGCCTCAGACTGTGTTCAACGTACTGAATATTTATGCTTGGTCGATAAAAAACTGTATCCTGAATTCACAACACCTTGCCCCCTTTGAAGTGTGCCTCTAATGGGGGCTTTACAAAAAAAACATCTCCCATTAGGTTAACTGTAGGCCGACCCCGGGTGGATGTTGTTTACAACCGTTAAAGTCCCTCGGGAGCCATTAGGGAGGGCGATGAGGTTGGGCCCCCCAGAGCTCAGCGAGGGGCTAAGCTGCTGTAATTTGTGGCTTCAGAGCGGTGAGGAGAGGCGGTCCCGTGGTGTGGTCATGTCAGGTTCCTCCACGCGGCTTCCGATAATGAGTCAGGTTGGCTCATTAAAAGCCTTCCACACAAAAGAGTCTCTGACATCAAAAGATTCCACGCCTCTGCAGCGCAGGCTCCACACATTCTTCTGTCCACAATACCGTGGTGTCACCATGTTAAAAGTCGCACAAAGGCCCTTCTCAGCCAGACTGTGACAGGGAATGTCATGCTAACAGGGTTGTTCGGTGGTCTCGCCGGTTGCCTCCCGCATCGAAATGAGTCTTCACCTCTGGAAATCATTAGTCATGCTCCGATGTTTGTCAAAAAGAAGCAGAGAGATAATCAAGGATAAAAGAACGCAAGCTCAAAGTGAGACTCGGGTCTGTGTGGTCGACATGAGGTCCACCACATTGCAGATGAATGTCCTTGGGGGATGAGGACGGACGTGGCTGACATTCCTACACTTGTTGGGTACATTATGGTACATTAAGTTGCACTGCATGCATGACATCATGGAGCCACTTTACACCATGGCCATACATGAAATGCCTTGATGCTTATATGGTGATGTGCTTTGAGTCCTGATGTCAGTCGTTCAGCCCCTGGGTCACGGACGTGTATGGAGAATAACATTGGGTCATCTTAAAATCGTCTCATATCAGCATTGTGTTCCAAAAATAAACAAACTGTCTCTGAAATATTGTCGGAGAGGTGGCTCTGAAGGTAACAGGAATGCTCACCTTTAAAACACAGTCGCCCTTATTTCTTTCTGCTGACCTCGCGGCGACCGGTGGGGGCCGTTCTTGTATTCTTGTTTTACTGAAAATAAGGTTATGAATAAGTTTAGGGTTAGGCATAGTTTTACTGGGGTTAAGTTTAGGAATAGGGTTAGGTGTTAAATTAGGTTAAAGTTGGGAATAAGGTTGGATTTAATCGTTCAAGTATAGTTTACTTAGGTCACGTTTAGGAATACCAGGCTGAGCAGCAGAAGGTATCTGTATAAAATACGAGTGACTGCCCAACGTAAACGATTCAGAGCAGTCTGTTTCTGGCCAAAAATGTACAATCTGGCGGCAGTAACATTAGTGTTTTCTTCTGAGTCAAACCACCACGATCATTTGTTGATTTTTGGAACACACACAAAAAGAAAACCTAGATAGGATATGTAAATTACATCAGACTTTGTGGGAAACTTTACCTCTGACTATACAGAATCATCATCCTATTGCTGCAATTCTTCACTGGCTACGTCCAACCTTTACCAGTGGTAAAGAAGGTAAAGCTGGGTGATAGCCAAGTGGTTAGGGCATGTACCACATAAGCTCTATAGCTCTCTGGCAGTGTAGTTATCGTTTGATTCCCGGACCAGACGGATTTAGCTTCATGTCACCATACACACTCTCCCACCTTTCCCGTCTCTCTACACCTGTTACGGGTGTGAGTATGGTGTGATTGTGTGGCAGAGTGTGTGCAGGTTTTGTGTCACTGCTAAACCCCTTATCCCTAAACTTCTTTGCCTTTTTTACTATTTTGCAAAACATTTTTGAATAGTTAAAATGGCCAGTCTACAAGCTCAATGCTGTCAAGCTGTCAATGTAGATTGGCTAGTTGAACTTTAAAAAAAAAAATCAAAATAGTAAAAAAAAGGCAAGAAAGTTTAGGGATAAGGGGTTTAGCGGTAACGAAAATGGAGCCCTTTGTGTCATTTCAGTTCATTCGTATGTTTTGCTTTAACCTTTACCTTTAGTAATTTTTGCTATTGTCTGAGCACTGGGTCACGGAAGCCTGCTTTTTGTATTCAGCCATTTAGTTAAAGTAAATTAGAGTAGACAATATAGGGGTCATGTGTGGGTCACAACCAATTTTTTGTAATTTCGGAACAATGGGAGGTCGGAATAATGACATGGCACCAATTGTTATCGGTCGTGAAAAATCACAACTTTTCATAATATTTCATAAATAGTAGTTGATGGATAATTTTAAATGGAATCCATCTTTAAAATAATGATACTATGTAAGGACTGTATAAGGACTGTATTAATACTGTATTAAATAATAATAAACAATAGCTTAGGATCGATAGCTTGAGAGCTAGAGCTAGAAAGAACTCCGGAGCACCGGAACTGAATAAATACTTATACTTTAGAAAGTAATCTAAGTACCATAAATACTCTTTACCAGAATAGAAGCAGAGGGCTTGTAACTTTACAGAAATGGATATAAAAACCATTTAGGCTATGATGAGTAAAAGTCAGAGTATAACAGAGTTAACCAATATACCTTAGAATGAATTTGACCGACACAAGAAAGAGAACTCAGACAAGCAGAACTTAGAGGGAGGTTCAATCAAATATATTCACCATTGTCTCGGGAGAGAAGAAGACATGCCATCCGGACAGCGTTTCACAACGATCTCTGACCATGTTCAATTAAACATGGTTGATATAGCATACCGTAATCAATACACCGGACAATGTGTTGAACAACAAGGTTAAAAAACATATTTGTTAACAAATGGACAGATAATGCAAGACGTCACTGAATATTGCATACAGAAAATATCTCACGGGGCAGAGATAGTCCTGATATGAATATCAGTTAGTGGAATCAGGTGACAAGGCAGAACGTCATTGAGTGCAGTTTACCAGTCTGTTAGAGCGAATACTAACTTTCAAGGGCAAAAACACAGAGGCTGGGTGTTTTGGCCAACGAAAACAAAACAATTCTTATCTACCAACGCTGGCTAGGGAAAAGTATTACTATCGAGACTCAGAACCATACTATTTTAAAGTCAGTGGGACAACCGGACATCAAATGTCAGTCACAGGGCAATTAGATTAAAAGGTCAAAAGGTCAAAAGAGCATTCACCCACAAACTAGACCAAATATATCTATCAACTCCATCGCATTTTGTGGGCGAATGGTCATGTGACCTTTGACAATATCAAATCCTCAGGGGAAACTTTACTTTAACAATGAATTAAACAGGAACAGAATGGCAACAGGAACAATGAAAACAAAAAAACACAATGATTTCAACTTTACTAGGCATAAAATCCTTATTTAGATGGTACTTTGGGAACGAGAAAGAATGGCTTTTCTTTCTTGATGATGATGATATCTTCGGGATTGGCAACCAACCCAGCAAACCGTTGCAGCCAAGGCCTGGCCGGCGAGATGTGTCATTTTGACCACATGAGTGTTCATTTTTAGAGCAGTTCTTCTGGTTCGCCATCAGTTCGTTGTCAGAACTGAATCTGCGAGAGTTCTTTTGGCTCGTTGTCGGAGCCGATTCTTCGCCCCTCCCCCCCCCCCCCTAATGACAGGTTCACAGATACATTCTCTGCAAACCGCCATGTGGGCGATACTGATATGGCGTCACATGGTTCAAGAGCTTGGAGAGGGGAAACGGGGTATTCCGATGGTGATATTATTCATGCGCTCCAGCGCGATGTCGCAACAATGTCTTTGGGAGTCCCTTAGTACCATATAAAGGTCAAAATATAGAATCAAGTGATTCCGGGGAGATTAATGCCTAGTCCAATTAAACTCATGATGATAAAAACCAAAAAAATAAAATGGAGAGGTAGGTGTTCCTATTTATTAAACTCAATTTAAGGTGAAAGGGGTGGTTCTGGGATAATAGGTTATGTTATGGGGAAAATAAAGTTAACTGTTTACAGGGGGGATATTCCAATATAGGGGAAATATGAATCCAATATGAAATTTAAAATAATCAAAATATGATGAGGTGGGATAATTAATTATAATGGAATGAAATTTAGATGGTCCCAAAGATGGGATAAATCAGTTCAAATAATCTATGTAATGGGCTCTCAGATCTTATGATGAAATGGAATGGTTATAACAGTAAATATTAAATCAAATCAAATCAAAATTACCTAATATTTATTTAATTGTGGGGAGAAGGGAATATTAGGGGAACATGTCTTGGGAAGCAGATATTAGCAAACAGAAAAGAAAAACATTCAATAAACCACATACAACATGAAAACAAAAAAATGGTGAAACGAAAACAAAAAATGTCTGGTGAAACGTGAGTGGAATAAATTTGTTCCATATGGGAAATCTATGGGCAACTGATTAGGGCAAACTGTTCTGGGGGTTGGGCCTAACCATAGTGAATTCAGACGGTTCTGAGTTGGGTCGGGATCAAGTGTCAAACCTTGTACAAGGATGGAATGTCGACGTCCACAATCAACAGAGCAATCAGACAAATGAAGAGAAGTCAGACCAGCCGAACAATCTCCCTCGTATTTTGTGGAAGTCGAAATTCCGTCGGTTTGTCCCTTGAACACGACCCGCACAGAAGTCCGTATCTGGAGATAAAACAGATAAAACAAAGAACAAACTGGTGAATGAAATGAAAAAAATAAAAATAAAACATAAAATAATACAATAAAATAATAATTCTGACAAACACTTCAAACTGGTTCTAACACCTGCGCATGTGCACTGGGCAGATGAAAGGCAGAAAGAGAAAGGTATCTTAAAAAAAAAATATATATATACATATTCATATTTCTCCTGAGGGCCTGGTCTTTATCAAAATAACCAATATTTATATAGATATTTATATTTCTCCTGAGCGTTCCGTAAAAATGCACTTTTTATGGTCTGACGACCGTTGAATCCGAACGACACATGTTAAAGTATGTAAACGACTGAACGTTCACATGTTATGCACAAAATGATGTCTTAGCTGGTAGAGAGCTGTATGCCTCCCAGAAATAACTGATTATTCTGGGGTAGTTAAAAGTATGTGGTTGACTGATCAATACACATGTTTTGTAAAGTATGTAAACGACTGATCGTTCACATGTTATGATTGCTTTCAGGAATAACTGATTATTCTGAAGGCCTGGATGAACAGACTGATCTATTCACCCCTAAATTAGCACACTAATTTACTGATAAACTGTATGCCTCCCAGAAATAACTGATTATTCTGGGGGATTAAAAGTATGTGGTTGACTGATCAATACACATGTTTTGTAAAGTATGTAAACGACTGATCGTTCACATGTTATGATTGCTTTCAGGAATAACTGATTATTCTGAAGGCCTGGATGAACAGACTGATCTATTCACCCCTAAATTGGCACACTAATTTACTGATAAACTAGTTGTGCTACTATTCTAAGTAAACAATAAATGTGAGAATCACAGAGAAAATGAAAACGGGTTGTACTGTGAAATCTAGTAGCGCTCCAGGAATTCAACAGTATAGGGAGGGAGAGCACGTCTCCGAATGACCAAGGATAGAGGGCAAAGAGAAAGATAAAGTATTCTGTTACCACAGTGAACAGTTTGACACATGAAGTCTGTACACTGGACTTTAAGAAAGTACAAATAAAAATAGAATAATAATCACTTGTTTTAACTAATTGAGTGAGATATCAAGACTAACTGTGACATCTGTTTGTTTGTTTTTTTGTTTGTTGTTAGTA
Organism: Protomyctophum parallelum; assembly: GCF_964188405.1. NCBI lineage: Eukaryota > Metazoa > Chordata > Actinopteri > Myctophiformes > Myctophidae > Protomyctophum > Protomyctophum parallelum. Next base: position 14,782,138 of record NC_139718.1, read on the forward strand.
CTATAGACTATAGCACCTGAATTGTCAACATAAAGAATTCAAATTAAAAAAATAAAATAAAATTAATTCAATTTAAAATCAAAAGCGAAAATCTAAAATTAAAATTAAAATTGAAATTGAAACTGAAATTGAAAAATTAAATTTAAAATATTTCAAAATTAAAATCAAAATTAAAATATTTCAAAAGATTTTTTTTTTATTTTTTTTTATGAAAAATAAAATAAAAATAAAAATAAATAAAAAATAAAAATGTAAAAATAAATGTCAATAAAATAAATACATTTAAATAAATTAATTAATAATACTGGGAAGTTTACCTAACGTAAAAATGAAATATTAAATGTTATTTAGTTGGGTTTTGGTAGAATGGAGGCTATACTTGAGAAATGGTGGAATCGGGGTCTGACAGTAATTGTCGTCATGATCCTATATTTCTTAATAATGTAATATTAAATGTAGAACTCAGTGGAGAGTTGTACCAAATGTAAAGTGAAATGTTCCTCACTCACGCACACATGCAAACACAGAGAGAGAGAGAGAGAGAGATATCAAAGAACAGTGTGATCTGTTCGCTTTGGAAAATGGTGAAATGATCCTTTAAGGGGAAAACATTCTAAAGGGAGAATAACTAATAACTGTTGAATGGTCATGGTCAAGATAGGATATTGTGACCATTCAATTAGCAGGAAATAAATTGAACAAAACAAACTTGGGACCCTTCCTAGCACCTAATAATTGGACAAGCACACACACACGTGCACTAAGACTGGGAGGGAGAAACATGCACGCACACACACACGCATACGCACACACACACAATATACACACCACCGGCACAGGATTCACACACACCCCCACGCCTCCCACTGACATTCCAGAGATAACAGCACCCTCTAAAGTAGGGAGTGTCCTTTCAACCACACACAGACACTAATGGATTTAAAAAGAGCTATTATTAATTTAAAAACAATGGGAATTAAATAGTCAAATTTAATTATGGTATTAATAATCTTATATTGTTTTGGGATGTTAAAAAAATTGAATGAATGAATTAGTGTTAAGTACTGGGAAAAGCATGTGAATGAACACCAGTCTGTTTATGGATCGTTATAAGGTAGAAAATTTACCCTTGCATTGATCGCTCCGTGTCGACTCGGAGGAGAAAGCAAGAATAAATATTATATATACATTTCCCGCACACAATGAAGCGATCGTTCTACACCGAGTGCTGGAAAGTAGTTACGATTCACAAACAGACCATGCTAAAATAATTTATGACATGATAAAAAGTTGATAAGCTAAAATGAATGCCTCGCTGCTCGAGGCGTTATCAGGGGAAGAATTATAATGACAGTATAATCTAAAGAAAGACAGAGAAAGACATCAAGCATTGATTTACTTAACTTGTATCGTAACCGAAGCAGACAATCACTGTCCGGAGGAAGAAGGAGCCAGCAGTAGAGAGACAGCCGGGAGGAGGGTTGGTTCTGTGGAGGAGCGTTCCGACCCTGGACAAGCCAGGCTTGTCAAACCCCATGCGTCGATCGCTTGTCCACAGATCCGTGAGAGGTCCATGAAGTGTTCACTACTGTTGAGCCGTGAGCCGTTCACGGACCCCAAAATAAAAAAGTCGCTTGTCCGTCGAAATCTGATGACATGCATTCCGATACAATGGCGAACACTGATCACAAGAAAACTCCATGCTCAAAAAAATTGCTCGTCTGATCCTCCTTGTGTGTGTCAAGTGAATTTGAGGAAGTGAATTAATAGGCCTGGTTGTTTTTCTTTTCGGAGCTGCTAATAGAAATTAGGCTTAAAACTCGTTAAAGGAGGCAAGATTGGACCAAAATGATGGATAATTTTAAATGGAATCCATCTTTAAAATAATGATACTATGTAAGGACTGTATAAGGACTGTATTAATACTGTATTAAATAATAATAAACAATAGCTTAGGATCGATAGCTTGAGAGCTAGAGCTAGAAAGAACTCCGGAGCACCGGAACTGAATAAATACTTATACTTTAGAAAGTAATCTAAGTACCATAAATACTCTTTACCAGAATAGAAGCAGAGGGCTTGTAACTTTACAGAAATGGATATAAAAACCATTTAGGCTATGATGAGTAAAAGTCAGAGTATAACAGAGTTAACCAATATACCTTAGAATGAATTTGACCGACACAAGAAAGAGAACTCAGACAAGCAGAACTTAGAGGGAGGTTCAATCAAATATATTCACCATTGTCTCGGGAGAGAAGAAGACATGCCATCCGGACAGCGTTTCACAACGATCTCTGACCATGTTCAATTAAACATGGTTGATATAGCATACCGTAATCAATACACCGGACAATGTGTTGAACAACAAGGTTAAAAAACATATTTGTTAACAAATGGACAGATAATGCAAGACGTCACTGAATATTGCATACAGAAAATATCTCACGGGGCAGAGATAGTCCTGATATGAATATCAGTTAGTGGAATCAGGTGACAAGGCAGAACGTCATTGAGTGCAGTTTACCAGTCTGTTAGAGCGAATACTAACTTTCAAGGGCAAAAACACAGAGGCTGGGTGTTTTGGCCAACGAAAACAAAACAATTCTTATCTACCAACGCTGGCTAGGGAAAAGTATTACTATCGAGACTCAGAACCATACTATTTTAAAGTCAGTGGGACAACCGGACATCAAATGTCAGTCACAGGGCAATTAGATTAAAAGGTCAAAAGGTCAAAAGAGCATTCACCCACAAACTAGACCAAATATATCTATCAGTAGTAGTGAAAATAGTCAATCTACAAGCTAACAACATGCGATCATCAAATTTGTCTTTTGGGTCTCGAGCAAAAAAGTTTGGGAACCGCTACAAGTCTACACCGACCTATTCAAAATAAAGAAGAAATGCCCAAAAAGTTGAAATAAAATGAAAGTAAAGCTTCTCCCTTGGGTATTGACTCAGTCTTTGCCTGGATTTCTGTCATGAACTGCATGGAGCCACTTGGCACAATGTGAGTGCGACAGACAGACGACAGATGAAATTACTTCTGACAGCTCTGCTCCACCGGGGCTGGACAGCAAATGTCAGGAGCCGAGCGACAAATGAAGGAGTTTTGAGGCAAGGTTTTTGGGGGGGCTCTGCGTGAACTTACCTGTAACACCAGTAGTTCTCAAACTATTTCATGCCAAGGACCCCCATAATGATTTATATTTGGCCGCGGATCCCCATCTGAAGAAAGGATTAGATTTGTGCTAAATATATTAAAATTATATAATAAAAAAAAAGTGAGCTTGTAAATCTGATTCTTCTGAATGCCTACAGTTTTCTGAAAAACTTATGTTTCTATATATCAGTGGTTATCAAACCTTTCCATGTCAAGGACCGACCAAACTTAGCTATGTATTTGGCCGCGGACCCCCATCTGAAAATGTTTTATTCCAGGGACCCCCTTGTACCGCTTACCATGAAAAATGTATGAGCATAAGACATTGAGAACTCATTGTTGCAGCTGTAGTATGTTTCGTAAATAATAAATATATACATTCCCATTATGCTGACCCATATGTTTTAGAGGGTTATAGAGCAACACAACACATCTCAGTAGCAAACCACAGACACAATTGTTTATATGTTCAATAACCCACCACTCTCAAGCACCTGTGCACAAAACTCAATAAGCCAGAGTAGGAAACGACAGTAAATTGCCTTTATACAGTATGTTATTGAAACTATGCTGGAGGATTCAGTCCTTTCACTTCCTTAGTGGTGTATTAAGTGGAATTACATGATTATAGGACCCTCCATCAACCTTAAGGCAGTCTGGAGACATGCAGGCACAGAGCCACGGTGTAGCTGCTCTGCATCTCTCAGTTGTAACCTGTTATAATATGCAGGTGGTAGAACAACCGAGTCCCTTTCCACATTAGAAATTCACAATTTTGCCCATAAAGCGGAGTAGAACAAAATGAGATGTGATCATCTTATCTACAGCTGTTAAGCGCTCGGGTGAGTTTGAATAGGTGTTCTCATTCTATTATTATTATTATTATGAGAGACCATACTTCTGTATTTAGTTAATGGGATAGTTCACCAAAAACAATATATATATATATATACTTTTTTTTTTTTCCTATCGATTACTCACCCCATGAAGACTTGAATTCATTCATGGATATTGTTTAGTTTTCGTCGCATTCTTAAGCTTATGGCCAGCAGGGAACCAAGTTGTTGCAAATGATTCGTTTTATTGCATGAAAGATAACATTTAGGCGATTAGACTCCAATTGCATTTAATGTATGAGACTAACTTTTAATAGGGATAACCCCCCATTGGAGTCTAGACGCTGGTGGTGGCAGTGCAGATGAACCTCCTTCCTTCTCAACACTAGATGGACAAGGTGGAGTTGATGGATGTGGGTTGCTTGTTGCAAACTGAAAAGAGAATGACATGTGTCAGAGGCAGTGATAAGCTGGCGCGTTCGGAAATAGCGCACTGAGCGCACTGTGCAATGCAAACTAATAGGCGAGTGCGCTCCGGTGCGGTATTTCCGAACGCGCACTTAAAGGTGGGGTCCAATCGCCTGATTGGCTGACTGCAGATTGGCTAGATGTGCTGGCCTCTCAAGCTGTAGATGACAACAGAGATCTTCCTAATTGAACCTTTGCTAAAAGCTACATTTGTAGCTGATCTACAACCTCTAAAATTGAAACTTTTAGAAATGTATGTAAAAAAATAAGTTTAGAAAATGTTCACCTATATCATGTGCAAAATGGCCCTGTGCAGGCCAGTGCGAAAACGTATGGTTTCATTTAAAAGCCCAAGCTCCAAAAAAAAATTGCGTGTTAAACGCCCGGGCTACTATTTGGAAATATACGTTGGCCAAAATAGACGCCAGGTTGAATGTGTTATAACTGCGGATGCCACGACCACTCGACCATAATGTCTGCTGCTCTTTCCGTGACCTCTGTGTCAGCATCACGAGAACTTCACGGGAGACCGGAGCAGAGACGAGCACATGCACATTTGCTCCCCCGCTGCCTAGCCATGTACAGCCCATATAACACACAGTGCAATGAGGCAGTACACATTTTGTACCATTCTGATACACTGCAGGCCCATCACATCCCTCAAGATGACATAGGCCCGATGCTGGCCGAGGTCCAAGGACGAGTAAATGAGCCATGCATGCGGAGGAAATCCAAAACCACCGGGAAATAATCGATGTCAATTTACCTCACTGTCCTGCATTGACTTACGACCTAATTTAAGCTCTGTCGTACGGCACCGTCACCAGCCGAAAAAAGCAGACCTACAAGCTCACAACGTATCGCGTCTGCGATACGTTGTGAGCTTGTAGGTTTGGCGAGCAACAAAGTATGAATAGTGCATTCATGTGTCGCGCCGGACTGTCGGCTTCAGTGTCGACGACATTTACGTTTTTTCCCTGTCGAATTACATGCAGCATGCATTATTCATACACGGCCGGAGAGCCTTCAGATTGAATTATACTAACACCTTTTTATGGCTGTTTGGAGCGCTATTGCGCATTTCACCAGTGGCGTTTTTATTTGTCTTCCTCCGTGCGGCAGAGACAGACAGACAGATACTCGTCGACGGGGCCCATGCAGGTCTTCGACCCTAAATGCCTTTCATTCAGTGTGACTCACAAGGTGTGATCCAGCTGTAATTGAGTTCATTTATGTGTAGAGGATACATCCTGCGCTCTGGAGCGACCTCGCAGTGCATTACACCGGCTGATGGCTTTGGTAATCAAGGCTAATTGGTGAATCGCATGTTTGTGCTCATCCCTTGTGACCCCTACAAATGAGAATGGTGTTATTGCTCCTGGATGCAATACCCCCCCCCCCCCTTCCCCCCGACACACACACACACACACACACACACACACACACACACACACACTCATACAGACACACGTGCACATCTGTTGCACCGTTGATCTGCTGTATTGCCTGCTGTGCAAAGTAAACAAGGGAATTAAAGAGACATCATGGGCTCCATCTTGCGCCACCCTTATCCCTAAACGTATTTGCCTTTTTTCTTTTTACTATTTTGAAAAACATTAAAAAATTGTTCAACTAGCCGATCTACGTCGAGACATTGTGAGCTTGTAGATCGGCTATTTGAACTTTTTTTTAAAGGTTTGTTTTAAATAGTAAAAAATGGCAAATTAGTTTAGGGATAAGGGTTAAGGGGTGGCGCAAGATATAGCCCGTATGTATTTACCGGTATACATGATGTGTACAAAGATTTGTGTAAATTTAAATTAGTTCTATAAACCGCTTAAAATATATATTCTGTTTTAATTTACTAGAGTGGTGCCCGTTGGGCACTGGCCTACTTGGAACGATGCAAGTTGGAAACGCATGCCTCACCCAGTTATGTACAGTATGTGTCCCTTTCATGCCCATATATGGAGTTATTTGTCAGGCATGCCCAAATATGGAGTCTATGCAGATGTCAGACTCAGAACATACTGTATTTGTGATGTCAGAACAGGCCAGCTCCATATATGGAGCCTGGGCAGGGGCCCTGTCCAGAGCCCGGCAGAGAGAGGCCTTTTGTTGGCGGTTCTGGACCGCGTTCCAATGTGGCGTTCCACATTTTGGTGGCATAGGAGTGAAATGAATAGTCCCTTGTTTGTGCCGAATCTAGGTTGCACATGGTTTGTTGCACTCCCTCTGGTGTTGTGGGTGTGGACTGCATTGACACTAAGGAAGTATCTAGACAGGTACATGGGTATCTTGGTGGTGTAGCGAAACTTGTGGACCAGACCCATTGCAAGATGCTGTACTCTGTCGTGGAGTGAGGCCAGTGTGACCAGTTTGTTTTGGGAAGTCTGGAGCCTTGTTTTAAGGGCCTTTGAGGTGCATGCATAGTCGAAGAAATCTTCTTGGGGTCTTCAGGGTGTTTTTGTTGACCAGTGAGGAGATCCTGTATAGGAATCTTGTTCTTTGGTTTGATTACGTTGGTGGCCATTTTATCACCGGGAAGATTTGCCTCCAGAATGGAACCTAGGTAGGTAAGGCAAGTTTGAAATCTTGAGGGACCTGTCCCTGTTTGATGGAGAGGTTCATTATGTGGGTGGGTGATTATTGGAGCTACAGAGACGTCTGAGTCTCTGAGAAATTTGGAGGGAATATTATCATGGCCAGTGGCCATGTGGCGTTGCAGGGCATTCCGTTTTTTAAGTATCTCATCAGTTGTTACCATTACCAGTTTAAAATCGTCTTTACAAACACCTAGGTTTTTGTATAAGGCTTTGATGTGCTCTACCCCAAAACGCCCAGAGTGGGAGGGCAGTTTGTTAACCAGCTTTGTTGCGATTTTTATGGCACAGTTGGTCAGTTGGTCCTTTTGCTGCTCTGTCTTCTTTTGTATTTTATGTGTCCTTTATCTTCATACATACACTTTTAATTATTTGTTGCTGTTTGTATTTTTTAAATGCACCGACCACCTTTGTTAAGTTGGTGTACTTAAGTACAATACTTGAGTAAATGTACTCAGGGACGACTTCACCACTTTTAAAACTATCATTCATATAATTGGTCCTCACTAATGTCCATGATAAAATTGCACAATTGTTTTCTACTCGGTCTGTGCCTGGGAATCCAAGCTAATAGAAAGTGCAGGCTTTCTATCGCTGAAAAGTTACAATTCTATAAAGGAAGCCATCGTTCTGGCGATAATAAGAATATAAAGATTTTTGTAAAAATCTTGTTTAAAAAACATCTACCCAGTACCCAATCTGCCTGTCACTGGCATACGGGTTTCTGAACTGCCCATAGCCCGAGTAGTAAGAAATTGTGCTATTGTACCATGAGCATTAGTTCATTAGTTAGTTCATTAGTTAGTTCATTAGGACCAATTATACAAAGATAGGTTGAAAAGTGGTGAAGTCGTCCTTTACTTACCTTCCACCACTGAGTAAGTGCACATACATGCTGTACATACTGTGCACTTCTCTCCCCATCTCCCCCGGATAACGTTTGGCTTGCTGTCAGACCAGCATTTTGTACTTGACTCGTCCCCTGCCGTATCAGCGCAATAGAACACCCCTGGAGTACGGAATGGCCTGTTCAGCTCAGTTCAGACCAGCTCAGCATGGATCATCTCTCTCTCTGCAGCACACCTCCACGGCCGCCCCGTCTGCCCGCCCGCCCGTCCGTCTGTCCGTCCGTCCGTCCGTCTGGCTGTCTGCTCTGCGCTGCAGCAGCATTGTGTTACGCCGCAGCCGTGGGGCTCCTGGGCCCTTGGCCGACCTTGGACATGTAACCGATCCGCAGGACAAGGTCTCATGGTCAGTGGTGGAAAACAGTACTCGCATGTTTTACTGAAGTAATGGTATCGAGACGATACTGCAATAAAGTAATACTGGAAAAGTCCATAATTTAAAATGTATACTTGAGTAAGCGTACAAAAGTAAAAGTAGCCATTATGCAGAATGTCCAATTTCAGGTTTTCAAATGTATACAAATATTTTGAAAATAGCCGATCTACAAGCTCACAATGCGTCGCATCATGGCGCACTGGAAGCTTGTAGATCGACTATTTTCAAATGGCTGAAATGTATATACGGCTGAATGTTTTGTAATAATAATCAAAATCTACAAGGTAACTTCAAATAATTGTAGCAGAGTAAAAGTATAATGTTTGCCCCTGAGATGTAGTGGAGTAGAAGTACAAGTATTTGAAATTGGACATACTCAAGTAAATACAATTTACAAATACCCCAAAATTGTACTTGAGTACATACTTTCCACCACTGGTGTTTGGTAAGTTGTTGGAGGATCCCATGGGTGAGAGAGGTGGTAGGAGGACGGGGCCGGAAGGTATTTAAAGCATTGTCTAAAGGCCTATTCTATTCATATACTGTACTCCAGGCGACACACAGCGTGCACTGGCCATATAGTGTGTGTCTTGAGTGTACAGGGTTTGATGAGGTCAGATCAACATATGGAATGTCAGAACAGGTCAGCTCCATATATGGAGATCTAAGGGTGGCAGTGGACAGTGGTGGCAGTGTCTTGAGTGTACATGGTTTGATGAGGGCACAGATACGTAGGGCCGGGCCATAATTTTCGGGCCTGTTGAGAACTCTACTTTTCGCCGGCTGCCGGGCGTGACTGCACAAATAACTTTAGGGCAGGCCCGTCTAGAGTTTAAATGGACAGGTATCAGTCAAAAGGGAGACATCGAAGAGGAAGGATGGATGGAATGTCAGAACAGGTTATATACTAATATTAACATCAGGGATCTCCATATATGGGCTTAATTGCGACAGCAGGTTGCATTTACTTTGATAGTGGACCGTCTGAGGGGAAAGGTATGCTGAGGCTAGAAAATGTGGACTTGAACAGTGATGCTACAGTAATAGGCTGCATTTAATAATAATAATAATAATCTTTATTGTCCCGAAGGATATTCATCTTCACAGGTCTGTTCAACACCAACAACAAAAGCAGCACATAGTACAGAAACAACATAACACCAAGACAATACAAAAAAAACATGAGTTCCCCACTGTGTACAGAAACCATCCTATCGGCGGGGCAGTTTGTTTAAAGCCGCGATGGCTGAGGGGACAAAACTCCTACTGAAACGAACCTTTTTCCAGGGTAAGGTTCTGTATCTTTGTCCTGATGGCATGAGGTTGAAGAAGCGATACAGGGGATGATCAGTGTCACGTGATATTGAGAGTGCTAGCCGTGTGATGGCATTATTGTTCATATCAGAAAGTGTTGGTGTGGGAAGTCCGATAATCTTGGAAGCAATACTGAAAAATTTGTTTCTGTTAGGCATGGGTAGTATGTTGTAAAAACATGCGGAACAGTACAACAGAATAGGTTGGATAATGCTTTTGTACAATAATAAAAGAAGCAACAGAGCAACAGATAAGTGAATGAAGTCTTTGCTGAAAACGTGACTATAATATGTTGATCAAACCTAAGTCTATTGTCCAGGGTGAGTCCAAGATATGTGAAACTGGCAACATGTTCTATTGTCTTACCATTAATGAGGAGTGGGTTAAGTCCAGTGTGGGTTGTTTCAATGACCAGTTCTTTTGTTTTGTCCACATTCAACACTAAATAGTTGTCAGTGCACCACTGTGTAAAATGAGAAATGGTGTTCTGATAGACCGTAATAGAGTTATTGTCATGGAGCAGTCCGAGAATAGCAGTATCATCAGAGTATTTGAAATATGTGATGTTGTTTTGCATCCCAAAACGCAGATTATTGATAATGGACCCATCCGTGGACCTTTCTGGGGGTCCCATAGACACACTACTGTACTCAGCACTGTACTGTAATTTGGTGATATTTAATTTCCTTTATGTTTGCATATACTTTGCACTGTTGTTTGCATAACTCTTTGCCATTGTCAGATTTAGAATTGTGTTTATTTCTTTCAGATTCATTTTCTACATGAATATAATCATAGTATAACCATTTAAGATGGGAACTAAATGCTGCAATTTGTAGAAATGACCAAATAATATGACTTCTAACGTCGTTGAAGTGGGACTCATAAAATGTCCATGGGATCCATCTAAAAGACCACCCCTGGGTCCCGGGACCCATTAAATTGAAAACCTATTTACATCACTGCTTGAAAGAGATTAATGCTGAGTGAGCTCTGCGATGTCTGGCACCTTAATGTCTGTCACTTTCCTGAACTTTTCACTCTCTCTCACTCTGTCATTCTCTTTCTCTCTCTCTCTTGACCCCTTCCCCTCTCACGCACGCACGCACGCATGCACGCATGCAGGCACGCGCACACACACTGTCGAATTATATATGGATGGGCGAGGATGTGTTATCAGAAGTGTGGTTAAATATATTTAGGTCATAATTATTGATCAACTATTTCACACTGATGAGACTGCAAGGGAGAACTGAGAGTCTCTCACAGCACATTCCATGAAAGCAGCCACCATTGGTAGGGGGTTGTGGAGATCCTTATCAGTGCCAGTCAAGGGAACAAAGGGATTTATGACCTGGCCACAGGCTGGCAGGAGAGAACTCTGAAACTGAGCAGAACATGTAGAGGGAGAAACCATAATCTGGTAGATTCTTCCTTTCATTGTAAAATGTGTTCTAAATGTAACCATTATTATACTGGGTTAGTAAAGCCTAGATAATATAAGAATGTAATGATCTTACAGTTAATCTAGACATTTGATCTAGAGAGAAGCAGCAGCTCACTTGACAGGAAGTGATAGGAGCTGTTGCGAGAGGCTGATGTCAGAATCCACAGGCAAAAGTGTCTGTGGCTTCTCATTGGCTAAAAGGTGGGGCAGAAAAACTGACCCTGCGATCGGATTGGTTGCAAAGGCAAACCACTTCTTTAAAGTAACTGTTTGGTCCAGAAGTTGAGTTAGATTCTACACCATACCACCGTGACAAGATAGAGATCAGCATGAGGCCAGCGGTAAATATAATCATATGATATGTGCATTATTCCATAAATATGTTATAAATGTGTAATATGATAATTAGGTTGTAACCAAATGTTTATATGTGTTCTTGTCTCCTACCAATAATCTTGATGGTAGATTTAAAACCACACATAGTATTTAGTGGGTGGATCACCACAAGAAGTGGAACCACACACACAGAAAAGTGGCACACGCCACACATAGTTACAAGTGTTCAATAACCACACTTTACCAGAGAGTAGGTTAGGCATTAGACTTTAAGGGCGTGCCAAATGCACAAGTTCCAAGGTACTATTTGTCAGTCTGCATTGGGGAAGTTTGAACAAACGTGTGAATGTTATATGTGTTTATGTTTAAGGAATGAACTAATAAAACCCTATAAAAAGCATGTTTGATTCGTAAAACAAGGAAATTATTGAAGCATTAAATAAATCAATTGTGCGTATTAAACGTAGCTTATCTGCTGTATCTCTTGGGAATTCGGATCCCGGCAAATCTCACCGAAAACCGGACACACACACACACACACACACACACACACACACACACACAAAACTTCAGCAGATCTACAAGCGTGGAAAATGGACGCTTCACTGGCACATTTTAGTGCTGATTCAGCTGCCTTTGCATCTAAATGTTGGCGCTTGTGGCGGTCGTTCTTTCACTTTCTCCCCATCCATTTGTCCCCCCCAAGGTTGGGGCCTGTACTTTGAGACTCATTAGTTTGACCTGATTGTCATTGTTGTAACTGAAACCCCCCCTGATTGATTGATTGATTGAAATATTTATTAACAGTTTGTAGAATTTACAGTACATTTTAAGCACAAACTCAATACAAAGACTGTCAACTGTGAGTGGACGACCCAATTAAGCATTACACTTGTTTACAACAGGGTCCACATTGTTCAATTCATCAAAACATTTAAAGACATACAGACATTTAGAGACATACAAATAGACATTTCTATGTAGCTAAAGTACAGAACAGGAATTCATCATATGGGAAGCAAAAAAGGGAAAAGATACAATATACAGTGAGGGAAAATGGGGGGGGGGGGGGGGGATTCAGATTTTACAGAGGCCAGTTTCGAATTGCAGCCATCCGTAGGTGCCCTTTGAGAGCGGTTTTGAAGGAGTCAAGGGATTCACATGTCTTAATGACTGTTGGTAGGGCGTTCCACATTTTGGTGGCATAGGAGCGAAAATAATTTAGTCCCTTGTTTGTGCCGAATCTGGGTTGTACATGGTTTGTTGCACTCCCTCTGGTGTTGTGGGTGTGGACTTCGTTTACATTAAGGAAGTATTTAGACAGGTACATGGGTATCTCCCAACACCAAAACATTTCATAGTCAACAATTAGTCTATAATCATTCATTTGTGATTACTGATTCTTGGTACTCGGTCTTGGAAGAACATGTATTGATTATTCACTGAATGAATTCAGACATACTGTAACAGAAGTGAAAATAATCTTTATCACTATATCTCATGTAAAGCCCATAATACTATCACGCAATCTGTGGTATCTCATCGTCAGGCTGATACCGTAAAATCATTATAATCCCTAAGACATTGGTGTGAATACAGTTATATAATTAAGTCATAATTGGAATAGTTAGCCGTTAATTTAGCAAATCTAAGAAATAAAAAAGATTGTGCAGGTCGTGTTCCCTCAGTATGCGTTGACAGTGGTGTAAAGTAAGTAAGTACATTTACTGTACTCAAGTACTAAAGTACAGGTATATTTTACTTCACTGGAGTATTTCCAATTTCCTTTACTTCTACTTTACTACAAATATTGAAATTTTACTCTATGACAATTATTTGAAAACTTTAGTGACTAGTTACTTTTGTAGATTTTGATTAATATTATAAAACACTTCAGGCCTATTTAAACGTTTGCTATTTAAAGATACATGTAGCCGATCTATAAGCTCTGTAAGACTGAGCTGATTTTTGTGCACTTTTGGTACAGCACTTTAAGTATATTTTGCTGCCAATATTTCTGTACTTTCACTTGTAACTTGAGTGTTTCTACTTTGCTGTGCGGTTAAATGTGACAACTTTTTCCACCGCTGTGCGTTGATGAGTATCAGCTACGGTGTTGCTAATGATGACAGTGACGTACTGTATCCCGTCGGCAGCGGTTGGAGGTGGCTCTGCGTGCCCCTGGTAGCCGCGGGCCACGTCCTCATCCCGTCCATCTCTCCACAGCCCACCACTCCACGACAAGCCTCACGATGACAGGTGTCAGACACCAGTGGGAACAGAACAGCATGCAGGCGTGCGGCCTCACATCCACAGTGGGTTCACTGGTAGCGGACGTAGTAGTAGATGGTCATTTAGTAAATGTCACCTTTACGCTTCATTTTGTTCGGGAGGATGCACAGAAACTAATCTAGACTAATCTAAATTGAATTTCAGTGGTGGTTTGCGAAATGTATGACAGTTACACCTCCTCTACACAGGCAAGGAGCGGGCTTTCTGACGGCGATATTGTGCAAAAAAACTGTCCTAATTTGGAGCGTAGGTCATCAAATAACCAATACATTGTAGCGTGTAGATCTCAACCAATGAAAGTGTTTGGGGCCACGAAACCTCACTCAAATAGAGACTCTGCGAGCGAATATCGAAGGGGTGGACGACATCGCTGCACGGCGCGTTGTCGCTCATGGTACGTCAGGACAGTCACAATGAAAAACATGTATTCTAATGAGATTTCATTGTTTGCTTGCTCGCATCACTGGCAGTGTGGATGAGGTGTTATGATTGAATCCCCTGCCAACTATCTAATCTCGAAAGAATTTAGAACTAGAAAAAGTGCTCCTCAGAGCATAGGTCTCCGCCCCGGACAGGTAGGTTATTGTGCGACAGCAATTTTATGAATTCACCAATCAGGATGGAATATGAAAAAGCAAACTATGACTATAGAGATTTGCGTGAAATTTGAATAAAATCCAAAGGAATAAGCTTGTTACATAAGCCGACCTCCTGGTGGAGCTATAAAAGGCAGATGTGAACTAGAAAAAGTGCCCTTCTGGGCACAGGTCTCCACCAGGTTATCCACAGATCCGTGCAGTTAGAGGTAAAAACACTTTTGGGCCAGTTATAGCGCCACCTTGAGGCTGAGTTGAAATTGTTCATGTGGCATTTCGTCCTCGGCCTAGTGGGAATGTGCGTGCACAATTTCAGGGAAATCACGCGATGTGTTCATGATTTGCAGCATTTTGTTTGAAACTGAGCAATCCTGTGAACTTTGGAAGCCAATCTTAACCAATCAGGATGGAGTCTGAGAAATCTGAAAGACCCGTTTCGTTGAATGGCTCTAGAGAGACTGTGTACTAATTTGCGTGATGTTTGGACAAAATCTGTAGGTGTACTGTGAAAAAACTTGTTTTGCACAAAGCGGCCTCCTGGTGGCGCTATAACAGGCCGTTCTGGAAAGTTTGGGGCAGAGGTTCATGGTTGGCATCCAGGGAGTGTGTGTGCAAAATTTGGCATCGACCGGGTTAACGGTGGCTGAGATTAGCTGGTCACGGACGGACGGACACACAGACACACGGACACACGGACGGACGGAGTGCAAAACATACTCTCCCCATGCCTTCGGCTGGTGGAGACAAAAATGCAGGGCATCAATTAATACAGTACTTTTACTCCACAGCTGAGTAAAGGAAAGCTAAACTTGAATGGATATAATTTGTCTCCAGGGCTATAATTGTTGAATTGTTTCTGTTCTGTATAACATTGAGGATGAATCCCTGCAGCTTTCATAATTTCAGATCAGATCAGACAATCCCAAACTTCACACAATGCATTAAAACAAATTGTTTTAATTTATGACCTATTAGAATATCTATGAATGAGTCTTTAATCTATGTGGAGAAAATTGCAATGATTTGCTTTTAACCTAATGAAACCATTCACCACAGCTGTATGCTGCAGCCATTAGAGCAGTGCTTCACAACATGGGGTCCGATGATGATTGATATTTAGCAACCAAGTGGACCCTTATAAGTCTGTAACACTGAAAGTGGAACTAAATGGACTATTTTGGTCTGTAATTCAGAGAGAGGAACCAAATGGACTCTTACAGGTCTGTAATTCAAGGAGAGTACAGAGCGAGTACTTAAACCCCAACATCTGGTTTGTGGGGAAATCTTTCGTAGGAAAATAAGCAGATGGACAAGAACACAGCGGCTATTTTCAGCTAAAGCTTTCCGCCCCACGGGTAAGAAACAGAAAGGACACTAGTATAAAGCCCTGAGGGACTCCGGTCAACCAAACATAGGGTGTAAGTGGTTGAGTTGAGGGAGGATGGAGAGCTGTACACGGCAGCAGGCCTCAGTGCTGCAGTGATGTGATTTGAGCTGGCAGGGTTACGTTTCCCAGCAGGCACAGTGCTGAGGGCCTGTCCTTCCTCTCTGACCAACCAGCCTACGGGCTTGTTAGAATACCCTGACTGCAATCTATTGATCATAACTGCAATCTATATATAGGGCATAGCAGTGGTGGGCATTTTGTGATGCCAGTATCATGGTGTCAGGATACTGAACAGAATACTGACCAGGATGCTATGTTAGTATCCTAGTGTCAGTATTCTGGTCAGGATACTGACACCAGGTCAATGGGTGTCAGTATCCTGGTGTCAGTATGCTGGTCAGTATTCTGGTCAGGATACTGACACCAGGTCAATGGGTGTCAGTATCCTGGTGTCAGTATGCTGGTCAGTATTCTGGTCAGGATACTGACACCAGGTCAATGGGTGTCAGTATCCTGGTGTCAGTATGCTGGTCAGTATTCTGGTCAGGATACTGACACCAGGTCAATGGGTGTCAGTATCCTGGTGTCAGTATGCTGGTCAGTATTCTGGTCAGGATACTGACACCAGGTCAATGGGTGTCAGTATCCTGGTGTCAGTATGCTGGTCAGTATTCTGGTCAGGATACTGACACCAGGTCAATGGGTGTCAGTATCCTGGTGTCAGTATGCTGGTCAGTATTCTGGTCAGGATACTGACACCAGGTCAATGGGTGTCAGTATCCTGGTGTCAGTATCCCTTTTCAATATTCTGGTCAATGTCCTGGTGACAGTATCCAGGTGGTCAGTATCCTGGTGTCAGTATCATGGTCAGTATCCTGGTGTCAGTATCATGGTGTCAGTAGCATGGCCGTATCAATGACAGACAAAAACGTATGAAAGAGAAAGAGAAAAATAAGTGTTTTCAATAAAAAACACTTATTTTTATTTGCAATAATGATAATATTAATAATAAATGTTTTGACACATGAACATTAGTTTTCATTCAAGTAAGGGTAAACTCTTAACCTAGCAACCACCAGCCAAGACAAGCTTGTAGATGGAGATGCCGTCTCTCGGCACGGGTACTAACCAGTTGGCTAAATGGCAAGTCCTACTGGTTTACAGGCTGGTTCTTTATACATGTTACACTTACAGTATACCAAGCTCATGAACACAATGTCATTGGGGAGCCAGGTGTCAATCACAATTGGAGTCAACCTACCAGGTTTTAAGAGAGGGTGGGACCAAAACAAGGAGGAAGAGAGACAGTCAGAGTGAGAGAAACAGGTGAAAATAATGATGTTTTAGTGTTGGTTATAATTTTAATAATCTGGTAAATGTTACCAAATTAAGAGTATTTCTACCATAACCAGCTGACATTACAAGGCGGGCTGTGGCTATAGTCAACAAACATGCTAGTCTGCATAGAGGAGAGAGTGAGTGAGACATTTCAACAAGTTTCTGAGTGAGTATGGATGGTTTGCCTCAGGACCCAGCTGCATGCTAGCTCTTGCAGTAGAGGTGTCCACACACCCACTGGTACAAAGTGTCTTTGTGCATATCAGTCCAACCACCCATAGGTGCACGAAAATGTCCTTGTGGGGAAAAGTGTGAGTGCTTTTCACTTCACCTAACAACTATTATTAACTGACAAATAAAACACCAGACATAAAAAAAGCTGGTATTTCAATCCACCTGCAAATCGATTAAGCACAGGCTATAGGTTTTCTTCAGCAGCCTGACAGTTGCTAGATAAAAACTCTTGTCTATTGCTCTTTATACTTCGGCATCACAGCCTACAGTGTAGGTCGAGGGTGTTCTTAAATGTTTCATGACATTCATTTTCATTTATTTTTATTTTTTATTTTAGATTTTATTACCACAAGTACACACACACAACCTGAAATTTGAACTTTCAGTGGATTTTCTGTGGTCTGGGGTTTTCTCTGTGTTCTCTGAAGCCTTTTGAGCTGCAATGAAAACTGGCAAACGGTCCTCAACAGTGACATCTGCTGGCAAATTCCTATGTCATATTAATATCATAGTCCACAGGCAAATCAGAGCACTTGTTTTTACATTTAGGTGAGCCACGATGTAGGCTGGGCGTATGCACTTCTGAGAGGGTGGTGACCTGTTCAAAAAGTGAAACTAAGTCCAAATCCCTCTGAGTTAAAGCACACGCTGCTTCCCATAAGCCTGGTACAACCAGGAGCTCCTCGTCACTGCTGTGGAATCAGGCTCTCATACAGAGTCACATGTTTCATCTAATAATTATTGATGGGTAATATAAATTGGGAATAAGGTCATATGAATTGGGAATACAGTAATATCAGTGGGGATAACATGAGGTGTGTGTGATCACGTGGTGGTTCTGTATCAGTTTTACAGTTTTTTTTAATCTGTAACTGGTGGTCGTTATAGCTGCACAATTTTAGTAAATCCTCTTTTTTTCCACTTGTCATTCTGAGAGAACCTGTTCCCCTGGCAATTGTTGATCACATGTTTGTCAGTAAGTAAATATTTGCCATGATTGAATCAAGTATTTCTGCTGCAAATGGGACTTGTTTGGTTAGGTTACTTAAACCTGACAGGGAGACCAGGCCACAGCCCAATTACCCAGGTGTAAGTAGTCACTGATTAGCCCCTCCCCTATAAAGCCTGGTGCGCATGTCAGCTTTCCTGTTTGGTCTGTCTTTGTTTGCACTGACTGAGCAAAGTAGGAAGCTGCTTGTATTTGCTTTAGCACTTTTTGAGTTTAGGCCATTGATTTTTTTGTTTTACTTGGTGGTCCTAATGTATGTTTCTCAGGTGTCCCCTCTCTATGCATCAGTGTTGATGACCAATGTGCAGAAATGTTGCGTTTGTGATCTGTACCTTCATATTGTGGTTCTTCTAGCATAGTTCTGCTTATAGGCTTGTCTACTCCCACCATTGTGGAATGCATAAGCAGTGTGGTTACCTTAGCACTTAATGGATTCCCAAGATGGCATAACATCAAGTTGAATTTACTGAGCTGTTCTTACTCTGCCATGGTCACATGTATACAATTTCCATAGTCCTGTTCTTACCCCAAATTGTTGTTTGTTTTTGTATTTAATTGTTTGGTGTTTGTTGCAATAAATACATGAAATGGAATTTGTTGGATTCAATTTAAATAATGTATCCTTGAGTCACTAGCTCAAAACAGAATGCAGTTCACAAGTATGGAGCTCAGCCTATAATTGATTTGATTGACATGCTGCATGCCATGAGTGTATAAAGTGGTATTTCTTTTTAAATGAAATAAGCTATTCTAAGATGAGCTGTGGTCATAACAGCACTGTTTGAGTTGAAAACTTTAAAGACGTTTAACAGTCTAAAGTGAGAACAGCAAATGTTCTTTAACAAAAATGTGTAAGTGTAAAAAAATATATATACTAATCACAAACACTTTAGGTTTTGATAAACAGGCTATAGTGCATTTGTTCTCACTTTAAAGTAGTTTATTTTTTATTCAGCTTATCAAAGAAGTGCTGTGGTCACAGCACTGTTTGAGAAACTAGTTGAAAACTTTATATCCAACTTAATTGTTTAAATAAAGTCTGGAGTGAGAACAGCAAAAGTAATGTATTAAACAAAACAATTATATTTCTGGTTGATTAAAAGTGCAAAAGTTTTGGTCATCTAAAACTAAGACTAAGAGTAAGAGATGACAATAACTGGTATGCAATGTAATTACATTATGGCAAACTAAACATCTTGTTTGCTCAATGAAAGAGTAAATGTGGGAAACAGAGTAAAAATGTTCCCACAGATGGTTTTAAACAATAACCTAAATCTCAGTTGAGTCGTCATGAACCCTGATCATCACCTTTAGATTCAATAATTCTGGCAAGGGGTAGAGGTGTCTGAAAAGGATTTTCATCCCTTGACCTGTCACCTCTGCCTTCAACCTTAAATACAACCTCCAAATTCTTATTAGTGTGAAATGCCTAGTGGCGCAAGAGGAAAGCATAGGTCTCCCAAGCTGAAGGTGGTGGGTTTGAATCTTGCTCAGAGCAAACCTTCATTTTCTGGCTTTTTAAGGCCAAAGTGCCGAGGCAGGCCGCCTCCCTCCTCACGCCCTCTTTTGGCTCCGGTGGGAGGGGGAGGATCTTTTTTGGGAACCCGCCTCTGGGGCGGGATTTTCTTTATGAGCCTGCCTCCTGGGGGCGGAGCTTAAGAAATGTACATATTAAGCAAAGTGATTTTTGTACTTTTCACATTAATTTGATTGAACCAGTTTATTTTTAGTTTTTATTGAGATATTTGAGTTTTTTTATGACACTTTATTTCAGCTGTTTTGTTTGATTTTTTTTTTCTTTTGGTTTTTGTTTTTGTTTGACCTTTTGGTTGAGTATTGGTTTTCTTTGAGGTTTGAACCTATGACGTTTGGTTTATGAAGCCTAGTTTTTATCTATTGAGCCACACTGGCATGTAAGGTATAATCGGGAACTTATATTTAACCAGCCTTTTAGAATTTAGATGGACAGTGAAAATGTTCTTCAGGGGATTTGAACCCAGAATGTTCTGTTTATAAACCCCAGGCTTATCACCTGCGCCACAGTGGCATGTAAGGTACAATCGGGAACTTATATTTAACCAGCCTGTCAGAATAAAGAATGGACAGTGAAAATGTCCTGTGGCAGGTTCGAACTCGCAACCTTTGGTGTACAAACACTGGATTTTACTCATGAGCCACACAGGCATAAGTGATGCAGTTGAGAATGTCTGACTTAACCCACCTTTCAGAATATAGAGGTTCTTTAGGAGTTCCATTAGGAGGTTAAAAAACAATGCACACTTTAGGAGGTTCAAACACTGCACCTTTCAGAAGGACAGTGAAAATATTATTCAAGAGGCTTGAACCTCTAATTGTTTGATTTGTTGTTTCAGTTTTTATATTGAATATTTTTTGAGTTTTTTGTTGATTGTTAGTTTTGTTTGAGTTTCTTTTAGTTTTGTTTGAGTATCTTTTAGTTTTGTTTGAGTTTTTTGTTGATTATTAGTTTAGTTTGAGTTTCTTTTTGTTTTGTTTGAGTTTTTTGTTGATTGTTAGTTTTGTTTGAGTTTCTTTTAGTTTAGTTTGAGTTTTTTGTTGATTATTAGTTTTGTTTGAGTATTGAACCAGGAACCTTTGGGTTGTAAACCTCAGACTTATCTTTTGAGCCACGCTCGGCTGTAAGGTACAATCTGGGACTTATATTTAACCCACCTTTTAGAATTTAGATGGACAGTGAAAATGTTCTGTCGCAGAAATGAACTCTGGATTTTACTCTTCAGCCACATATGCATGAGAAATGCAGTTGAGAACATTACATACATTTTGAGTCAGTACGTTTTTGTTGAAAATTATTTTACTCATAAATTGGAGTTGTTTGACATCTTCAATGGTATTGTTTCTTTTAGTTTTAATATTGAGTCATGTTTGAGTTTTGAACCTATCACTTTTGGTTTATATACCTTTGTTTTTATACTTATGCCACAAAGGCATGGAAGATGCCTCTGATAACCATACACTTAACCTTTCCCCCAATTACCCAGGTGTAAGTAGTCACTGATTAGCCCCTCCCCTATAAAGCCTACTGGCCATGCTAGCTTTCCTGTTTGGTCTTTCTTTGTTTGCACTGACTGAGCAAAGTAGGAAACTGCTTGTAATTGCTTTAGCACTTTTTGAGTTTAGGCCATTGATTCTTTTTGGACTTGGTGGTCCTAATTTATGTTTCGCAGGCCTCCCTTCTCTACACATCAGTGTTGATGACCAAATGTGCAGAAATGTTGCCTTATCTGTACCTTCATATTGTGGTTCTAACAGAGTTCTACTTATAGACTTGTCTACTCTTGCCATTGTGGAACACATCAACAGTGTGGTCACCTTAGCACTTTTAATGGATTCCCAAGATGGAATACCATCAAGTTGAATTTACTGAGCTGTTCTTACTCTGCCATGGTCACATGTATACAATTTCCATAGTCCTGTTCTTACCCCAAATTGTTGTTTGTTTTTGTATTTAATTGTTTGGTGTTTGTTGCAATAAATACATTAAATGGAATTTGTTGGATTCAATTTAAAAAAGGTATCCTTGAGTCACTAGCTCAAAACAGAATGCAGTTCACAAGTATGGAGCTCAGCCTATAATTGATTTGATTGACATGCTGCATGCCATGAGTGTATAAAGTGGTATTTCTTTTTAAATTAAATAAGCTATTCTAAGATGAGCTGTGGTCATAACAGCACTGTTTGAGTTGAAAACTTTAAAGACGTTTAACAGTCTAAAGTGAGAACAGCAAATGTTCTTTAACAAAAATGTGTAAGTGTAAAAAATATATATACTAATCACAAAAAATTTAGGTTTTGATAAACAGGCTATAGTGCATTTGTTCTCACTTTAAAGTAGTTTATTTTTTATTCAGCTTATCAAAGAAGTGCTGTGGTCACAGCACTGTTTGAGAAACTAGTTGAAAACTTTATATCCAACTTAATTGTTTAAATAAAGTCTGGAGTGAGAACAGCAAAAGTAATGTATTAAACAAAACAATTATATTTCTGGTTGATTAAAAGTGCAAAAGTTTTGGTCATCTAAAACTAAGACTAAGAGTAAGAGATGACAATAACTGGTATGCAATGTAATTACATTATGGCAAACTAAACATCTTGTTTGCTCAATGAAAGAGTAAATGTGGGAAACAGAGTAAAAATGTTCCCACAGATGGTTTTAAACAATAACCTAAATCTCAGTTGAGTCGTCATGAACCCTGATCATCACCTTTAGATTCAATAATTCTGGCAAGGGGTAGAGGTGTCTGAAAAGGATTTTCATCCCTTGACCTGTCACCTCTGCCTTCAACCTTAAATACAACCTCCAAATTCTTATTAGTGTGAAATGCCTAGTGGCGCAAGAGGAAAGCATAGGTCTCCCAAGCTGAAGGTGGTGGGTTTGAATCTTGCTCAGAGCAAACCTTCATTTTCTGGCTTTTTAAGGCCAAAGTGCCGAGGCAGGCCGCCTCCCTCCTCACGCCCTCTTTTGGCTCCGGTGGGAGGGGGAGGATCTTTTTTGGGAACCCGCCTCTGGGGCGGGATTTTCTTTATGAGCCTGCCTCCTGGGGGCGGAGCTTAAGAAATGTACATATTAAGCAAAGTGATTTTTGTACTTTTCACATTCATTTGATTGAACCAGTTTATTTTTAGTTTTTATTGAGATATTTGAGTTTTTTTATGACACTTTATTTCAGCTGTTTTGTTTGATTTTTTTTTTCTTTTGGTTTTTGTTTTTGTTTGACCTTTTGGTTGAGTATTGGTTTTCTTTGAGGTTTGAACCTATGACGTTTGGTTTATGAAGCCTAGTTTTTATCTATTGAGCCACACTGGCATGTAAGGTATAATCGGGAACTTATATTTAACCAGCCTTTTAGAATTTAGATGGACAGTGAAAATGTTCTTCAGGGGATTTGAACCCAGAATGTTCTGTTTATAAACCCCAGGCTTATCACCTGCGCCACAGTGGCATGTAAGGTACAATCGGGAACTTATATTTAACCAGCCTGTCAGAATAAAGAATGGACAGTGAAAATGTCCTGTGGCAGGTTCGAACTCGCAACCTTTGGTGTACAAACACTGGATTTTACTCATGAGCCACACAGGCATAAGTGATGCAGTTGAGAATGTCTGACTTAACCCACCTTTCAGAATATAGAGGTTCTTTAGGAGTTCCATTAGGAGGTTAAAAAACAATGCACACTTTAGGAGGTTCAAACACTGCACCTTTCAGAAGGACAGTGAAAATATTATTCAAGAGGCTTGAACCTCTAATTGTTTGATTTGTTGTTTCAGTTTTTATATTGAATATTTTTTGAGTTTTTTGTTGATTGTTAGTTTTGTTTGAGTTTCTTTTAGTTTTGTTTGAGTATCTTTTAGTTTTGTTTGAGTTTTTTGTTGATTATTAGTTTAGTTTGAGTTTCTTTTTGTTTTGTTTGAGTTTTTTGTTGATTATTAGTTTTGTTTGAGTTTCTTTTAGTTTAGTTTGAGTTTTTTGTTGATTATTAGTTTTGTTTGAGTATTGAACCAGGAACCTTTGGGTTGTAAACCTCAGACTTATCTTTTGAGCCACGCTGGGCTGTAAGGTACAATCTGGGACTTATATTTAACCCACCTTTTAGAATTTAGATGGACAGTGAAAATGTTCTGTCGCAGAAATGAACTCTGGATTTTACTCTTCAGCCACATATGCATGAGAAATGCAGTTGAGAACATTACATACATTTTGAGTCAGTACGTTTTTGTTGAAAATTATTTTACTCATAAATTGGAGTTGTTTGACATCTTCAATGGTATTGTTTCTTTTAGTTTTAATATTGAGTCATGTTTGAGTTTTGAACCTATCACTTTTGGTTTATATACCTTTGTTTTTATACTTATGCCACAAAGGCATGGAAGATGCCTCTGATAACCATACACTTAACCTTTCCCCCAATTACCCAGGTGTAAGTAGTCACTGATTAGCCCCTCCCCTATAAAGCCTACTGGCCATGCTAGCTTTCCTGTTTGGTCTTTCTTTGTTTGCACTGACTGAGCAAAGTAGGAAACTGCTTGTAATTGCTTTAGCACTTTTTGAGTTTAGGCCATTGATTCTTTTTGGACTTGGTGGTCCTAATTTATGTTTCGCAGGCCTCCCTTCTCTACACATCAGTGTTGATGACCAAATGTGCAGAAATGTTGCCTTATCTGTACCTTCATATTGTGGTTCTAACAGAGTTCTACTTATAGACTTGTCTACTCTAGCCATTGTGGTTCTAACAGAGTTCTACTTATAGGCTTGTCTACTCTTGCCATTGTGGAACACATCAACAGTGTGGTCACCTTAGCACTTTTAATGGATTCCCAAGATGGAATACCATCAAGTTGAATTTACTGAGCTGTTCTTACTCTGCCATGGTCACATGTATACAATTTCCATAGTCCTGTTCTTACCCCAAATTGTTGTTTGTTTTTGTATTTAATTGTTTGGTGTTTGTTGCAATAAATACATTAAATGGAATTTGTTGGATTCAATTTAAAAAAGGTATCCTTGAGTCACTAGCTCAAAACAGAATGCAGTTCACAAGTATGGAGCTCAGCCTATAATTGATTTGATTGACATGCTGCATGCCATGAGTGTATAAAGTGGTATTTCTTTTTAAATGAAATAAGCTATTCTAAGATGAGCTGTGGTCATAACAGCACTGTTTGAGTTGAAAACTTTAAAGACGTTTAACAGTCTAAAGTGAGAACAGCAAATGTTCTTTAACAAAAATGTGTAAGTGTAAAAAAATATATATACTAATCACAAACACTTTAGGTTTTGATAAACAGGCTATAGTGCATTTGTTCTCACTTTAAAGTAGTTTATTTTTTATTCAGCTTATCAAAGAAGTGCTGTGGTCACAGCACTGTTTGAGAAACTAGTTGAAAACTTTATATCCAACTTAATTGTTTAAATAAAGTCTGGAGTGAGAACAGCAAAAGTAATGTATTAAACAAAACAATTATATTTCTGGTTGATTAAAAGTGCAAAAGTTTTGGTCATCTAAAACTAAGACTAAGAGTAAGAGATGACAATAACTGGTATGCAATGTAATTACATTATGGCAAACTAAACATCTTGTTTGCTCAATGAAAGAGTAAATGTGGGAAACAGAGTAAAAATGTTCCCACAGATGGTTTTAAACAATAACCTAAATCTCAGTTGAGTCGTCATGAACCCTGATCATCACCTTTAGATTCAATAATTCTGGCAAGGGGTAGAGGTGTCTGAAAAGGATTTTCATCCCTTGACCTGTCACCTCTGCCTTCAACCTTAAATACAACCTCCAAATTCTTATTAGTGTGAAATGCCTAGTGGCGCAAGAGGAAAGCATAGGTCTCCCAAGCTGAAGGTGGTGGGTTTGAATCTTGCTCAGAGCAAACCTTCATTTTCTGGCTTTTTAAGGCCAAAGTGCCGAGGCAGGCCGCCTCCCTCCTCACGCCCTCTTTTGGCTCCGGTGGGAGGGGGAGGATCTTTTTTGGGAACCCGCCTCTGGGGCGGGATTTTCTTTATGAGCCTGCCTCCTGGGGGCGGAGCTTAAGAAATGTACATATTAAGCAAAGTGATTTTTGTACTTTTCACATTAATTTGATTGAACCAGTTTATTTTTAGTTTTTATTGAGATATTTGAGTTTTTTTATGACACTTTATTTCAGCTGTTTTGTTTGATTTTTTTTTTCTTTTGGTTTTTGTTTTTGTTTGACCTTTTGGTTGAGTATTGGTTTTCTTTGAGGTTTGAACCTATGACGTTTGGTTTATGAAGCCTAGTTTTTATCTATTGAGCCACACTGGCATGTAAGGTATAATCGGGAACTTATATTTAACCAGCCTTTTAGAATTTAGATGGACAGTGAAAATGTTCTTCAGGGGATTTGAACCCAGAATGTTCTGTTTATAAACCCCAGGCTTATCACCTGCGCCACAGTGGCATGTAAGGTACAATCGGGAACTTATATTTAACCAGCCTGTCAGAATAAAGAATGGACAGTGAAAATGTCCTGTGGCAGGTTCGAACTCGCAACCTTTGGTGTACAAACACTGGATTTTACTCATGAGCCACACAGGCATAAGTGATGCAGTTGAGAATGTCTGACTTAACCCACCTTTCAGAATATAGAGGTTCTTTAGGAGTTCCATTAGGAGGTTAAAAAACAATGCACACTTTAGGAGGTTCAAACACTGCACCTTTCAGAAGGACAGTGAAAATATTATTCAAGAGGCTTGAACCTCTAATTGTTTGATTTGTTGTTTCAGTTTTTATATTGAATATTTTTTGAGTTTTTTGTTGATTGTTAGTTTTGTTTGAGTTTCTTTTAGTTTTGTTTGAGTATCTTTTAGTTTTGTTTGAGTTTTTTGTTGATTATTAGTTTAGTTTGAGTTTCTTTTTGTTTTGTTTGAGTTTTTTGTTGATTATTAGTTTTGTTTGAGTTTCTTTTAGTTTAGTTTGAGTTTTTTGTTGATTATTAGTTTTGTTTGAGTATTGAACCAGGAACCTTTGGGTTGTAAACCTCAGACTTATCTTTTGAGCCACGCTGGGCTGTAAGGTACAATCTGGGACTTATATTTAACCCACCTTTTAGAATTTAGATGGACAGTGAAAATGTTCTGTCGCAGAAATGAACTCTGGATTTTACTCTTCAGCCACATATGCATGAGAAATGCAGTTGAGAACATTACATACATTTTGAGTCAGTACGTTTTTGTTGAAAATTATTTTACTCATAAATTGGAGTTGTTTGACATCTTCAATGGTATTGTTTCTTTTAGTTTTAATATTGAGTCATGTTTGAGTTTTGAACCTATCACTTTTGGTTTATATACCTTTGTTTTTATACTTATGCCACAAAGGCATGGAAGATGCCTCTGATAACCATACACTTAACCTTTCCCCCAATTACCCAGGTGTAAGTAGTCACTGATTAGCCCCTCCCCTATAAAGCCTACTGGCCATGCTAGCTTTCCTGTTTGGTCTTTCTTTGTTTGCACTGACTGAGCAAAGTAGGAAACTGCTTGTAATTGCTTTAGCACTTTTTGAGTTTAGGCCATTGATTCTTTTTGGACTTGGTGGTCCTAATTTATGTTTCGCAGGCCTCCCTTCTCTACACATCAGTGTTGATGACCAAATGTGCAGAAATGTTGCCTTATCTGTACCTTCATATTGTGGTTCTAACAGAGTTCTACTTATAGACTTGTCTACTCTAGCCATTGTGGTTCTAACAGAGTTCTACTTATAGGCTTGTCTACTCTTGCCATTGTGGAACACATCAACAGTGTGGTCACCTTAGCACTTTTAATGGATTCCCAAGATGGAATACCATCAAGTTGAATTTACTGAGCTGTTCTTACTCTGCCATGGTCACATGTATACAATTTCCATAGTCCTGTTCTTACCCCAAATTGTTGTTTGTTTTTGTATTTAATTGTTTGGTGTTTGTTGCAATAAATACATTAAATGGAATTTGTTGGATTCAATTTAAAAAAGGTATCCTTGAGTCACTAGCTCAAAACAGAATGCAGTTCACAAGTATGGAGCTCAGCCTATAATTGATTTGATTGACATGCTGCATGCCATGAGTGTATAAAGTGGTATTTCTTTTTAAATGAAATAAGCTATTCTAAGATGAGCTGTGGTCATAACAGCACTGTTTGAGTTGAAAACTTTAAAGACGTTTAACAGTCTAAAGTGAGAACAGCAAATGTTCTTTAACAAAAATGTGTAAGTGTAAAAAAATATATATACTAATCACAAACACTTTAGGTTTTGATAAACAGGCTATAGTGCATTTGTTCTCACTTTAAAGTAGTTTATTTTTTATTCAGCTTATCAAAGAAGTGCTGTGGTCACAGCACTGTTTGAGAAACTAGTTGAAAACTTTATATCCAACTTAATTGTTTAAATAAAGTCTGGAGTGAGAACAGCAAAAGTAATGTATTAAACAAAACAATTATATTTCTGGTTGATTAAAAGTGCAAAAGTTTTGGTCATCTAAAACTAAGACTAAGAGTAAGAGATGACAATAACTGGTATGCAATGTAATTACATTATGGCAAACTAAACATCTTGTTTGCTCAATGAAAGAGTAAATGTGGGAAACAGAGTAAAAATGTTCCCACAGATGGTTTTAAACAATAACCTAAATCTCAGTTGAGTCGTCATGAACCCTGATCATCACCTTTAGATTCAATAATTCTGGCAAGGGGTAGAGGTGTCTGAAAAGGATTTTCATCCCTTGACCTGTCACCTCTGCCTTCAACCTTAAATACAACCTCCAAATTCTTATTAGTGTGAAATGCCTAGTGGCGCAAGAGGAAAGCATAGGTCTCCCAAGCTGAAGGTGGTGGGTTTGAATCTTGCTCAGAGCAAACCTTCATTTTCTGGCTTTTTAAGGCCAAAGTGCCGAGGCAGGCCGCCTCCCTCCTCACGCCCTCTTTTGGCTCCGGTGGGAGGGGGAGGATCTTTTTTGGGAACCCGCCTCTGGGGCGGGATTTTCTTTATGAGCCTGCCTCCTGGGGGCGGAGCTTAAGAAATGTACATATTAAGCAAAGTGATTTTTGTACTTTTCACATTAATTTGATTGAACCAGTTTATTTTTAGTTTTTATTGAGATATTTGAGTTTTTTTATGACACTTTATTTCAGCTGTTTTGTTTGATTTTTTTTTTCTTTTGGTTTTTGTTTTTGTTTGACCTTTTGGTTGAGTATTGGTTTTCTTTGAGGTTTGAACCTATGACGTTTGGTTTATGAAGCCTAGTTTTTATCTATTGAGCCACACTGGCATGTAAGGTATAATCGGGAACTTATATTTAACCAGCCTTTTAGAATTTAGATGGACAGTGAAAATGTTCTTCAGGGGATTTGAACCCAGAATGTTCTGTTTATAAACCCCAGGCTTATCACCTGCGCCACAGTGGCATGTAAGGTACAATCGGGAACTTATATTTAACCAGCCTGTCAGAATAAAGAATGGACAGTGAAAATGTCCTGTGGCAGGTTCGAACTCGCAACCTTTGGTGTACAAACACTGGATTTTACTCATGAGCCACACAGGCATAAGTGATGCAGTTGAGAATGTCTGACTTAACCCACCTTTCAGAATATAGAGGTTCTTTAGGAGTTCCATTAGGAGGTTAAAAAACAATGCACACTTTAGGAGGTTCAAACACTGCACCTTTCAGAAGGACAGTGAAAATATTATTCAAGAGGCTTGAACCTCTAATTGTTTGATTTGTTGTTTCAGTTTTTATATTGAATATTTTTTGAGTTTTTTGTTGATTGTTAGTTTTGTTTGAGTTTCTTTTAGTTTTGTTTGAGTATCTTTTAGTTTAGTTTGAGTTTTTTGTTGATTATTAGTTTAGTTTGAGTTTCTTTTTGTTTTGTTTGAGTTTTTTGTTGATTATTAGTTTTGTTTGAGTTTCTTTTAGTTTAGTTTGAGTTTTTTGTTGATTATTAGTTTTGTTTGAGTATTGAACCAGGAACCTTTGGGTTGTAAACCTCAGACTTATCTTTTGAGCCACGCTGGGCTGTAAGGTACAATCTGGGACTTATATTTAACCCACCTTTTAGAATTTAGATGGACAGTGAAAATGTTCTGTCGCAGAAATGAACTCTGGATTTTACTCTTCAGCCACATATGCATGAGAAATGCAGTTGAGAACATTACATACATTTTGAGTCAGTACGTTTTTGTTGAAAATTATTTTACTCATAAATTGGAGTTGTTTGACATCTTCAATGGTATTGTTTCTTTTAGTTTTAATATTGAGTCATGTTTGAGTTTTGAACCTATCACTTTTGGTTTATATACCTTTGTTTTTATACTTATGCCACAAAGGCATGGAAGATGCCTCTGATAACCATACACTTAACCTTTCCCCCAATTACCCAGGTGTAAGTAGTCACTGATTAGCCCCTCCCCTATAAAGCCTACTGGCCATGCTAGCTTTCCTGTTTGGTCTTTCTTTGTTTGCACTGACTGAGCAAAGTAGGAAACTGCTTGTAATTGCTTTAGCACTTTTTGAGTTTAGGCCATTGATTCTTTTTGGACTTGGTGGTCCTAATTTATGTTTCGCAGGCCTCCCTTCTCTACACATCAGTGTTGATGACCAAATGTGCAGAAATGTTGCCTTATCTGTACCTTCATATTGTGGTTCTAACAGAGTTCTACTTATAGACTTGTCTACTCTAGCCATTGTGGTTCTAACAGAGTTCTACTTATAGGCTTGTCTACTCTTGCCATTGTGGAACACATCAACAGTGTGGTCACCTTAGCACTTTTAATGGATTCCCAAGATGGAATACCATCAAGTTGAATTTACTGAGCTGTTCTTACTCTGCCATGGTCACATGTATACAATTTCCATAGTCCTGTTCTTACCCCAAATTGTTGTTTGTTTTTGTATTTAATTGTTTGGTGTTTGTTGCAATAAATACATTAAATGGAATTTGTTGGATTCAATTTAAAAAAGGTATCCTTGAGTCACTAGCTCAAAACAGAATGCAGTTCACAAGTATGGAGCTCAGCCTATAATTGATTTGATTGACATGCTGCATGCCATGAGTGTATAAAGTGGTATTTCTTTTTAAATTAAATAAGCTATTCTAAGATGAGCTGTGGTCATAACAGCACTGTTTGAGTTGAAAACTTTAAAGACGTTTAACAGTCTAAAGTGAGAACAGCAAATGTTCTTTAACAAAAATGTGTAAGTGTAAAAAATATATATACTAATCACAAAAAAATTAGGTTTTGATAAACAGGCTATAGTGCATTTGTTCTCACTTTAAAGTAGTTTATTTTTTATTTTTTATTCAGCTTATCAAAGAAGTGCTGTGGTCACAGCACTGTTTGAGAAACTAGTTGAAAACTTTATATCCAACTTAATTGTTTAAATAAAGTCTGGAGTGAGAACAGCAAAAGTAATGTATTAAACAAAACAATTATATTTCTGGTTGATTAAAAGTGCAAAAGTTTTGGTCATCTAAAACTAAGACTAAGAGTAAGAGATGACAATAACTGGTATGCAATGTAATTACATTATGGCAAACTAAACATCTTGTTTGCTCAATGAAAGAGTAAATGTGGGAAACAGAGTAAAAATGTTCCCACAGATGGTTTTAAACAATAACCTAAATCTCAGTTGAGTCGTCATGAACCCTGATCATCACCTTTAGATTCAATAATTCTGGCAAGGGGTAGAGGTGTCTGAAAAGGATTTTCATCCCTTGACCTGTCACCTCTGCCTTCAACCTTAAAT
The DNA here is from genome assembly GCF_964188405.1 of Protomyctophum parallelum. Lineage (NCBI taxonomy): Eukaryota > Metazoa > Chordata > Actinopteri > Myctophiformes > Myctophidae > Protomyctophum > Protomyctophum parallelum. Next base: position 14,813,732 of record NC_139718.1, read on the forward strand.
ACAACCTCCAAATTCTTATTAGTGTGAAATGCCTAGTGGCGCAAGAGGAAAGCATAGGTCTCCCAAGCTGAAGGTGGTGGGTTTGAATCTTGCTCAGAGCAAACCTTCATTTTCTGGCTTTTTAAGGCCAAAGTGCCGAGGCAGGCCGCCTCCCTCCTCACGCCCTCTTTTGGCTCCGGTGGGAGGGGGAGGATCTTTTTTGGGAACCCGCCTCTGGGGCGGGATTTTCTTTATGAGCCTGCCTCCTGGGGGCGGAGCTTAAGAAATGTACATATTAAGCAAAGTGATTTTTGTACTTTTCACATTAATTTGATTGAACCAGTTTATTTTTAGTTTTTATTGAGATATTTGAGTTTTTTTATGACACTTTATTTCAGCTGTTTTGTTTGATTTCTTTTTTCTTTTGGTTTTTGTTTTTGTTTGACCTTTTGGTTGAGTATTGGTTTTCTTTGAGGTTTGAACCTATGACGTTTGGTTTATGAAGCCTAGTTTTTATCTATTGAGCCACACTGGCATGTAAGGTATAATCGGGAACTTATATTTAACCAGCCTTTTAGAATTTAGATGGACAGTGAAAATGTTCTTCAGGGGATTTGAACCCAGAATGTTCTGTTTATAAACCCCAGGCTTATCACCTGCGCCACAGTGGCATGTAAGGTACAATCGGGAACTTATATTTAACCAGCCTGTCAGAATAAAGAATGGACAGTGAAAATGTCCTGTGGCAGGTTCGAACTCGCAACCTTTGGTGTACAAACACTGGATTTTACTCATGAGCCACACAGGCATAAGTGATGCAGTTGAGAATGTCTGACTTAACCCACCTTTCAGAATATAGAGGTTCTTTAGGAGTTCCATTAGGAGGTTAAAAAACAATGCACACTTTAGGAGGTTCAAACACTGCACCTTTCAGAAGGACAGTGAAAATATTATTCAAGAGGCTTGAACCTCTAATTGTTTGATTTGTTGTTTCAGTTTTTATATTGAATATTTTTTGAGTTTTTTGTTGATTGTTAGTTTTGTTTGAGTTTCTTTTAGTTTTGTTTGAGTATCTTTTAGTTTTGTTTGAGTTTTTTGTTGATTATTAGTTTAGTTTGAGTTTCTTTTTGTTTTGTTTGAGTTTTTTGTTGATTATTAGTTTTGTTTGAGTTTCTTTTAGTTTAGTTTGAGTTTTTTGTTGATTATTAGTTTTGTTTGAGTATTGAACCAGGAACCTTTGGGTTGTAAACCTCAGACTTATCTTTTGAGCCACGCTGGGCTGTAAGGTACAATCTGGGACTTATATTTAACCCACCTTTTAGAATTTAGATGGACAGTGAAAATGTTCTGTCGCAGAAATGAACTCTGGATTTTACTCTTCAGCCACATATGCATGAGAAATGCAGTTGAGAACATTACATACATTTTGAGTCAGTACGTTTTTGTTGAAAATTATTTTACTCATAAATTGGAGTTGTTTGACATCTTCAATGGTATTGTTTCTTTTAGTTTTAATATTGAGTCATGTTTGAGTTTTGAACCTATCACTTTTGGTTTATATACCTTTGTTTTTATACTTATGCCACAAAGGCATGGAAGATGCCTCTGATAACCATACACTTAACCTTTCCCCCAATTACCCAGGTGTAAGTAGTCACTGATTAGCCCCTCCCCTATAAAGCCTACTGGCCATGCTAGCTTTCCTGTTTGGTCTTTCTTTGTTTGCACTGACTGAGCAAAGTAGGAAACTGCTTGTAATTGCTTTAGCACTTTTTGAGTTTAGGCCATTGATTCTTTTTGGACTTGGTGGTCCTAATTTATGTTTCGCAGGCCTCCCTTCTCTACACATCAGTGTTGATGACCAAATGTGCAGAAATGTTGCCTTATCTGTACCTTCATATTGTGGTTCTAACAGAGTTCTACTTATAGACTTGTCTACTCTAGCCATTGTGGTTCTAACAGAGTTCTACTTATAGGCTTGTCTACTCTTGCCATTGTGGAACACATCAACAGTGTGGTCACCTTAGCACTTTTAATGGATTCCCAAGATGGAATACCATCAAGTTGAATTTACTGAGCTGTTCTTACTCTGCCATGGTCACATGTATACAATTTCCATAGTCCTGTTCTTACCCCAAATTGTTGTTTGTTTTTGTATTTAATTGTTTGGTGTTTGTTGCAATAAATACATTAAATGGAATTTGTTGGATTCAATTTAAAAAAGGTATCCTTGAGTCACTAGCTCAAAACAGAATGCAGTTCACAAGTATGGAGCTCAGCCTATAATTGATTTGATTGACATGCTGCATGCCATGAGTGTATAAAGTGGTATTTCTTTTTAAATTAAATAAGCTATTCTAAGATGAGCTGTGGTCATAACAGCACTGTTTGAGTTGAAAACTTTAAAGACGTTTAACAGTCTAAAGTGAGAACAGCAAATGTTCTTTAACAAAAATGTGTAAGTGTAAAAAATATATATACTAATCACAAAAAATTTAGGTTTTGATAAACAGGCTATAGTGCATTTGTTCTCACTTTAAAGTAGTTTATTTTTTATTTTTTATTCAGCTTATCAAAGAAGTGCTGTGGTCACAGCACTGTTTGAGAAACTAGTTGAAAACTTTATATCCAACTTAATTGTTTAAATAAAGTCTGGAGTGAGAACAGCAAAAGTAATGTATTAAACAAAACAATTATATTTCTGGTTGATTAAAAGTGCAAAAGTTTTGGTCATCTAAAACTAAGACTAAGAGTAAGAGATGACAATAACTGGTATGCAATGTAATTACATTATGGCAAACTAAACATCTTGTTTGCTCAATGAAAGAGTAAATGTGGGAAACAGAGTAAAAATGTTCCCACAGATGGTTTTAAACAATAACCTAAATCTCAGTTGAGTCGTCATGAACCCTGATCATCACCTTTAGATTCAATAATTCTGGCAAGGGGTAGAGGTGTCTGAAAAGGATTTTCATCCCTTGACCTGTCACCTCTGCCTTCAACCTTAAATACAACCTCCAAATTCTTATTAGTGTGAAATGCCTAGTGGCGCAAGAGGAAAGCATAGGTCTCCCAAGCTGAAGGTGGTGGGTTTGAATCTTGCTCAGAGCAAACCTTCATTTTCTGGCTTTTTAAGGCCAAAGTGCCGAGGCAGGCCGCCTCCCTCCTCACGCCCTCTTTTGGCTCCGGTGGGAGGGGGAGGATCTTTTTTGGGAACCCGCCTCTGGGGCGGGATTTTCTTTATGAGCCTGCCTCCTGGGGGCGGAGCTTAAGAAATGTACATATTAAGCAAAGTGATTTTTGTACTTTTCACATTAATTTGATTGAACCAGTTTATTTTTAGTTTTTATTGAGATATTTGAGTTTTTTTATGACACTTTATTTCAGCTGTTTTGTTTGATTTCTTTTTTCTTTTGGTTTTTGTTTTTGTTTGACCTTTTGGTTGAGTATTGGTTTTCTTTGAGGTTTGAACCTATGACGTTTGGTTTATGAAGCCTAGTTTTTATCTATTGAGCCACACTGGCATGTAAGGTATAATCGGGAACTTATATTTAACCAGCCTTTTAGAATTTAGATGGACAGTGAAAATGTTCTTCAGGGGATTTGAACCCAGAATGTTCTGTTTATAAACCCCAGGCTTATCACCTGCGCCACAGTGGCATGTAAGGTACAATCGGGAACTTATATTTAACCAGCCTGTCAGAATAAAGAATGGACAGTGAAAATGTCCTGTGGCAGGTTCGAACTCGCAACCTTTGGTGTACAAACACTGGATTTTACTCATGAGCCACACAGGCATAAGTGATGCAGTTGAGAATGTCTGACTTAACCCACCTTTCAGAATATAGAGGTTCTTTAGGAGTTCCATTAGGAGGTTAAAAAACAATGCACACTTTAGGAGGTTCAAACACTGCACCTTTCAGAAGGACAGTGAAAATATTATTCAAGAGGCTTGAACCTCTAATTGTTTGATTTGTTGTTTCAGTTTTTATATTGAATATTTTTTGAGTTTTTTGTTGATTGTTAGTTTTGTTTGAGTTTCTTTTAGTTTTGTTTGAGTATCTTTTAGTTTTGTTTGAGTTTTTTGTTGATTATTAGTTTAGTTTGAGTTTCTTTTTGTTTTGTTTGAGTTTTTTGTTGATTATTAGTTTTGTTTGAGTTTCTTTTAGTTTAGTTTGAGTTTTTTGTTGATTATTAGTTTTGTTTGAGTATTGAACCAGGAACCTTTGGGTTGTAAACCTCAGACTTATCTTTTGAGCCACGCTGGGCTGTAAGGTACAATCTGGGACTTATATTTAACCCACCTTTTAGAATTTAGATGGACAGTGAAAATGTTCTGTCGCAGAAATGAACTCTGGATTTTACTCTTCAGCCACATATGCATGAGAAATGCAGTTGAGAACATTACATACATTTTGAGTCAGTACGTTTTTGTTGAAAATTATTTTACTCATAAATTGGAGTTGTTTGACATCTTCAATGGTATTGTTTCTTTTAGTTTTAATATTGAGTCATGTTTGAGTTTTGAACCTATCACTTTTGGTTTATATACCTTTGTTTTTATACTTATGCCACAAAGGCATGGAAGATGCCTCTGATAACCATACACTTAACCTTTCCCCCAATTACCCAGGTGTAAGTAGTCACTGATTAGCCCCTCCCCTATAAAGCCTACTGGCCATGCTAGCTTTCCTGTTTGGTCTTTCTTTGTTTGCACTGACTGAGCAAAGTAGGAAACTGCTTGTAATTGCTTTAGCACTTTTTGAGTTTAGGCCATTGATTCTTTTTGGACTTGGTGGTCCTAATTTATGTTTCGCAGGCCTCCCTTCTCTACACATCAGTGTTGATGACCAAATGTGCAGAAATGTTGCCTTATCTGTACCTTCATATTGTGGTTCTAACAGAGTTCTACTTATAGACTTGTCTACTCTAGCCATTGTGGTTCTAACAGAGTTCTACTTATAGGCTTGTCTACTCTTGCCATTGTGGAACACATCAACAGTGTGGTCACCTTAGCACTTTTAATGGATTCCCAAGATGGAATACCATCAAGTTGAATTTACTGAGCTGTTCTTACTCTGCCATGGTCACATGTATACAATTTCCATAGTCCTGTTCTTACCCCAAATTGTTGTTTGTTTTTGTATTTAATTGTTTGGTGTTTGTTGCAATAAATACATTAAATGGAATTTGTTGGATTCAATTTAAAAAAGGTATCCTTGAGTCACTAGCTCAAAACAGAATGCAGTTCACAAGTATGGAGCTCAGCCTATAATTGATTTGATTGACATGCTGCATGCCATGAGTGTATAAAGTGGTATTTCTTTTTAAATTAAATAAGCTATTCTAAGATGAGCTGTGGTCATAACAGCACTGTTTGAGTTGAAAACTTTAAAGACGTTTAACAGTCTAAAGTGAGAACAGCAAATGTTCTTTAACAAAAATGTGTAAGTGTAAAAAATATATATACTAATCACAAAAAATTTAGGTTTTGATAAACAGGCTATAGTGCATTTGTTCTCACTTTAAAGTAGTTTATTTTTTATTTTTTATTCAGCTTATCAAAGAAGTGCTGTGGTCACAGCACTGTTTGAGAAACTAGTTGAAAACTTTATATCCAACTTAATTGTTTAAATAAAGTCTGGAGTGAGAACAGCAAAAGTAATGTATTAAACAAAACAATTATATTTCTGGTTGATTAAAAGTGCAAAAGTTTTGGTCATCTAAAACTAAGACTAAGAGTAAGAGATGACAATAACTGGTATGCAATGTAATTACATTATGGCAAACTAAACATCTTGTTTGCTCAATGAAAGAGTAAATGTGGGAAACAGAGTAAAAATGTTCCCACAGATGGTTTTAAACAATAACCTAAATCTCAGTTGAGTCGTCATGAACCCTGATCATCACCTTTAGATTCAATAATTCTGGCAAGGGGTAGAGGTGTCTGAAAAGGATTTTCATCCCTTGACCTGTCACCTCTGCCTTCAACCTTAAATACAACCTCCAAATTCTTATTAGTGTGAAATGCCTAGTGGCGCAAGAGGAAAGCATAGGTCTCCCAAGCTGAAGGTGGTGGGTTTGAATCTTGCTCAGAGCAAACCTTCATTTTCTGGCTTTTTAAGGCCAAAGTGCCGAGGCAGGCCGCCTCCCTCCTCACGCCCTCTTTTGGCTCCGGTGGGAGGGGGAGGATCTTTTTTGGGAACCCGCCTCTGGGGCGGGATTTTCTTTATGAGCCTGCCTCCTGGGGGCGGAGCTTAAGAAATGTACATATTAAGCAAAGTGATTTTTGTACTTTTCACATTAATTTGATTGAACCAGTTTATTTTTAGTTTTTATTGAGATATTTGAGTTTTTTTATGACACTTTATTTCAGCTGTTTTGTTTGATTTCTTTTTTCTTTTGGTTTTTGTTTTTGTTTGACCTTTTGGTTGAGTATTGGTTTTCTTTGAGGTTTGAACCTATGACGTTTGGTTTATGAAGCCTAGTTTTTATCTATTGAGCCACACTGGCATGTAAGGTATAATCGGGAACTTATATTTAACCAGCCTTTTAGAATTTAGATGGACAGTGAAAATGTTCTTCAGGGGATTTGAACCCAGAATGTTCTGTTTATAAACCCCAGGCTTATCACCTGCGCCACAGTGGCATGTAAGGTACAATCGGGAACTTATATTTAACCAGCCTGTCAGAATAAAGAATGGACAGTGAAAATGTCCTGTGGCAGGTTCGAACTCGCAACCTTTGGTGTACAAACACTGGATTTTACTCATGAGCCACACAGGCATAAGTGATGCAGTTGAGAATGTCTGACTTAACCCACCTTTCAGAATATAGAGGTTCTTTAGGAGTTCCATTAGGAGGTTAAAAAACAATGCACACTTTAGGAGGTTCAAACACTGCACCTTTCAGAAGGACAGTGAAAATATTATTCAAGAGGCTTGAACCTCTAATTGTTTGATTTGTTGTTTCAGTTTTTATATTGAATATTTTTTGAGTTTTTTGTTGATTGTTAGTTTTGTTTGAGTTTCTTTTAGTTTTGTTTGAGTATCTTTTAGTTTTGTTTGAGTTTTTTGTTGATTATTAGTTTAGTTTGAGTTTCTTTTTGTTTTGTTTGAGTTTTTTGTTGATTATTAGTTTTGTTTGAGTTTCTTTTAGTTTAGTTTGAGTTTTTTGTTGATTATTAGTTTTGTTTGAGTATTGAACCAGGAACCTTTGGGTTGTAAACCTCAGACTTATCTTTTGAGCCACGCTGGGCTGTAAGGTACAATCTGGGACTTATATTTAACCCACCTTTTAGAATTTAGATGGACAGTGAAAATGTTCTGTCGCAGAAATGAACTCTGGATTTTACTCTTCAGCCACATATGCATGAGAAATGCAGTTGAGAACATTACATACATTTTGAGTCAGTACGTTTTTGTTGAAAATTATTTTACTCATAAATTGGAGTTGTTTGACATCTTCAATGGTATTGTTTCTTTTAGTTTTAATATTGAGTCATGTTTGAGTTTTGAACCTATCACTTTTGGTTTATATACCTTTGTTTTTATACTTATGCCACAAAGGCATGGAAGATGCCTCTGATAACCATACACTTAACCTTTCCCCCAATTACCCAGGTGTAAGTAGTCACTGATTAGCCCCTCCCCTATAAAGCCTACTGGCCATGCTAGCTTTCCTGTTTGGTCTTTCTTTGTTTGCACTGACTGAGCAAAGTAGGAAACTGCTTGTAATTGCTTTAGCACTTTTTGAGTTTAGGCCATTGATTCTTTTTGGACTTGGTGGTCCTAATTTATGTTTCGCAGGCCTCCCTTCTCTACACATCAGTGTTGATGACCAAATGTGCAGAAATGTTGCCTTATCTGTACCTTCATATTGTGGTTCTAACAGAGTTCTACTTATAGACTTGTCTACTCTAGCCATTGTGGTTCTAACAGAGTTCTACTTATAGGCTTGTCTACTCTTGCCATTGTGGAACACATCAACAGTGTGGTCACCTTAGCACTTTTAATGGATTCCCAAGATGGAATACCATCAAGTTGAATTTACTGAGCTGTTCTTACTCTGCCATGGTCACATGTATACAATTTCCATAGTCCTGTTCTTACCCCAAATTGTTGTTTGTTTTTGTATTTAATTGTTTGGTGTTTGTTGCAATAAATACATTAAATGGAATTTGTTGGATTCAATTTAAAAAAGGTATCCTTGAGTCACTAGCTCAAAACAGAATGCAGTTCACAAGTATGGAGCTCAGCCTATAATTGATTTGATTGACATGCTGCATGCCATGAGTGTATAAAGTGGTATTTCTTTTTAAATTAAATAAGCTATTCTAAGATGAGCTGTGGTCATAACAGCACTGTTTGAGTTGAAAACTTTAAAGACGTTTAACAGTCTAAAGTGAGAACAGCAAATGTTCTTTAACAAAAATGTGTAAGTGTAAAAAATATATATACTAATCACAAAAAATTTAGGTTTTGATAAACAGGCTATAGTGCATTTGTTCTCACTTTAAAGTAGTTTATTTTTTATTTTTTATTCAGCTTATCAAAGAAGTGCTGTGGTCACAGCACTGTTTGAGAAACTAGTTGAAAACTTTATATCCAACTTAATTGTTTAAATAAAGTCTGGAGTGAGAACAGCAAAAGTAATGTATTAAACAAAACAATTATATTTCTGGTTGATTAAAAGTGCAAAAGTTTTGGTCATCTAAAACTAAGACTAAGAGTAAGAGATGACAATAACTGGTATGCAATGTAATTACATTATGGCAAACTAAACATCTTGTTTGCTCAATGAAAGAGTAAATGTGGGAAACAGAGTAAAAATGTTCCCACAGATGGTTTTAAACAATAACCTAAATCTCAGTTGAGTCGTCATGAACCCTGATCATCACCTTTAGATTCAATAATTCTGGCAAGGGGTAGAGGTGTCTGAAAAGGATTTTCATCCCTTGACCTGTCACCTCTGCCTTCAACCTTAAATACAACCTCCAAATTCTTATTAGTGTGAAATGCCTAGTGGCGCAAGAGGAAAGCATAGGTCTCCCAAGCTGAAGGTGGTGGGTTTGAATCTTGCTCAGAGCAAACCTTCATTTTCTGGCTTTTTAAGGCCAAAGTGCCGAGGCAGGCCACCTCCCTCCTCACGCCCTCTTTTGGCTCCGGTGGGAGGGGGAGGATCTTTTTTGGGAACCCGCCTCTGGGGCGGGATTTTCTTTATGAGCCTGCCTCCTGGGGGCGGAGCTTAAGAAATGTACATATTAAGCAAAGTGATTTTTGTACTTTTCACATTAATTTGATTGAACCAGTTTATTTTTAGTTTTTATTGAGATATTTGAGTTTTTTTATGACACTTTATTTCAGCTGTTTTGTTTGATTTCTTTTTTCTTTTGGTTTTTGTTTTTGTTTGACCTTTTGGTTGAGTATTGGTTTTCTTTGAGGTTTGAACCTATGACGTTTGGTTTATGAAGCCTAGTTTTTATCTATTGAGCCACACTGGCATGTAAGGTATAATCGGGAACTTATATTTAACCAGCCTTTTAGAATTTAGATGGACAGTGAAAATGTTCTTCAGGGGATTTGAACCCAGAATGTTCTGTTTATAAACCCCAGGCTTATCACCTGCGCCACAGTGGCATGTAAGGTACAATCGGGAACTTATATTTAACCAGCCTGTCAGAATAAAGAATGGACAGTGAAAATGTCCTGTGGCAGGTTCGAACTCGCAACCTTTGGTGTACAAACACTGGATTTTACTCATGAGCCACACAGGCATAAGTGATGCAGTTGAGAATGTCTGACTTAACCCACCTTTCAGAATATAGAGGTTCTTTAGGAGTTCCATTAGGAGGTTAAAAAACAATGCACACTTTAGGAGGTTCAAACACTGCACCTTTCAGAAGGACAGTGAAAATATTATTCAAGAGGCTTGAACCTCTAATTGTTTGATTTGTTGTTTCAGTTTTTATATTGAATATTTTTTGAGTTTTTTGTTGATTGTTAGTTTTGTTTGAGTTTCTTTTAGTTTTGTTTGAGTATCTTTTAGTTTTGTTTGAGTTTTTTGTTGATTATTAGTTTAGTTTGAGTTTCTTTTTGTTTTGTTTGAGTTTTTTGTTGATTATTAGTTTTGTTTGAGTTTCTTTTAGTTTAGTTTGAGTTTTTTGTTGATTATTAGTTTTGTTTGAGTATTGAACCAGGAACCTTTGGGTTGTAAACCTCAGACTTATCTTTTGAGCCACGCTGGGCTGTAAGGTACAATCTGGGACTTATATTTAACCCACCTTTTAGAATTTAGATGGACAGTGAAAATGTTCTGTCGCAGAAATGAACTCTGGATTTTACTCTTCAGCCACATATGCATGAGAAATGCAGTTGAGAACATTACATACATTTTGAGTCAGTACGTTTTTGTTGAAAATTATTTTACTCATAAATTGGAGTTGTTTGACATCTTCAATGGTATTGTTTCTTTTAGTTTTAATATTGAGTCATGTTTGAGTTTTGAACCTATCACTTTTGGTTTATATACCTTTGTTTTTATACTTATGCCACAAAGGCATGGAAGATGCCTCTGATAACCATACACTTAACCTTTCCCCCAATTACCCAGGTGTAAGTAGTCACTGATTAGCCCCTCCCCTATAAAGCCTACTGGCCATGCTAGCTTTCCTGTTTGGTCTTTCTTTGTTTGCACTGACTGAGCAAAGTAGGAAACTGCTTGTAATTGCTTTAGCACTTTTTGAGTTTAGGCCATTGATTCTTTTTGGACTTGGTGGTCCTAATTTATGTTTCGCAGGCCTCCCTTCTCTACACATCAGTGTTGATGACCAAATGTGCAGAAATGTTGCCTTATCTGTACCTTCATATTGTGGTTCTAACAGAGTTCTACTTATAGACTTGTCTACTCTAGCCATTGTGGTTCTAACAGAGTTCTACTTATAGGCTTGTCTACTCTTGCCATTGTGGAACACATCAACAGTGTGGTCACCTTAGCACTTTTAATGGATTCCCAAGATGGAATACCATCAAGTTGAATTTACTGAGCTGTTCTTACTCTGCCATGGTCACATGTATACAATTTCCATAGTCCTGTTCTTACCCCAAATTGTTGTTTGTTTTTGTATTTAATTGTTTGGTGTTTGTTGCAATAAATACATTAAATGGAATTTGTTGGATTCAATTTAAAAAAGGTATCCTTGAGTCACTAGCTCAAAACAGAATGCAGTTCACAAGTATGGAGCTCAGCCTATAATTGATTTGATTGACATGCTGCATGCCATGAGTGTATAAAGTGGTATTTCTTTTTAAATTAAATAAGCTATTCTAAGATGAGCTGTGGTCATAACAGCACTGTTTGAGTTGAAAACTTTAAAGACGTTTAACAGTCTAAAGTGAGAACAGCAAATGTTCTTTAACAAAAATGTGTAAGTGTAAAAAATATATATACTAATCACAAAAAATTTAGGTTTTGATAAACAGGCTATAGTGCATTTGTTCTCACTTTAAAGTAGTTTATTTTTTATTTTTTATTCAGCTTATCAAAGAAGTGCTGTGGTCACAGCACTGTTTGAGAAACTAGTTGAAAACTTTATATCCAACTTAATTGTTTAAATAAAGTCTGGAGTGAGAACAGCAAAAGTAATGTATTAAACAAAACAATTATATTTCTGGTTGATTAAAAGTGCAAAAGTTTTGGTCATCTAAAACTAAGACTAAGAGTAAGAGATGACAATAACTGGTATGCAATGTAATTACATTATGGCAAACTAAACATCTTGTTTGCTCAATGAAAGAGTAAATGTGGGAAACAGAGTAAAAATGTTCCCACAGATGGTTTTAAACAATAACCTAAATCTCAGTTGAGTCGTCATGAACCCTGATCATCACCTTTAGATTCAATAATTCTGGCAAGGGGTAGAGGTGTCTGAAAAGGATTTTCATCCCTTGACCTGTCACCTCTGCCTTCAACCTTAAATACAACCTCCAAATTCTTATTAGTGTGAAATGCCTAGTGGCGCAAGAGGAAAGCATAGGTCTCCCAAGCTGAAGGTGGTGGGTTTGAATCTTGCTCAGAGCAAACCTTCATTTTCTGGCTTTTTAAGGCCAAAGTGCCGAGGCAGGCCGCCTCCCTCCTCACGCCCTCTTTTGGCTCCGGTGGGAGGGGGAGGATCTTTTTTGGGAACCCGCCTCTGGGGCGGGATTTTCTTTATGAGCCTGCCTCCTGGGGGCGGAGCTTAAGAAATGTACATATTAAGCAAAGTGATTTTTGTACTTTTCACATTAATTTGATTGAACCAGTTTATTTTTAGTTTTTATTGAGATATTTGAGTTTTTTTATGACACTTTATTTCAGCTGTTTTGTTTGATTTTTTTTTTCTTTTGGTTTTTGTTTTTGTTTGACCTTTTGGTTGAGTATTGGTTTTCTTTGAGGTTTGAACCTATGACGTTTGGTTTATGAAGCCTAGTTTTTATCTATTGAGCCACACTGGCATGTAAGGTATAATCGGGAACTTATATTTAACCAGCCTTTTAGAATTTAGATGGACAGTGAAAATGTTCTTCAGGGGATTTGAACCCAGAATGTTCTGTTTATAAACCCCAGGCTTATCACCTGCGCCACAGTGGCATGTAAGGTACAATCGGGAACTTATATTTAACCAGCCTGTCAGAATAAAGAATGGACAGTGAAAATGTCCTGTGGCAGGTTCGAACTCGCAACCTTTGGTGTACAAACACTGGATTTTACTCATGAGCCACACAGGCATAAGTGATGCAGTTGAGAATGTCTGACTTAACCCACCTTTCAGAATATAGAGGTTCTTTAGGAGTTCCATTAGGAGGTTAAAAAACAATGCACACTTTAGGAGGTTCAAACACTGCACCTTTCAGAAGGACAGTGAAAATATTATTCAAGAGGCTTGAACCTCTAATTGTTTGATTTGTTGTTTCAGTTTTTATATTGAATATTTTTTGAGTTTTTTGTTGATTGTTAGTTTTGTTTGAGTTTCTTTTAGTTTTGTTTGAGTATCTTTTAGTTTTGTTTGAGTTTTTTGTTGATTATTAGTTTAGTTTGAGTTTCTTTTTGTTTTGTTTGAGTTTTTTGTTGATTATTAGTTTTGTTTGAGTTTCTTTTAGTTTAGTTTGAGTTTTTTGTTGATTATTAGTTTTGTTTGAGTATTGAACCAGGAACCTTTGGGTTGTAAACCTCAGACTTATCTTTTGAGCCACGCTGGGCTGTAAGGTACAATCTGGGACTTATATTTAACCCACCTTTTAGAATTTAGATGGACAGTGAAAATGTTCTGTCGCAGAAATGAACTCTGGATTTTACTCTTCAGCCACATATGCATGAGAAATGCAGTTGAGAACATTACATACATTTTGAGTCAGTACGTTTTTGTTGAAAATTATTTTACTCATAAATTGGAGTTGTTTGACATCTTCAATGGTATTGTTTCTTTTAGTTTTAATATTGAGTCATGTTTGAGTTTTGAACCTATCACTTTTGGTTTATATACCTTTGTTTTTATACTTATGCCACAAAGGCATGGAAGATGCCTCTGATAACCATACACTTAACCTTTCCCCCAATTACCCAGGTGTAAGTAGTCACTGATTAGCCCCTCCCCTATAAAGCCTACTGGCCATGCTAGCTTTCCTGTTTGGTCTTTCTTTGTTTGCACTGACTGAGCAAAGTAGGAAACTGCTTGTAATTGCTTTAGCACTTTTTGAGTTTAGGCCATTGATTCTTTTTGGACTTGGTGGTCCTAATTTATGTTTCGCAGGCCTCCCTTCTCTACACATCAGTGTTGATGACCAAATGTGCAGAAATGTTGCCTTATCTGTACCTTCATATTGTGGTTCTAACAGAGTTCTACTTATAGACTTGTCTACTCTAGCCATTGTGGTTCTAACAGAGTTCTACTTATAGGCTTGTCTACTCTTGCCATTGTGGAACACATCAACAGTGTGGTCACCTTAGCACTTTTAATGGATTCCCAAGATGGAATACCATCAAGTTGAATTTACTGAGCTGTTCTTACTCTGCCATGGTCACATGTATACAATTTCCATAGTCCTGTTCTTACCCCAAATTGTTGTTTGTTTTTGTATTTAATTGTTTGGTGTTTGTTGCAATAAATACATTAAATGGAATTTGTTGGATTCAATTTAAAAAAGGTATCCTTGAGTCACTAGCTCAAAACAGAATGCAGTTCACAAGTATGGAGCTCAGCCTATAATTGATTTGATTGACATGCTGCATGCCATGAGTGTATAAAGTGGTATTTCTTTTTAAATTAAATAAGCTATTCTAAGATGAGCTGTGGTCATAACAGCACTGTTTGAGTTGAAAACTTTAAAGACGTTTAACAGTCTAAAGTGAGAACAGCAAATGTTCTTTAACAAAAATGTGTAAGTGTAAAAAATATATATACTAATCACAAAAAATTTAGGTTTTGATAAACAGGCTATAGTGCATTTGTTCTCACTTTAAAGTAGTTTATTTTTTATTTTTTATTCAGCTTATCAAAGAAGTGCTGTGGTCACAGCACTGTTTGAGAAACTAGTTGAAAACTTTATATCCAACTTAATTGTTTAAATAAAGTCTGGAGTGAGAACAGCAAAAGTAATGTATTAAACAAAACAATTATATTTCTGGTTGATTAAAAGTGCAAAAGTTTTGGTCATCTAAAACTAAGACTAAGAGTAAGAGATGACAATAACTGGTATGCAATGTAATTACATTATGGCAAACTAAACATCTTGTTTGCTCAATGAAAGAGTAAATGTGGGAAACAGAGTAAAAATGTTCCCACAGATGGTTTTAAACAATAACCTAAATCTCAGTTGAGTCGTCATGAACCCTGATCATCACCTTTAGATTCAATAATTCTGGCAAGGGGTAGAGGTGTCTGAAAAGGATTTTCATCCCTTGACCTGTCACCTCTGCCTTCAACCTTAAATACAACCTCCAAATTCTTATTAGTGTGAAATGCCTAGTGGCGCAAGAGGAAAGCATAGGTCTCCCAAGCTGAAGGTGGTGGGTTTGAATCTTGCTCAGAGCAAACCTTCATTTTCTGGCTTTTTAAGGCCAAAGTGCCGAGGCAGGCCGCCTCCCTCCTCACGCCCTCTTTTGGCTCCGGTGGGAGGGGGAGGATCTTTTTTGGGAACCCGCCTCTGGGGCGGGATTTTCTTTATGAGCCTGCCTCCTGGGGGCGGAGCTTAAGAAATGTACATATTAAGCAAAGTGATTTTTGTACTTTTCACATTAATTTGATTGAACCAGTTTATTTTTAGTTTTTATTGAGATATTTGAGTTTTTTTATGACACTTTATTTCAGCTGTTTTGTTTGATTTTTTTTTTCTTTTGGTTTTTGTTTTTGTTTGACCTTTTGGTTGAGTATTGGTTTTCTTTGAGGTTTGAACCTATGACGTTTGGTTTATGAAGCCTAGTTTTTATCTATTGAGCCACACTGGCATGTAAGGTATAATCGGGAACTTATATTTAACCAGCCTTTTAGAATTTAGATGGACAGTGAAAATGTTCTTCAGGGGATTTGAACCCAGAATGTTCTGTTTATAAACCCCAGGCTTATCACCTGCGCCACAGTGGCATGTAAGGTACAATCGGGAACTTATATTTAACCAGCCTGTCAGAATAAAGAATGGACAGTGAAAATGTCCTGTGGCAGGTTCGAACTCGCAACCTTTGGTGTACAAACACTGGATTTTACTCATGAGCCACACAGGCATAAGTGATGCAGTTGAGAATGTCTGACTTAACCCACCTTTCAGAATAGAGAGGTTCTTTAGGAGTTCCATTAGGAGGTTAAAAAACAATGCACACTTTAGGAGGTTCAAACACTGCACCTTTCAGAAGGACAGTGAAAATATTATTCAAGAGGCTTGAACCTCTAATTGTTTGATTTGTTGTTTCAGTTTTTATATTGAATATTTTTTGAGTTTTTTGTTGATTGTTAGTTTTGTTTGAGTTTCTTTTAGTTTTGTTTGAGTATCTTTTAGTTTTGTTTGAGTTTTTTGTTGATTATTAGTTTTGTTTGAGTTTCTTTTAGTTTAGTTTGAGTTTTTTGTTGATTATTAGTTTTGTTTGAGTATTGAACCAGGAACCTTTGGGTTGTAAACCTCAGACTTATCTTTTGAGCCACGCTGGGCTGTAAGGTACAATCTGGGACTTATATTTAACCCACCTTTTAGAATTTAGATGGACAGTGAAAATGTTCTGTCGCAGAAATGAACTCTGGATTTTACTCTTCAGCCACATATGCATGAGAAATGCAGTTGAGAACATTACATACATTTTGAGTCAGTACGTTTTTGTTGAAAATTATTTTACTCATAAATTGGAGTTGTTTGACATCTTCAATGGTATTGTTTCTTTTAGTTTTAATATTGAGTCATGTTTGAGTTTTGAACCTATCACTTTTGGTTTATATACCTTTGTTTTTATACTTATGCCACAAAGGCATGGAAGATGCCTCTGATAACCATACACTTAACCTTTCCCCCAATTACCCAGGTGTAAGTAGTCACTGATTAGCCCCTCCCCTATAAAGCCTACTGGCCATGCTAGCTTTCCTGTTTGGTCTTTCTTTGTTTGCACTGACTGAGCAAAGTAGGAAACTGCTTGTAATTGCTTTAGCACTTTTTGAGTTTAGGCCATTGATTCTTTTTGGACTTGGTGGTCCTAATTTATGTTTCGCAGGCCTCCCTTCTCTACACATCAGTGTTGATGACCAAATGTGCAGAAATGTTGCCTTATCTGTACCTTCATATTGTGGTTCTAACAGAGTTCTACTTATAGACTTGTCTACTCTAGCCATTGTGGTTCTAACAGAGTTCTACTTATAGGCTTGTCTACTCTTGCCATTGTGGAACACATCAACAGTGTGGTCACCTTAGCACTTTTAATGGATTCCCAAGATGGAATACCATCAAGTTGAATTTACTGAGCTGTTCTTACTCTGCCATGGTCACATGTATACAATTTCCATAGTCCTGTTCTTACCCCAAATTGTTGTTTGTTTTTGTATTTAATTGTTTGGTGTTTGTTGCAATAAATACATTAAATGGAATTTGTTGGATTCAATTTAAAAAAGGTATCCTTGAGTCACTAGCTCAAAACAGAATGCAGTTCACAAGTATGGAGCTCAGCCTATAATTGATTTGATTGACATGCTGCATGCCATGAGTGTATAAAGTGGTATTTCTTTTTAAATTAAATAAGCTATTCTAAGATGAGCTGTGGTCATAACAGCACTGTTTGAGTTGAAAACTTTAAAGACGTTTAACAGTCTAAAGTGAGAACAGCAAATGTTCTTTAACAAAAATGTGTAAGTGTAAAAAATATATATACTAATCACAAAAAATTTAGGTTTTGATAAACAGGCTATAGTGCATTTGTTCTCACTTTAAAGTAGTTTATTTTTTATTTTTTATTCAGCTTATCAAAGAAGTGCTGTGGTCACAGCACTGTTTGAGAAACTAGTTGAAAACTTTATATCCAACTTAATTGTTTAAATAAAGTCTGGAGTGAGAACAGCAAAAGTAATGTATTAAACAAAACAATTATATTTCTGGTTGATTAAAAGTGCAAAAGTTTTGGTCATCTAAAACTAAGACTAAGAGTAAGAGATGACAATAACTGGTATGCAATGTAATTACATTATGGCAAACTAAACATCTTGTTTGCTCAATGAAAGAGTAAATGTGGGAAACAGAGTAAAAATGTTCCCACAGATGGTTTTAAACAATAACCTAAATCTCAGTTGAGTCGTCATGAACCCTGATCATCACCTTTAGATTCAATAATTCTGGCAAGGGGTAGAGGTGTCTGAAAAGGATTTTCATCCCTTGACCTGTCACCTCTGCCTTCAACCTTAAATACAACCTCCAAATTCTTATTAGTGTGAAATGCCTAGTGGCGCAAGAGGAAAGCATAGGTCTCCCAAGCTGAAGGTGGTGGGTTTGAATCTTGCTCAGAGCAAACCTTCATTTTCTGGCTTTTTAAGGCCAAAGTGCCGAGGCAGGCCGCCTCCCTCCTCACGCCCTCTTTTGGCTCCGGTGGGAGGGGGAGGATCTTTTTTGGGAACCCGCCTCTGGGGCGGGATTTTCTTTATGAGCCTGCCTCCTGGGGGCGGAGCTTAAGAAATGTACATATTAAGCAAAGTGATTTTTGTACTTTTCACATTAATTTGATTGAACCAGTTTATTTTTAGTTTTTATTGAGATATTTGAGTTTTTTTATGACACTTTATTTCAGCTGTTTTGTTTGATTTCTTTTTTCTTTTGGTTTTTGTTTTTGTTTGACCTTTTGGTTGAGTATTGGTTTTCTTTGAGGTTTGAACCTATGACGTTTGGTTTATGAAGCCTAGTTTTTATCTATTGAGCCACACTGGCATGTAAGGTATAATCGGGAACTTATATTTAACCAGCCTTTTAGAATTTAGATGGACAGTGAAAATGTTCTTCAGGGGATTTGAACCCAGAATGTTCTGTTTATAAACCCCAGGCTTATCACCTGCGCCACAGTGGCATGTAAGGTACAATCGGGAACTTATATTTAACCAGCCTGTCAGAATAAAGAATGGACAGTGAAAATGTCCTGTGGCAGGTTCGAACTCGCAACCTTTGGTGTACAAACACTGGATTTTACTCATGAGCCACACAGGCATAAGTGATGCAGTTGAGAATGTCTGACTTAACCCACCTTTCAGAATATAGAGGTTCTTTAGGAGTTCCATTAGGAGGTTAAAAAACAATGCACACTTTAGGAGGTTCAAACACTGCACCTTTCAGAAGGACAGTGAAAAAGTTCTTCAAGAGGCTTGAACTCTAATCTCCTGTTTAATTACCTTTTATTGAACCTCTTCTTCACATTTAATTGAGCCATTTTATTATTTGTTTAATTGAACCATTTTATTATTTGCTTTTAATGAGGCATTGGAGTTTTTGTTATTTTATTTGAGCTTTTTTTTAATTTGAGTTTTGTTTTAGTTTTTTGTTGCCTATTTGTTTTGTTTGAGTTTTGAACCAGTAACCTTTGGATTATAAACGTCAGATGTAACTTTTGAGCCACGCTGGCATGTAAGGTACACTCAGGAATGTTATATTTAACCCACCTTTCAGAATTTAGATGGCAAATTTACCCCTCGTCTTTACACATGTGCTACAAGAATATGGGAGATGCATGCGGGAACCATATAGCAGGAACCTTTTAGAGTTTAGATGTAGTTTGAAAATGTTCCTTAGTTACGTTTTGAACTCTTAACCTTCAGTTTGTAAGCCCTTGTCTTTGTACTTGTGGTACAAAGACACAGAAGATCCATGTGAGAACAATACCTTTTCAAAAACCTTTCCAACCCAAATCTCAATTGTGTTATAAACCCTGTTCATCATAGGGTGTATCATATAAGTTTAAGATGCCTCTGAGAACCATACACTTAACCTTTTTGAGTTTAGATGACCTTTTAGATTTACAGTTTTGTAATCGGGATGCATTTTAGTGACATTATGAAGGTCACTAAACACTGCTCATTGAAATATTAAATGCGAGTGCAGAATAAAGTAGTTCCAACGAAAATCTAATTTGTTGTCATAATGAACCCTAATTATTAGAGGTTGTATGATATAAGTTTGCTTTGAAAAGCATTTAGGTTTATTGGTTAGGCATTTGGATTGTTTTGGTTGAGGATTTTTGTTTATGTAGGATTTGTGTACCGTAATGACAATTCTATAAAGTTAGTGTAATTCAGGAGAAGAAAACACAGACACAGACATATGGACTAGCTGGCGGAGACAAACAGCCATAAGTGCATTGAGAACTTATTGCATTGATTTCTTTATTTTTCCATCAAAAGAAATGCACAGTTCAGCAAAGCTACTACATACAAATGGCCATACAATAGCAATTCCGTTTTTGTTTCAAGGTGTTTCAGTGAATTCTGACGTGTGAAATCATGTTTTGACAAGTGTGTCATTTATGCTCTTTTGTATCATGACGTTTTGCAATTATGCCAAATGTATTTGCCGACGGGGAACATAGAGCACACTTGCAAGTTCACAACACGTTGCATCTGCCATGCGTTGTGAGCTTGTAGGTCTGCTGTTTTCAGCACACGATGCCCGGTTTATCTCACGTTTATCCCAATCGGGATTCAGGATGCTGCAGTCAGTAATAAATAAAAACAAAAATAAATACATAAATGTAATAAATAAATAAATAAAACAATGTTGTTCAAATGAAAAACATCAGCCACAAACCACATCTGAGCAGCCACTTCTTGCTGTTCCAGGAAAGCTTCTGTACATACATACCATGAAAAAACAAACAAACAAAAAAACATTTTGCATAGCTTTGTTGTAATGTAGATACAGTACTGTAAGGCACTTCAATCATTTTAGGCATTTTTTTTATCTGATATAATAAACCTTTTTTTCTCCACTTTGTGTCAATACTTCATTTCAATATGCAAGTTTACAACATGAAAAGAATCTCTATTTTTATTGTTTTTCCCGCAAAATCATTTTACTCTATATAAATCTATTCCACTGTTCTTTTGGCATTAAGTCTCGAGTTGAACATTCTTGAAATAACCAACGTTTAGGTACTTGTGCATAATATGACTCAAACATTGTCCCACAACCCCACACAACCCAGTGTTTCTCAAAAAGACAACAAAATTGTGCAATGGTTTAGGGTTATGTGGAGTAAAAGGCAACACGTTGTCAAAAAAGAAGAAGGAAAAAGAAAAGAAAAGAGGATCAAGTCTCAAAACTGAAAAACAAAATGCCTGGGCAAGATAGAAGTCATTTTGTCATAGTTTGGCACTGTACCAGAGCTGAGGTGGCAGATGGTTCTCTCTGTTGTGTTGTTTTGTTTTGTCTTTTCTTGTCATTCCCTTGGCCTTTGTTTCCACAGCATAGAGGCTTCCGCTGTGGGATATATGTGTGTTGTTGTAGTCCAACAAGCTGAACTGTGGTGGGGGACTCCAAATCCCTGCTGCCACCTTCCAGAGTGGATGGAAGGGGGGAGTGTCCGCTCTATCCGAGCTGGTCCTCATACTGCTTGCGGAAGCAGTCCCCTGCTGGGAAGAAGTCCCAGATCCGTTCCTGGTACATCTTCCACACGTAGGACTCCTACAGGCACCAGGGAGGGATGTGCAGAACATGTTAGAGACCAGGGAGGGATGTGGAGAACATGTTAGAGACCAGGGAGGGATGTGGAGAACATGTTAGAGACCAGGGAGGGATGTGGAGAACATGTTAGAGACCAGGGAGGGATGTGGAGAACATGTTAGAGACCAGGGAGGGATGTGGAGAACATGTTAGAGACCAGGGAGGGATGTGCAGAACATGTTAGAGACCAGGGAGGGATGTGGAGAACATGTTAGAGACCAGGGAGGGATGTGGAGAACATGTTAGAGACCAGGGAGGGATGTGGAGAACATGTTAGAGACCAGGGAGGGATGTGGAGAACATGTTAGAGACCAGGGAGGGATGTGGAGAACATGTTAGAGACCAGGGAGGGATGTGGAGAACATGTTAGAGACCAGGGAGGGATGTGGAGAACATGTTAGAGACCAGGGAGGGATGTGGAGAACATGTTAGAGACCAGGGAGGGATGTGCAGAACAT